>NC_133531.1:58189892-58502749 GCF_048544455.1 Silene latifolia | reverse complement strand
TGTTGCGATGCCGTCACCGGTTGTGGTGGAGTAGGCGGGATGATTATGATACGAGTTTTCAAAAGTACATACCAGTCATACATAGATTGTTGTTTTGTTTGCTGTTGCTTCCTGTGAGTTTCAGTTTGTACAGATAGACAGTTGTTTTGTTATTGATGTTTCTTACCAGTTAAGTTTTGGAATGAGGGTAGAGTATGATGTGAAAGAGAGTTGTATATGTTTTCGTTGTTGTCATGGTATAGTGACATTCTGTTGATGGGACACAGTTGTCAGAAGTGGTTACAGTACTTTTGATCTTGTTTTAAGTTGAGGCATTAGATATAATCATGGTAAGTGATTGGTGGAATATGTGTTGTACTGATCTGGACGCTGCAGGTGGTTCATAATCAGATTTTGGGACAGTGAGTGTAGGGTGTTGGGAATTAGTGTCATGTAAGTTATGTATGGGTTTTGCGGTAATGAAAGAAAAGAACTTGAGGGTCTAGTGAGAGTGTGCGTAATAATTGTGGATCGTGAGTTATGAGTATGGAAATGGTGCACGTATAGAGGATTATGTCGTTTTGGCGGTAATAGGGAGCAAGTAAAGTTTTGGTTAAGCTAAGGATTTTGTAGTATAGGGAAGGTGGAGTACCGAATGAATTGAGGGATGAGAAATGTTTAAGTAAGAGAACCTTGGATATATGCTTAGCGAGTGTGTAGATTATAGGCGGTTATCTATGACATGTGATGGTGATTAGAATAATGAGAAGACATAACTAAGGATATAGTACTAGTGAGTTACGAGGACGTAACATTTATCTTAAGAGGAGTAGGATGCGATAAAAGAGATTTTGATGGGTGTGCATATGGTAATATATTTGGAAGTTTGAGTCTTGATGTCGAATAAAAGATTGATTCGTGTTGTGGTTGATCTTGTTAAAGGTCATGGTCGTGCTTGTAGTAGTGTGATGCTTCAGAGTGTGAGAATATTTTATATAGTGTTGACAGTTGGACGATGAGGTTATGAGTGTGAGTAAACTTCGAGGACGAAGTTCCTTTTAAGGGTGGTAGAATGTAACATTCCGTTTGATGTCTATGAGTGTCTTGATATTGGATTTGGTAGTGGATGGTATATTATGGAGGTAGCAGCGTTAGTGGATGGTAGTTGGTAGTGTATGGAGTTAGTGTCGGGAGAGTTTATGATGTAGTTGATACGACTTCGTGAGCGATGTGTGGAGGTAGGAATAGTTGGTGGAGTTAGTGTTAAGAGTTCATAGTTTCATGTTTTATAAGTTGGGGTTTTTGTTTTGAGTTCTTAGTAGCTTTGTTGCGTCTTGACCGAGTGAGTATGTTTGTTTTTATATATGGGTTGAACTTCGGGGACGAAGTTCTTTTTAAAGAGGGAAGACTGTAATACTACGGTTTTATGAGTCTCTGGGTACTCTATCGAGTAGGCCTTACTCTGTCGAGTAAAGGTGTGTTGAGTTTTAAAAATAGTTTCTGACCTGTTGGGTACTCGATCGAGTAACCTTGATACTCGATCGAGTAAGGGGGCACTCGATCGAGTACCTCAGCTACTCGATCGAGTAGCCGGTTTACGGGGGATGTTTTGTCGGGTTTTGTTAAATGATGCGAGATAAGTATAAAAGGTTGTCAGTCACTTTTCTTAGTTTCTTTTATCTATTCTAAAACCTAAGTGAGGAGAAAATGAGTTACGTAGTTTGTCTGTCATCGCATCATTAGCAAATCCCGGAGCTAGAGGTGTCGGATTTCATCGTTCTTTACACCGTTGTGATCCTTGTGTCGAGGGTAAGCCTTACATATAATTTTTATACTGTTTCGTTAGAGTTGGTTAAACCCTAATTTTGGGATTGGGGGTTTTCTATGTTTTTGTTGATGTGGTAGTGATGATATGATTATGTGTATAGGAGAAGGGTTCGTAGAGGAAAGGTTTTGAGACAGCTGCTAGATCGTCTGATGTTTATGTTGCATTCCAGGTAGGGTTTCCCTACTCAGTATTAATTACATAATGTGTGGTGATTGTGCTGTAGTAAGTGATTGTTGATTGATTCAGACGGTTGTGATTGTATATTGTTGATTGATTCAGACGGTTGTTGATTGATTGTTGTTGATGGTTGTGATTGTTTCTCTCTGGTTCTCGAGATGCGTTCTCGGCTGAGTGGACTCACTTGCGGGAGTGGCTTCACGCCCTAGTTTCGCCCTCCGTGGAACCCGCCACGGGAGGGGATGTGCACATTAATGGGACAGGGTTATCGCTCAGTATGATGAGCGGGGCTTAGGTGGGAACGGCTGCGGTCCCCCACTGGCAGGGCTGGTCCAGTGGACAGTCGGAGACGGAGTTGATTGGAGTGGGTGTGCTTGTGTGTGTGACCGTTTGAGTTGCTTGTTACTGTGTTGGTTTATATAAATTGTGTGATTAGAACTGACCCCGTTTAAATGTTTTAAAAACTGTGGTGATCCATTCGGGGGTGGTGAGCAGTTATTGAGCAGGTACGATATGACGCGTATGGGATAGCTGGGATGAGTCATCACGTGGCAGTTAGAAGTCTTCCGTTATGTCAGACGATACTTTATAGCTTTGATAGTCTTAGCAGTAGACCGTCTGAGAATGTTGTATTTCAGTTTATCAGTTTTGGTTTTGATCATGTAATCACTTAAACTATATTTACTTTTAAAGTACGTTTCTTTATTGTCTTATGATTATCATTGCCTCGGGTAACCGAGATGGTAGCATTCTTATACCTGAGTGGTCCTGGTAAGGCACTTGGAGTATGGGGGTGTTACAGTAGACATATGCTATATTTTACGTGCTTATCGTAGATTATTTTCTCGTTTTATAATCTTTCTTTGCATGATTAATACGTGTCTCGATCTATGTTATTCTAGTTGTTTCATGTCTTTTCTCGTCTTTTCGATGATGTCAAGAGGGGGAAGAAAATGATCGTGACTTAAGTATTTGCCTAAGCTTGCTCCTTGTCAGAACCTTTAATCTCTTAAGGTCCTTAGATGCTATACTTTGTATATAAGTGGAACATTCTTGCGTTCAACTGACTATGACTTTTATGGTATTATGTTGAGGGGGAACTTACACTTAGTCACAAATCGTAAGAGACTTGTCATCATCAAAAAGGGGGAATTTGTTGGACCATATAGATATATGTTTGAGTTTTGATAATGACAAGTTTGTGCTTTGTGTTATATATACTCTTGCTCGTAATCGTTTGTTTAGTCTTTAATAGATTGACTTCAGTTTACAAGTTTAGCAAGTAATGTTATAGCAACTTTGGCTATAACATTGAAGATTTGTGAAGCATCGTTCAAGTAATGTTATAGCAGCTTGAGCTATAACATTGAAGATTCTTTAAGCGTCATAGTAACTGTAACAAGTTTCAAGTATGATGATCACTCAAGCAAAAGGCTCGATCAAGTCTATAACAAGCTCAAGATGAAGAGCTTATGATCAAGATAAAGAGAAGATCCTTTACTGAAGATCTCCAGGAAGATTAGCTAGTATAGGTCTTCATCTAGTAACGGTATCTTAAGAAGAAATATTGGAAACGTAAAGTTATAGCTATTTCACCTATAACTTTACTTACCAGACTTAAGGTTATAGCTATTTCTACTATAACTTTGAGTAGCAATTTTATGGCACGATTTTAATATTTTTAAAATCATTTTCAAAAGATAAAATTCTTCAAATGTGTTTCAAAATCATGTGTGCATATGATAGAGATGAAATATGGGTTGTTATAATGAATAATTTACATTTCCTTATTGGTTAGTAAAACGGCTTATGAGTCGTCATGCTACCTCGGGTTTGCTAAATTATTTGACCTAACCCTAATCCAAGAATTGGATTTTCTACCTAGTTGGACACGACCAAGGGTTTCGGCCGCACGGCCTTGAGCCGTCTTGGTTTCGTGAGTCCTCTAGTACAAGTAACCTATCCAGTTAAATCCAATAATATTTTTACAAGATATTCTCATATCTTAAATATATATTTGATTTAATTTGTTTACTTATCCGAAAATCATAGAGATTAAATTAAGGTAAGATAAGATTTACTTTTATCTTATTTACCTAATTTAAGTTATCCCTTGGATTAATTTAAGGAAAAGATAGGATTTGTTTCTTGCGAAATAGTCTACCTATCTCACGGCATCTATTAGGGTTTCGATCCAAAACCCTAATCTTCCTCTCTACTATAAATACACATGATAGTTTTTCATTAAAAATAAGCTTTTCGAAATACATAATTCCTTGCAAACAAATTGAGTTTTATTTCTAGTACTTTCATTGTTTTGCATTTGAAAATCTTTACGAAAAGTCGTGCTCTTAGAATTGCTTATTATTCTTAAGGTTACGTTATAAGATAATAGTACTTCATATTGTTTCTTACTCGTTCAATTGTGTGAAGACTTAGAAGAATAATCAAGTGCTTTCTTAGTAACTTAAGATAGTCAAATCGAATATCTAGTGATATTCAAATTGAGTTATAACTAAAGTTAGTTATATGAGTTGGGTTGATAATTTTGTAATCCGGAGAAAGGTACTAAAATTATTAATCGAGAATAGTGGACGTAGGCTTCGACGTGTGAAGCTGAACCACTTCAAAACCGTGTGTCTTTGCAACTTTCTTTTTCGTTCATTTCATTACGTTCATAATCATTTAGTTAATTAGTTAAAGTTTAATCAATAAACTTTAAGTAATTAATTGTTTTGATATAAAATAAAAAGTGGGCATAAGTTTTTTTAATACTCAATTCACCCCCCCCCCCCCTCTCGAGTATTTCGACTGTGATAGACTCTTCAGTGACAATAGCTTAATAGAGAACATGCATCATCTAGTGTAGTTTAGATTACATTCATTTTTTATATATGTCATATAGAATTGCACTTAGTTAGAGCATGCATTCACTCATATCATTGCATTTGTACTTCAATTTCCATAAAATCAAAAATCCAAAAACATGTATTTCTTTTTCATTCCTACTCCTACATGTACATTGAGGATAATGTCCAAAATAAAGTGGGGGATGGGAATTTATATTCCAAAAATCCATTAAAAATGAATTTTTTTGAAAAATCCCAAAAATATGTTCTTTAATTTCATAAAAACAAAATCCATAAAAAATTGAAAATTTCAAAAACCAAAAACATGTTATTTAATTTAGTAGTGTATAATTGTATATACTTGTGTTTTTGTCCTCTTCTCACATAGATACAACACTACATTTGAGGCATTGTCAAGGAAATGTGAAGACTGCTTGGTATGATCGCTCTAATCTCTATTTCCCTTCCATTTATTTTCATTACTCATATGAGGAGGATAGGCTTACATGTCAAGGAGGATGTTGTGTGTTTTGTTGTTGCGGTTTGTGTATCTATGTGTTGTTAGGAGTTGCATTTAGATTATATGGCATACTAGTTGATAGAAGCATATGCATTAGAGTTGTATATATGTAATTTGCATCATGGCATGTAGTTGCATGGTTAGAAAATTTTGTGAAAATGCCTATTTGGGAAGCTTGACAAGTGTATATAAGGCCCTTGTAGATAATTTTTCTCCTTGAGACTTTGTTTGCTAGAATACCCTCAAGACACCCTAGGATGTATAATACTAGTATATTTTGACCCATGGACTAAGGCCTAGTCAAGAGTACCTTGTGGTGTGATAACTCCTTGGCTACCGTTTATTCCAAGGTGACCTTTGATGCCATGCGACCGTTATTTCACTCCTATCATCAATTTTTTGTCAACAAAAAGGGAATAGGCACAAAAATGTCAAATTGAGTTCAAGTACAAAATCAAAATAAAAAAGTTTGTAAAATGCATCAATGAAAAGAGGAGTACAAAAATAAAAACTCCTATGCTTCAATAAAAGTACCCTTGCTACAAAATGGGTTACTTTGAAAAATGTCCAAAAATGCAAAGATTGAAAAATTTGTCAACTATCAAAATGCCAAACATAAAAAATGGCAAAGAAATGTTCTCAAAAATTCAAATGCCACAAGAAATTGGGGGGAAAAACAAATCAAAAAGCAAACTACAAATGTGAAACTCAAAACATCTTGATCCCTTTTATCCATTGATCTCATTTTCGTTGCATGGTGGAGAGGGGACAACCCTTCTTCTTGTCTAGGCAAGAGGGGGAATTCCGCGATCCTACAGTGTTTCTAACACCATAAGGAGACTACTCTTCACAAAAGCATTTAGCGATTGAGGATAAAAGTACCCTAGTTTGACACAACTTGGAGGTGATTTGTTGGTATTATTTTAGACTTAGTAGCTTGGAGAAATAATATCTATAGTGGAGTGTGTACCCTTAAATTTCTTCCCTTGCAGGTGATTTCCGCCACTTAGATGAGGAAATTGGCTATTCTTTTGTAGATACATCCATTACTTGTTTTGTAGGCTTAATGCTTGGATGTATTTCCATTTTGGCAAGCCCCACCTTGCCTTGCAAGAAGGCATATTACCTCATGGATATCTTGTTGTGAGTTGAAGGGGCGGAGTGAGACCCGCTAATTGTCTCACATCGGCTATATTATTAGATTAGTATAAATAAAGGTCATAGTTTTAGTCACCTCTTTACTCGGGACGAGCAAAGGTTCGGTTTGGGGATGTTTGATGTGACTCATATTTACGCACATTTAGTCCCTTAACTAGCCTAGTTCCTATGCTTTTTAGTGTGTATTAGGGTCATTTCTTGTCTTTAGCTTCCTATTATACATATTCTATGAGGTTTGGTGTCCTTTGTAGAAGAGGAGTACTAACCATTCCCAAACGGAGTGAAACGGAGCTAAATTGATAACATCCAATGACCGAGCATCGAAGAGGAGACCAAGGCTAAAGGTTGTAGTTCAATAAATCAAGTATTAGGGTAATTAAGGACAACCCCCACGACCCAAGAATCAATCCCCACAAGTTGTTGAGCAAGGATGACGAGAAAAAAGCCATTACAAGAGGAAATTGCTTGAAACCAAACCAATAGTTACTTGTTTGGCTCTAAAACTATTGCAGAGGAAATGGCGTCAAAAAATAAAGTGGTCTGGGCTTTTGAATCACTCCAATAGGAGTCCGGATGAGGAAATGACGTCCGTTTTACAATCCGAGTTCAAATAGACAAGCTGACCTATGATCCGAGCGTCCCAGACTCAGGACGGGCGTCCCAAGCTCAAGAATGGAGAAGGAAACCTGTCCCAGGATCCGAGCGTCCCGAGCTCAGGATGAGCGTCCCAGATCTAGGATCCAAGCGTCCCGTTGCCAGCCCGAGCGGATCCCCTAACAGGACCAAGCGTGCTTCAGGCCAGGACACGCAGATTTCCTTGGGAGTTGTTACTCAATCCGCGCATGTCCCTCGGGAGTTGCAAATTATCAAGCTTCTCTTAGGGTCTTAATCGTCATTTAAGCCCTTTGTAACCCTAATTCTTGTACTTAATCTTTAGTATAAATACCCCATTGTACTACCTAGCTAATAACCAAGTTTCCTTAGATTAAATCAATCTCTCTTAGATTAGATTAGGAGTAAATTAGAATAGATTATCCTTTAATCTTTCTACAAATTACACATTAATCTTTCCTTAATTATTGTTCAAGTTTATTATTGGGTAACTGAAGATTATTGGGTTATTATTGGAGAATTGACAACTCTTCATCAATCAATCAAGTTTTCTTCTATTATTTTTTTATTTCCATTTGTTCATCTTAAGTTTGGTATAATCTCTTTACTCTTTATTGTTTATTTCCTCACTCTTTAATCATGTTTATACTTATTGTGATGATTGACACCATTGATAACATATCTTCCATGATAATGAGTGAGTAGTTACTTAACTAGGACTAGTGGGGGATTAGGGGCGTTAATCATGGGATTGATTTATGCTTAATGAGTTCATATGAATGCTTGCTTATTGTTCTTCAACTTTTGCATATATCATGTTTGATGAAATGTTTGATTGACAACCTAGCATGTTTCTCTTATCCTTTCAACAAGGCTTGTAAGATATAAACCAACTCAAGCCTTGTTAGGCTTTGCATATTGTTAAATAGGGAAAACCCAAGTCGAGTTGTAGGTGTTGTAAAGTCTTAACCGACTCGGCTCCGAGACGTAAGTTTCCCTAGGAATTGGTTTATCATGCATGTAGTTTAATAGGAAGAATTAAGTTGACTTGTAGGTGTTGTAAAGTCACAAATGACTCGGCTCGGGGACCCCAATCTTCTTATGATAAGACATGAACTAACTCAATTCCAACAATAATAATTGCTTGCATCTACATAACTCATTTATGCTATCTTACCATGATTCCCTTATGATTCCATGACATCCTAGTATCCTTTATTATTTGTTTACATCCTTATTTTATTGCTTGTTTTACTTTATTGCTTTCATTAGTTTAGAACCACCAACTCAAACCCCAACAATTGTGACACTAGCATATATTAAGATAGATCTACTTAGAACCCAAAGCACACCGTCCCGTGGATCGACCTCGACTTAACCACTATCTAGTTGTTTGTTGAGATTATAAATGTGTTTGATTGGGCGTGTGACGACCGCGTCTACATCAACGATCAATAACCCATGTCCATTAATGTGCATATCCCCCTTGTGACGGGAACCACAAGGGACAAATCAAGGGCGTGAAGCCATTCCCGAATGGTGACTCCACTCAGCCGAGGACGTACCTCGCAAACATAGACAAACAACAAACAATCCAACAACCAATAAAGGTAATTCAAATAATGATACAAACCCTGCCAATACAACAATCAATTCGTCTTAAAGTAATTAAACAGACAACTGAGTAGGGAAACCTTACCTTATCACTGATCCGAATCACAAGCACACAACGAAAGCTAGAATTGTTCCTCTATGAATCCTTCACCTAATAATAATCACAACAATTCTAATCACAAACATGCCAATCAATCTTTTCCCCAAATCTAATCATTTGGGCAAAACCCTAAGAGACAATTCTAATCAAAAGACACAATACTAGTGACTTACCGACGAAACTGATGCGAAAGAGATGAGTCCGTTTTTGAAATAATGCTCAAAAATAAAATAATTGTCGTTTTGGGTCGGTTTTGAAAATAATTATCTAAATGGTGTCCACGTAGGATCGGTTTTTACGAGCCTGTGCCGAGTTCAAACACGCCATACGTATTGGCGTGTTTATAAAAGAAAACACGCCATTGGATATGGCGTGTTTCTTCTGCCCAATTTTCCAGCCCCAATCCAGTAGCTGGGATAAGTGTAACAAGACAAACACGCCACTACTAATGGCCTGTCTTTCTCAGGAAACACGCCAATACCTATGGCGTGTTTCTCCAGTGGGTTTTTCACCTCCATTCCAATAGCTGATCTAAGTGGAACAAGAAAACACGTCATTAAGAGTGGCGTGTCTTCCTCAAGAAACACGCCATTGGATGTGGCGTGTTTTGTCAGTACCTTATTAAAACTAAGCTGGAAATTGGTAAAACAGGGACACGCCAATACGTATGGCGTGTTTATGGGAAGAGACACGCCAATACGTATGGCGTGTCTATGCATCATCATTTTTTTTCAAAGCTGGCCATTTTCCCTATTTTCCCTTCGTCCTCATTTAGTTCCCTTGTCAAAAGGCACAACCAAACTCAACAATGCAAATTAGACACAAATCATTGTCTATTGAAAACTAAAATAGAGTTTACACATCACATAGTCTAGCACAAGGGGTTTAAATTCAAAGTTTTACAACTAAAATGTCAAACACATTAACCGTCTAAATTGTCAAATACATTAATCGTCTAACTATTACATTAAGTTCTTCAAGTCTTCTTCTTGTTCTTTCCTCAAAGGCGACTCCAAAACCCTTTCCTAGGCTCCGGGGTACCTTGTTCATTGACGGGTGACATGGAAGACATAGAAGGAATAGAGCGTCTAACCCTCCTAGTGTATTGAACCAAAGGTGCATCGTCATCCATATTCATTGAGTCGAGTGACTCTTGAACCATAGGTGAACTTTCTTCCCTTGGTTCTTCGGTTGGTTGAAGAAGATGAGAATAGCCTACATGTTGAAGAGATTGAGAGGAGTAGTCCCGGATGTGTGACACCATTATGCGGAAATGAGGGGGCACCTCAAGAGGCGTTTGTTGAAGATCCTTATGACATGTATCATGGACATTGACAAAACCATGCGCCTAAAACAAAATAGATAGTATCACAAATCACATTTTATGAAATATTGGTTAAGAATTAAAAGACAAGTATATTAAGTATACTTACAAGATATTGTATGGCTCCAAATGGTGCTTGATAAGTAGCTTGTTGGGAGAAAGGGTTCATGCGAAGAATAGTGCGATCCCGAAACCAAACCATGTAAGGGTCGTAGTAGCTCATTTCATTATCACCCTCTACACCACGGAACCTAAAATCAGCCCTCCTAACCCAACTTGATATGTAGGGTTGATGTCTTTCTATCCAATTCCGTGAAGAGGCACCCCTTTTGTCAACATTGTGCAAGTTAGGTTCGGTATTAGAATTTAAAGGGATATATTGTTTTCACCCAAATTGACGAGCTACCCTATTAGGAAAATGCCACTCAACAATGTCGAAACAAATAATAGGTGCCATCACTGCCCAATCGTCGGAGTCATCATAACAAAACCCGGGCAAAAAAGATAAAATATGTTGGGTGTAAGGTTGCCATATAAACTGATCATGTCGCATTGTATCGAAAGCATCCCTATGTCCAATTAGTGTGGTAATGCCTTCCGGGCTCTTAAGATTCACACTTACCTACCTACGACCCAATGAGTCAATCCTTATTTGATGTTGAGAACCTAATGGGTTCGGTCTATGATGAGTAGCATTAACGGGTCCCATGAGTGTAGGTCGACCATTACTAATCCTCTCCCAAGCCCACAATGGCAATAGAATAAGGGGACCTCCAATGTCTTTTGACTTGACATTGCTTGCTCTACATAAATTACGATATAAAGTAGCAAGTACGACACTTCCCCAAGAGTAATTATCTAAGTTGGTCAAATCCCTCAACAAAGGCAAATAAACAACTTGAATGTCATTACCACTCTTATCCGGAAACATGATAGTTGCCATTAAGATAAGCAAATACGCTCTCACATATTTATGTAGAACATCTTCATTTGCATCTTCCGGAAGACCACTAAATTGTTCCAACAACCAACCAATCCTCAAAGAAGCCCAAGGTCTCCAGCACCCGGTGTTTTGCCTAAGAGTTCAGTTACTAACAAGGGCCAATTATAAGCGGTTGTTCCACTAACAATATCCCCTCTAATCCTTAGCCCTAACAACACTTGAACATCTTGCACGGTCACAGTAGCCTCGCCAATAGTCAAGTGAAATGAATGGGTTTCCGGCCTCCATCGCTCAACCAAAGCACTTATTAAATCCACATTAAACTTCAAACCCACTAACCTATGAATAAAAAAAAATTGAGTGTCCCTAATGAAATTAACTACATGATCACTTACCAAAAACCCCTTGTGCGAAACTAAATGTGACCTACATCGGAGGGAACCAACGTCCCCCCTCCAATATTGCCTTGCTCATGTGAACCTCTTGTTGTGTGAGAAGTTCCGGGTTCACCGAGCCTGGTTGTTGATGTTGTTCCATTAATCCTGCACATTTGAAAGAGTTGAAGAGTTGTTAGATTAGCATAAAATAAATGTTGAAATAATAAAAAAAAATATGGAAATAAAATAAATTAAAGACAAGTGTAAGTAGTAGAATACCCTTGTGAATTGTTAACTCTCATGGTACAAGTTTTTTTTATTGTGGCCTAGACCATGACACAAACTACATGACACCTTGTTCTTACTCTTCTCATCCCTTTCATTAAGAAATCTTTTATTCTTCCGTCTTCCTTTTCCCCGTTTATTTAGCTCATCACACACTATTTTAGGCCCATTGTAAGGACCCCAATAAGCCTCATCTTTCAAAGGGTGAAATTTAGAAGCATATGAAGCTAAGTGTTCTCCGGTAGTGTAGGCGATGTCCACAAATTGAGTAGCATTTAAACCCTTCTTTTTACAAACGGCATACATGTGTGAACATGGATAATTGTCTGTTTGGAACTTGTTACAAGTACATGTCCTCTTAGATAAATCAACGGTGTGCAAATGGTTACCATGTGACATGAGTCGTGAACCTCTACGTGTTGTGACTTGGTACACCCCTCCGACATGGTCAAAAGCTACAACCTTATGGTATGCTCCTTTTTTGCAATTTTCCTCCAGCAAGGTTGTGATCTTCGGACTATAATGAAGCCCTTTCATCAACCGTTTCCTTGCAAACTCACGTCGCTCAACAAAGTACGCATTAACTCTAAAAAATACACACTTTACGAGTGTCGTTACGGGAAGAAAACGTGCTCCTTTAAGTACATTATTAAATGCCTCCGCCAAGTTAGTAGTCAATATTCCATATCTATGTCCACCATCATGGCAAATTGACCACTTCTCTATTCCAATTTCAACAACATATTGTTGTGCCTCTCTATTCAACGCACCTAGGCGATGAAATCCTATGTCAAACTTCTTGTTTTGTAATTGCATTGCCGTTGACCCAAACATTTCTTTTACTGCATTATTTCTAAATCTTGTATTAACATTTGAAGCCAAATGACGAATGCAAACTCTATGATAAGCATACGGCTCCTCCCACCCACTACCAACTTCACTCATTGCTTTCATAATCCCCTTGTGTCTATCGGATATGATACACAACCCACTTCTTTTGGTGACAAATACTCTTATGCAAGACATAAACCAAGGCCAACTATCGGTATTTTCGGCTTCAACAATAGCAAAAGCAACCGGGAAAATTTGGTTATTGGCATCAATTGACATAGCTGTCAAAATAGTTCCCTTGAACTTTCCATATAAGTGAGTTCCATCAATGCTTAAAATTGGTCGACAATGTTCAAAGCCATCAATACATGGTTTAAATGCCCAAAAAACACGCTTGAATGTTTGCACATTTGGGTTCGTTGTTGGTGTTGTATAAAATTGGACAATAGTGCCAGGATTAGATTCTTTTAAACCTTGCATGAAACGAGGTAGCAACTCATATGATTTATCCCAATCTCCAAATATTTCCTCAATTGATTTTTGTTTTGCATTCCAAGCTTTGGTGTATGAAATTGTGTAACCATACTTATCTAAAATATAAGTAACAACAGAGTTAACTTTATATCCCCAATCTCCCTCAACAAGGTTATGAATCTCATGACTTATGAATGCTCATTTCAAATTAATGTGGTCTTGAGGTACCATGTCACAAACACAAGACTCGTCATGACGACCTTTGTATGTGACAATGGTAAAAACTTTAGGATGAAAGTCTTTTTGTGTAGCCCTTAACCGCCAATTACATGGTGTAGGAGACCGGCCACATTTGAATGTAATAGTATTAGGCTTTGATTCGGCAACTTTGAAAAATTGATTTGCTTTAACACAATATGATGTCACCTCATCGCTAAGTGAAGCTTTGTTTGGGAACACTTGTCCAACCACAAACTCTTTCCCTTGTTCATGTCTTACCATATTTTCCCAAGTTTTCCAACTATTCAATTCATCCTCATCTAATTGATCAATCTTATTAAACTCAACAATGGGAGCACTAGCAAAGACAAGATCATCATCACCATCTTCTTCATTTGCCAACAAATTCTCATCAAGTATTGCCAATTCCTCATCAATCTCTTCACCTTGTAAGTTACCGTCAAATTCCCCATCATTTACTTCATTAGTTTCAAGTGAAACAAATTGAGCAACATCATCTAGCCTAATACTTGGTGTAGGAGTGACAATTTGACTAGTGGAAACTTCTACAAATATGTCCATTGAAGGAGCATGTGAATGACGAATACTTGCCATTAACGCTTTAAAGGCTCCCTCATTATTAAGGTGTACAATTTTGAAACACCCGGAACTTGGAAATTTCATCATCACCCTCAATTGAGTACCCAAACTTTGAATGTCGATTCCCTTATATATCTCTTCAACTAATTCAAGATATGTCATCTTTGTACTAGCTAAAATAAAACATTGATTCCCTCCTCTATAAGTTACATATCCATTTTGCTCCAACACTTCTCCATCCTAATAACTAATAAGAGGAAAATCACAAATTTCCATTCTATACAAGAAAATTGAACAAATTTAGTATAAATCAACTAACTATAACCTAATTTCCCTAAAATACATACCTAAAGAACAATTAAAATGCAACAATCGTTCATCTTAATTAGGGTTTCGAAATTTGGGGGTTTTTTTAGACAAGCTTAAATTAACATATATAAGTTGTAGATCAAAGCACAAAACAACATAATTACCAACAATGAAGACAAAATAAGCTAAATCTACCTTCAAAAGATGAAATTAAATAAGTTAAAAGGATTAAATTACCTTGCTAATTAGGTAGAGTGTTTAATTTGAAAAGCAAACCCAATATTACGCCGGAGACACGCCGGAGATTCGCCGGAGAGGAGAGTGGGGTGAGGAAAAAATGAGAGAAGTGAGGTTTGTTGTGTCGCACTTAGGGTGTTTGTGAGGAGGAGATGGTGAATGGTTTGTATTTTTTGGTAGAAAGTGACGGAAATAGACTAAATTTGTTAAAAAAAAAAAGGATTCTGAGGAAACACGCCATACGTATTGGCGTGTTTATTGAAGAAGACACGCCATACGTAATGGCGTGTTCTATTTGTTTCCAATAGCTTTGCTATTGGTTTGAGCCAAAAATTTGACTGAAGAAAGACGCCATAACATATGGTGTGTTTACTAAATAAGACACGCCACACGTAATGGAGTGTTCTGTTTGTTTCCAATAGCTTTGCTACTGGATTGAGGTCGAAAATTTGACTGAAGAAACACGCCATAGGATATGGCATATTTTCTAAACTAAACACGCCAATACGTATGGCGTGTTTGTGTAACACCCCCGTACGCCAGAATGCCTTACCAAGGACCATCCCAGTGTATGACGGTGTCACCATCTCGGTTTCCCGAGGAGGTAGATCAAATTAGACAATAAAAGGACAATTGTAAATATCAATATATCTTATACAATACAACTCAATATAATGTCTTTATAATAAAGGTAAAACCATAACACTCATGACACTGCCTCTCTAGACCGGTAGCGTGATGACTCGATCCCTCCAATCCTAGCAGCCACAATCAACAATACCTGCTAAGCCAACTGCTCACCATCCCCGAATGGATCACCGCAGGTTTTACAAAACAACAACAACGGGGTCAGTACTGACTAATCAAATGTAAGATAGAATAACAATGTAAACAGCTAATCATCCTCTATCCCAGTCTCACGACCTTGCACAGTAACCGACTACACCCCGAAGGGTGTAGCCCTGCCAGATTACCCATCGCAACAGGTAATCCTCGCCGCCAGTGGGTGACCGCAGCCCATCCCACCTAGTCCAGCTCATCAACGAGCGACTACCAATCCCTGTCCCTTAATGTGCACATCCCCTCCCGTGGCGGGTTCCACGGAGGGCGAACTAGGGTGTGAAGCCACTCCCGCAAGTGACTCCACCACAATCACACATACCACAGCATCACAGCTGTCACAACACCACTTCCGTCACAACACAACCACATCACCACCGTCACCACAACACCAACACTCCGATGATCAGCAGACAACAATAATACACAATACAATCACAATATTAAATCAATTAACAGTAAACTGAGTAGGGAAACCCTACCTCATCGCAAAGCATGTAAGACTTCCATTTACAGCCACGCACGACTCTAATAAGCATCCTAACAACGATAACCATCTCCTATTACACGACTATACTCAAAGAATCACACAAAAGAACACAAGGTAGAAACTTACCTAACCTTACACATCGGCGGTGACATAGACGACCACCATACACGTCCTCCTTCCCCAGCGAATCCCGTCCTTCCCATGGTGGAGGTTTAGGCTAAAGCATTAGAGTGTGAAGATATGGGGTGATAGGAGAGGGAGATAGGCTAGGGTTAGAGAAAGAGAAACTGTCGAGGAAATGAGAAAATGAAATGAATCTCGCGAACTTGCGTTTATATTAACGTGTCGACAGCAGCCATACTCGGTCGAGTACGGGAGTACTCGGCCGAGTAGGCTCTACTCGGTCGAGTATGGGTGATACTCGGCCGAGTAGCCTCAGCTAGGTCGAGTAAACAATCCTATAAAACTCATGTTACAATCCTGATCCCTCACCCATTCATCCCTAAGGTCTGTTTGGTCAACAAGATCGGTCAACAGCGTTCTTAAATATCCTGGGTATTACAGTCTTCCCCCCTTAAAAAGAACTTCATCCCCGAAGTTCAGCCCGCACGACACTCTCCCCTACACCAAGGTGCACAAACTCAAACCATCCTGACATTATCGTCATACCACATTACTTCAAACAATAATCACTTATCACAGCTACTCTTCCAAACCATACTAATCACCAACTTTCACACATACCTACGGACATCAGTGAATTCATATGCACTCTTTTGTTAACCGCGATACAACGACTAGCAACCATACACAAATGCAAAACAATACTCAAAACAGTACACAATTAATACTCAAAACAGTACACAATACCCAGAATCCGTACACCAAGTACCACATAAATTGAATTGAGACACCTGTGCAAAGTATAATCTTCATACTATTTGAGTACAACATGGATAAAACTTCAAGGAAACATAAATGAAATTCCAATGCTAACATGCATAACACACATGTGATTCCAAATATTATATGTATAATTAAATACGTATTTCAGGCATAAATGCATAAATAAATACTTATTTCCGCGACATTACTCTTCCCCTCTTAAAGGAACTTCGTCCCCGAAGTTCACCACTAGCTACTTCCCGTGCCCAAAGCCAATACACACCTCATGACGGTGACATTACTCATAAACTCTTGTAGCACAACTTACTTTATGACATTACACGCTTGTGACTTATAAAGACAAAATATTTCAGCAACCAAGTAGTGTATAAAAATTAAAATATGGAATTAATAAGAAATAGCAGTTTTATGCGTAACCCGTTGAGGCAATTATCACTGTATCCAAACATATATACGTATAAGACTTGTTACAGTTACAACGCTATATGAGTATTGTGTTATCTTTCATATAATTTAATGATTCGGGTATTCCCCCCCTTAACAATTTAAGTTTCTGGTAACCAACCAATGTTATACAACGAAATATTCACAAATTAATAGCTTATTCCAACAATCACGTACCCGCGATATAATCATAATCAATCTGTTGAACATATTCTAGCATAAAATAGCAAAATAAGGCACTAACAAACTCTTTCATACAATTATCACATAACTTATGTAATTCACATAGCTCTTACCCATCAGGTCTCTGTATCAGCAATAATCGGCCGAGTATGAGTGGCTACTCGGTCGAGTAAGCTCTACTCGGTCGAGTATATCTGCATACTCGGCCGAGTAAGCTTTACTCGGTCGAGTAGTAACTATGCTCGGTCGAGTTGTGACAGCCAGAGAGCGTTTTGACGACGCCACATAGAGCATTCACAATCAACCTGCATCAAATTCTTCCCAGTAATATTAAACACAACTAATTCCTAACATAAACAAAATTCAACACGTCTCCATACGATAAATTAAGTAAGTAACGGCCTTATGGCCGAGTACAATCATCCAACAATAGATAATAAATCCCGAAAGCAATATCCAAAATAAAAGTACTAAATCCAACACAGCGAAATAAATCCAACATCAAAGAAATCAAACCAAACAACCTAACAACACAAGATCAAAAACGAGGACCCTCCTCCATGACATCATCACCACCTGCGCCGGAGGTACCTGCACCTAAACTCCCCGCTCCTCGAAAGCCTGCTGCTGCTGAGTAATCCCCTCCTAGCTAACTGCCAGAGTTGGCTCCCCACGGTCCCGCGAGATAGCCAAACTTAGTCTCCTCCGGAGGTCTCCAGTAACTCGGGTCAACTCCATAGCTGTGGAATACACCCGTATCCACTCCCGGTCCCCTCCACCAGACAGGCTGTGCTAACTGTGTCCCTATGCCCTGGTTAAGGGTCATCTCATGCAGGTTGCAGAGCACCAAAGTAGAGGAGATCCGCTCAGCCAGGTCATGCGGCTGCATCCTGGGATCATGCACTGTGGGGTAGGGCGAATACTGGTAAGGGTGGTAAGGGTAGGAGTCAGGGGCAGAGTAAGAGGGCTCAGGCACAACCAGGTCTGCCCTAGACTGCCTCACTCCGCGACGCTCCCGAGGTGGGGGAGGTGCCTGCTGCTGTCCCTCAGGCACGGTGACAGGCTCAGATAGGTCCAAGAGAATCCGCGGGTCAATCAGGTAGGACTGGGGCTCAGGTCTAGGAATGGCACAAGTCTCCCACTCCGCCAAATGATCAACAACAGGTAGATGGGCTGGGTCCGGAAGTACCATCCACATAGATCCCCTCACCCTCCGGGCATATGACCCGTCATCCATCTTCCTCAACCATCTGTTCTGACGCCAATACTGAGCGTCCATGGTAGGCACAATCTCTACATACTCATTCCCCTCAGGAGGTGGGGCCTCAAAATCGGTCAGGCGCTGAGCTAGGCGGGTCACTATGGCCCCGCAGGCAATGTGTCGGGTCTCGGACTGTGCCATGCGCTCAAGACTAGCGCACACCACACCAGGGGCATTGTAGTAGAACGGTTTCTGACGGTGTAGGTTAAGGTAAGACATAAGAAGCATAACCTCATGAGAATTGAGCTTGCTCACGTCATCTCTCGAGTACAGCAAACAGGTCAACATCCTCAAGAACATACATAGAGAAACGTGCTGCACATCATTAATCAGCATGGCACTGGCACTAGGGGCAGGTCTACCAGTCAAATAAGGAAGGTAAAGAGGTGCACCACGGTTCTTGGCCACATCACTAAGGTAATCATCCCCCTCGGCCTCGAAACCCAAATGTTCAGCCAACTCGTCTAGGGTAAGCTCATGATCTTCATTCATGAGACGAAAAGAAACAGTCTTTCCCTTCTTATCATAGACAAAAGAGCTCAAAAACTCCAAAGTCAAGTGGGGGTAGGATTTCTTCCTCAGATGGTACAACCCCTCCATACCCAAAATCTGAAAGATATGAAATATGTCCTCTTTGATCCCTAAAGTCTCAAGGATACCAGGGTTAACACAGCGGGTGGGGCGAAAAGGACGACGCATAAGAGCCACAAAAGCCTTACGATGATTAAAATTAGAGAATATTACTGTGAGATCCCTGAAAAAATCTCCTTTTTTGAAATAATAAGTAAATAGGTGGAGTCGCCAGTAGGTTTTATAAAAAAAACATACAAAAATAAGGTTAACGGAAAAGGCCCCTTTTGATCCCTGGAATGGATACTGATCCGTCACTCCGGTCTAAACCAAAGATTGCGGATTCGGGGGTAAAGGTACGATCAGGGAAGGTGTTAGGAACCCGGATCGCCCGTCAAACTGACGGCCTCTACTATTTATTTATAATATTATATATTTGACGAAATTTAACGAAAGAAAGGTTAATTATACAATTTTATACACAAGCCGATGTAAATTTGAGACAAAGACAAATTAACTAGGTTAGTAATACAAATTATATGATAAATAAATAAAATAAATAAAACAACGAAATAGAAAAAGTAAAGAAAACTTATTTGATGTCGGTACCCTCAGGCCTATGTGGATGTTAACTATTAATGAAAATTGACTTTGTCGTTAATTATTGGCTCTTGTGCGCTTATATGAAATTGGGACAATTTATATGTATGGTTTGATTTGAAACTGGGGTAGAATATTTGAGACGGATGATATATGATGGAAGTATTTGAATCTCTCGTGTGTTTGTATTTTTTTGTCCTCCTCTTTCCCATGTATTTGCGGGAGTATTTATAGTAATAAGATAAGAAGGAAGTTATCTTAGACTCGGTAGTTTCCGAAAGATAGAATTTTACGTCTTGTTCAGTTGATTGTTGATAATTGGAGTCTTGTAAAAATAGAGTTTGACTTGGGAATTAGGATCTTCAATCTAACATAGTAACGTGTCCTTAATAGTCATACATCTTAGTTTGACTTGTTTTCCTTGAAGCCTTGACTACGAATCCTAATGGTGGGCTTTTGTTGATTTTTCTTAATACTCAGTATTACTCAAAGAGCCCCTGTATTGACTTTTACTCCGTATTAATTTTATGCGTCTGGGCTTTTAACCAAACATGGTTCGACTATACTAAATATATAAGGTAGAATGCCTTACTCAAGTAATTATCATGTGGGCTAGTTATAAAAATGGATAACTAATTATAAGACATGGCTATGAAATATTATGTCTAAATTGGAAAGAATGGAACAAAGATTACGAATAATTTTAGCTATTTTAAGTGGATTTTGGAAAATAAGCGTAAAGAGCCGTTAATTATAAACATTGTCAATTTCCATTTAGTCATTAAATTTTAGCCCATCATCGTTGGTGCATGAGCAGGCTGGTAGAGCATTTTGAGGTGTCTACAGAAGCCCCCACTTTGACCGAGTCCGAGTAAGACGAAGGTCAAAGTAGTCCCGTCGGAGACGAGATAAAGGTTAAGAAACGTCACGGGCCTCTTACATTACCTGCCTGAGTAGGAAATCGGATCGGGCTTAGCAAAAACTTTGTTTTACTAATCGAAATGAAGGCGAGCAGGTGCAACGAAACTTTGTTTCGTTGGTTTGAAACTGGCATAGTGAAACTTTGTTTCACTGGTCTGGAACTGGTATAGCCAAACTTTGTTTAGCTTGTCTGGATTTGGCATGACAAAACTTTGTTTGTCAATCTGGAATGGAGCTGGTAAAACTTTGTTTCACCATTCTGGAAACTGGTATGGCAAAACTTTGTTTCGTCGGTCTGGAATCTGGTAAAAGCAAAACTTTGTTTTGCTGGTCTGGAATCTGGTTAAGCAAAACTTTGTTTCGCTTAAGAGTGAACCTGCAAAATCTGATTTCAGAAGCTCGATTGCGTGTCAGGGCCCGCCGACCAAGGAATTTCAAAATTTTATTTTGAAAAGGGATTAGATTGTAAAATTTGATTTTACAAACTAGGATTTGCAAAATTTTATTTCGCAAAGAGGAAAGTTCAAAAAAAAAAATTATTTTAAGAACTCAAATGCATGTCAGGGCCTGCCGACCAAAGAATTCAAAATTTTATTTTGAAAAAGGATGGGTAAGATCGTAAAATTTTATTTTACAAACTTAGATGCGTGTCAGGGCCCGCCGACCGATAAATTTGAAAATTGCAAAATTTTATTTCGCAAAAAAGGCAAGTTCAGAAAATTTTATTTTAAGAACTCAAAATGCATGCCAGGGGCTGCCGACCAAAGGATTTCAAAATTTTATTTCGCAAAAAGGGAAGTTCATAAAATTTTATCTTAAGAACTTAAATGCATGTTAGGGCCTGCCGACCAAGGAATTCAAAATTTTATTTTGAATATAAAAAAAAGTTTATATTTGAAATCGCAAAATTTTATTTCACGAAACTGGAGAATTGCGAAAGTTTTATTTTGCAAAATAGAGAAGCGTAAAATTTTATTTTACAAGAGCGGATTTTAAAACCGAGCATGTTAGAGTACTTGATTAAAACACGGGTTGAGAAATTGAGGTGGGCCATTTACTTTGATTTATTATCACTTGAAAGCTTCTCCAGCAAGGGAAATCTCATTTCGCTTCTTCTGGAATTATCCTACGCCCAAATTGTCACATTTCTTTTTGATTTTCTCATCAGTTCATTATTGCTCACAAAATTGAGACCTCGATCAACCATTATCTTGCTTCAGGATTGATTTTTCATTGTTGCTAAGGGAAGCTTTCATCAATCATACTTGTAGTTGTACCGTCGCCATCGTTCCAACTCCGGACTGAAGACAAGGCGACTGACAATGGAGCGCCGTCAAGACTGCTGGCTCCTGATATCGGATGAGATCAACGGTTTTGTGCCGCCGTTTAAGGCCCCGATTGGCGACCGGCCGAGTGATAAAGAAACCCCGTTGAATCGTGCGGATTTTCGGTCAGATTGTAAGGGTTCTCTTTACCGATTGATTCTCAATTAATGCTCTTTAAATGATCACCTTCACATTTTCCATTAATTTTCAAGCATACTATCTTGATATGGGACGAGATCAGTGGTTTTGTGCCGCCATAGCTGTCGTTTGAGCCCCCGATTGGCGACCGGGTGACTGATGATGAAGCACAGTCGAAGTAAGTGCTTCTTTTTCTTTTTTGATTGATTTTGAAATTATGCCTCTTTTTTATTACTCTTCGACTAAGTCAAGTTGTGTGCTTGAATAGTGGACTGCATTCACATCCTTGGCTCCTGATGTGGGTTGCGCCGGTTGGCGACGGTTGACTGTTGAAGGAGCACCGTCGGATTTTGTGCTTTGTGACCAGATTTCCATTCTTGGTATCAAGCTCCGTTTCGAATAGTAAGCTTTTCCGTCTGAACTGATTTTTAACCGCCTCTCTTCTTTCTTTTATCTCTTTACTGGTCAAGTTGTATGCTTGATAATAAGATTGAACTGATAGTTTTACTGGTCTAACAAATCAAGTAGTGTGCTTGATAATAGGACTGAACTGATAGTGCGATTGCTACATTAATGCAAATAATTTATGATGTATGACGCAAGTAGTATATGCTGATAATGCAAAAAAGTGCTTATGATGCTAATGATGCAAGATGCTAATGTACTTACGACAATGCATTCTTTTCCTAAAATAGACCACAGACACATGACACATCTCATTTCTAGTCCCGTTAATTTTTTAAAAAAAAACGTGCTATTGAGCATGATCTGGGTAAGGGACATAGTAGTCTGGTCATAGCTGCTTAGGTGTTGTGCCTATTGAGTTGTTACCAAATTGTACGTCCTTACAATATTATTGGTCACGGTTGTCTTCTAAATTTTTAACACATGCATAATGACTTTTCCCTTAGGCCCTTCGTTTTGGCTGAAATTCTTCTATTTAGATTCCCTGTGACACAATCCTCCAGAGGCTGCTTGTTGTGGTAGCCCCCTGTTTATTTCCTGGTGTGTGTTTTTTTTATTAGTGCCACACAGCAAATCTGTTTTCTAAAACATTTTTTTTTTCGACCTGGTGTGGGTCGTCGTCGTTCCACTTTTTTTTCTGGAATTTTTCCCTCGCCTTGGAATTTGAGATTTATACTGTAAAATGAGTTCTGCCTCTTTATAGTAACAAGTTCGGCTAATTAAGCAAAACTAATAGCATAGAAACAAAATACTTTTGTGACCGTATAAACTTAGTGTGCATCCCCCGAATTCTTAGATGCTAAACGAGGGTGATAAATGGAATGGAGTAGAAGGTTCTATGGTGTTAGAAGACACTGGAGACCTGTGTGCCTCTCTCACTCACCTAAATGAATGAAAGCATCGTCCCAAGAGGAATGGAAACAATGTAACTGTGGATTGACTCGTCTGAGAAAGGAAAAATGACTACTCTGGAATTTGAATTGCAACTTCTGACTGGGATTTTTTTTTGTCTTTTTTTTTTACTGGAATTTTTTTTTGTCTTTTTTTTTTGTCTTGTGAATTTTTGAGACTTTTGACATTTGATTAAATTGCAACTTTTCCTGGATTTTTTTTTTGTCTTGTGAATTTTTGCCTTTTGACATTTGAATTTTTGAGTCTTTTGAGACTGTAGTTGTGTCTATTTGAGATCATAATTTCTCTCCTTGAATATTTGAGAGTCTTGAAGCTGGATTTTCTCCTTGAACTTGTATTGGTATTTAGACTCATGTCTTAAGTTCATTCTAAGGGACTTGTGGTCACCTATCTTGTTTTAAGGGCATGGAGTGTGCGCTCCCGTGTTTCATTTGGTAAGTTTGGGCACGGGTGTACTAGGAATATGGTTTTAATGTTTTTGAGCTAGTTTTTTAGCCTCAATGGAAATGGATGGACAATTGCTAAAACGGTTGATCATGTGAGTTTGTGCTCATCTGATAGTCATTTGAGACATGACAAATTTGGTAGAAAGCAATTTGTGCTTATTTGGTAGTCATGGAAATTTGACGAATCGGGTAGAAAGATGGAGTCTCCAAACCTATAGGTCACCTAGTTAGAGACACGGCGATCAAGGAATTATCACACCACAGAGATGGAATAGATGGTCAACTGCACGCCCTCGTTTAGGCTGATTCTAAGAGGTCGATTAATCTACACTAAAAAGATACGACCTAAAGTATTTCAAGTCTATTCTACTAGTTAAGGGTAAAAAGTAGAACACGTGACTAATAAAAATGACATATGCTCTTTGTTTCATTTTTTATGCAACTAAAAAAGGACTAGGATGGTCCTATATTTGGCGAAAGCTATACAGACTTCCTATGACTGTGTCACTACGTCTTACATAAGACGAAGTAATTATGACATTTTTAGTGTAATTGACTGAAGTTCAGTAGATCTTTCTTCCCTTAACTCAATATGGCTAGACAATATGTACTCAATAACGTGCATGACTATTAACAGGTATAACTTTTTTTTGATTCTAGCATTTTTTGTGATAGTACCGTATTTTGAGGGAGTAATTTGGTAGTGGTTTTGACTTTTTTTTTTCTTTTATATAATTTAAAGAGGACTAGGATGGTCCTAATTTAAGCAAATTTTGATGGAAACTACATGTGAGTTAGGGGTATTGTCTAGTCTTTCTGTACCCTTCTTTTGTTCCCAAGCTAGAGTGGCTATTAAAATTAGGGTCTTGTTTACTCCTCCCTATCCCAGATCATGACATCTTAGCTTTTAGAAAACAATTTTTTTTTATAACGGGACTAGAATGGAGTTAAATTAAATAGTGAATGCACATGTATCTAATGCTAGCTAAAGCTAAGACCCGAATGCAAAGACCTGTTCTTTTTTATTTTTATACGTGTGCAGGATCGAAAGGACTGATTAACGGACAGACAGACAGACATGTTCTTGCAGAGACGGATAGACAGACGGACAAAGATGTATGTACTACTCCGTATGATTTATGCTTTATATGAGACATTGTCTAAAAATGGAAATAACTATGCATGTGTCTATCTACCTATAATGCATCCTTTATTTATTTACTAAGCATACAGACTGAATGATGCGGATAAGACTTAATGCAAGTACTCTGATCTTAATTCTTTTTTTTGGTACATTCATGCTGACAGATGGAGATATACTCTGATACGACTATATGCAAACACTTGAGAGGCAGACGAGGGTAATGGAGTTGCAGAACCTGGAACTATGGGCCCAGACCGTCTAAATGTAAGTACTGCACACCCTACTTGTAGACACCCGTATCCGTCGATATTGAAATTTATAGAGAACCCGACAAACACCCGATGATGATAGGACACATGTATTCTTTAGTTGTCATTGTCATTATTTGGGCTCGTTTTACGATGTGGAATGAGCGTTGTCGACGGAGTATTTTATTAATTTAAATGATATTTAAATTAAAGCTTTTTTTAAGTGAATTCATTTTATTGTTTTAATTTGAATTTATTTTCTTAAATTTATCTTATTGAAAATAAAATATACTTTTTTGATTTAAAAAATCATTCATCTTAATGTGCTATTTGATTTGAAAAATCGAATTTGAAAATTTAAAACTCGTTTCAACCACGCGTTTTGGAGCTCGATTTTAGCTCGGTTTTTGAGCCCGTTTTCTTTACGAGTTGGCACGAATCTCGAGTACACTAACCAACCTAGGCCTCTACCCATTCAACCCCAGTTCGAACCCCCATATCCACACCCAAATCTCGTCCTAAACACAGCCCAATTCCTTCCTTTACCCGTGTTTGTATAGCCCATCGAAAGCCCTTCTAAACCGACTCAAACTTGGTCCAAACCCGCAACCCATCACCACCAACCCGCGCTCCACATTACCCACAACAACCCAGCACCTAGAACACCTCGAAACCCATCCACAAGTCCATCCAAATACTTCCCAAACAGCCCGCAGCACAAGCAGCCCCCCCCTGTTTTGTGTGCTCAAACCCGAGCCCAAAACCCGCTCCAAACAGCTTCCAAACCCGTGCCCATTAACCCTACACCATACCCTAATATCCTACCCATATTACCTTAGCTTAACCACCAAGAAAACCCCCCATACAAACCCTAAAACCCCACGAATTAGCTGATGGACAGCAGCTATGCGAAACAGGCCTGACTGCTTGTTGCCCTACTTCTACCCTTCGAAACTCCTTATAAATACCCCTTCTTCACCATACTTTCATTCCTCTAAGTTCTCCCCACAACATACTGCAAATAACAACCATCAATCGTCCAAAAAAACCCTAAACTAAAGCCGTGACAGCCGCTCGAAAACAGGGACACAAATCTTGTTTTCGAGTTTCTATCGTGGTCTTTGGCCTTGATTCTCGTGTACAAATCCCATTAAAACTTCTGGTTTGTTTCCATATTCACAAAATTCAGTCTTTCTAGTTTCCAAAACATCTTTCGGTTTGAAAAATCGTTGAGAAACGAAGTCGTGGTGAGCGATTGAAAATCGCTGCTCAAGTCTGCCTTTTGAACGTGTTTGTTTCGTGATTTCAAAATTCAATTTCAATTGTCTTCGTCGACGACGGCCCCTCGAGATAAAATCTACGATCGATTACGACCCAAGACGGTGTCAACGATACATGTAGGTTGAGGGTGCATTAAAACTCCCTTCTCTCCTTTTTATTTCGTTTTTTTATTGTTTATTTACTAACCATTGTCTAACATCGTCTAACTAATATCGAAACTAGAATAGTTTGAGTATGAGTTAAAGTACCATTCCGGCACCCGCGTTGACTTGAGTTGGGAAAGAAATCCGCCAGATTGGTCGGTCGTATCCCCTTCTCATTTACATATCCTCGTGTTGGAATAGGGCAATTTAATAAATCGAGTTTATTTAATTCATGTGTATTTATTTCTAACCATATAAAAATTGATTTTTTATGATTTTCCAGACCTATAATTTGTAATTTTAATTTAGGTAGATTTTCGTAATTTATTGCATTGATTTAGTATTTATTTTGTAATTAGCAATGTATTAATTCAAAATCCGCGCAGTGCACGGGTCAATTCTGACGTATTTCGAAAATTTCAGATCCGTACAGTGCACGGGTTTGTTCAGGTTTTGTGTTTTAATTTGCTTCCTTACTTGACTTTGTTTGATTAATCCTTAGTTTAATTAGTTTATGTTTTAGATTTTAATTTACATTATTTATAATTTATATTGTATGTATGAGCTAACCACTAATGTTTGTTAATACATCTTATGCTAAGCGTAAGCCTTCCTATCCCTCTCTTTGGATGTGTTTTTCTAGTTTAATCAATGAACCTCACATGCTAAACCACTTCGACGAAGTTAAATGCATTTTAAACGACTTAGAATGAAATTCGCATGATAGGATTTAAATTCAATGGTTGCATACGCATGTGATATCTTTCCGAAATAGCCATCTTTCACCTAGTAGAGACCGTTATTGCAACGGGCGGGGTTGGGTGTTGTTTTAATGAAATTAAATTAACTTCCTAACACGTAAAGTCACACGAATTCAAATCTCTAAAATTGGTTTCTAAATTCCATTTAAAAATTTAGTGGCGACCCTTTTAAAATTAGAAATGTTTTGAAAAAGCATTTGAGTGGAGCGTTTTTCCATGGTCCACAATTTGGCGACTCCGCTGGGGAGAGTGAAACTTGAAAAGTTTAAGATGGCTATTAGGATTGTTGTCACATTTTTTTTATGTTAATCATGCATAAACCCCCGAGACTTTAGGCGGGCCAAAGAATCTCTTGGGTTAATTCCAAGGGAGGATATTGATGTCTACTATGTCCGATTTAAGTATCAAGGTGATTCCGTGGAGGTAGGCAGCTGCATACGAGGCATATTGCTACGGGCATATGACGGTATGTGGACTCCCCGACAAAGCGGTTTCACTGGCATAGACCCATTTTAGAGGACTGACCGAGAGTTCGAAGAGTCTAGTTCATGCATTGCATCCCTAAAATGCGAATGATTACATGCTATGTGAATCCCGGGTCATGTTTTCAAAATAGCATTTTCAAATCCATCTTCTTTTTCTTTCGAAAATTTGATTCTTTTTCAAGTCCACTTCATTTCGAAAATTTCGGCCCTCTATTTCGAAATTTTGAACCTTCTTTCAAGCCGAAGTGCTGCCCATTTTAAAAATCAATTCAATCCTTCTCGATTTAAAATTTCGATGAATCGTATCCCCGTGTCCAACCCAAACCTAGAATAGAGTTTGAGTCAGCGGGGTCGGGTTAGTCGAGTTGGGCTTTTGCTTGCTCGATATAGGCGAGCTAGTCCACCCTTAGGCTCGAGTGAGCCTTTGTTTGGTTAGAACACTTGTCAAGTGAGTCACCTAAACCGATCTTTGGGTCCGAGTCATGAAAGTCGACCATTTGGTCCAAGTCGACCCACCAAAACGTCCCCACTAGGCCACCTAGGGCGTTTGTCACAAAGCCCAAGAGCCATGTCCGGTTTGAACACGGGTTTGTCATGTCGGATTTATGATCACGTTGAGTCTAAAACCCAAGCCACGTGTGTATCACGGTTAGGGCCCGTTCAACGAGCCGAGAATAGTTCGTTCGTAGGATCCATGTCAAGTTATAGCCAGTTTTTAGGTTTGAAAAACCGTCCCTAGTCGTGTATGACCCAAACCGAGGGGGCCCAATTGCTCGTTCTCCGGGTCTAAACCCAATATCGAGTCGCTTAGAGTCCGTCATGTTGTTATGAGTCGAGTCCTGTTTGTGCAGGGGATTTTGATTCGATAACTGATACTCGCTCGGAATTTTATTGTAGAAAGGCCACTACAAACAAGAAGTATGACTACCGCAGAGGCACTGAAGCAGATTAACGACACTTTGGTCGCAATGATGGAACACTTGACCACTGGGAAGCCAAAATCGCGGTGGAAGCTCCCATACCACCGCCCCCGAAACGAATTCGAAAAGAGGTTCCGACTAATAGAGGAACAGTTGAAGCTATCCCGAGGGGAAAATGTGCATTATGAGAATGTCGGAGGGTACATGCCGGTCCAGGACAAGCTACCAACCAATTTTGTCCTAACTGATATCCCAAAGTTCAAAGGGACGGAAGATCCATTGCAACATATCCGTTCCTACAAGGAGTACCTTGCGTTGAAAGGGGTACCTGCTGAGATGTTGCCCCACATTTTTGCTCAATCTCTAGGAGAACACCCGAAGGCGTGGTTCTACAACCTTGAGCTTAAGAATTTCCCCACTTTCGAAGATATAGCGGTGGAGTTCGCAAACACTTTGCGATAATGCTTTGAGATTCGGACTACATGCGCACACTCGAGGTGATGACACGGAAGGATAAGGAGGGATTTTGAATTCCTCAACCCGGCGCTACCGAAAGCGTGAAGTTGGCCAAAAGGCCTGAGGAGACTGAAATGGTAGATAAGTTCATCAAAAATCTTCGACCATCTAGTGTGACGCTATCAAATATCAACATTTCGGCTCATTCAAGGACCTTATTCGAGTCGGAAGAAAAATTGAGGACGACGTTCGTTCTGCCGAGGCCGAAAAGCCAAAAGGGTATCGGGTGCCTCCTCTTCCAAAGCTAAGACATCCAGTTCGCGAATCATATCCAAGCCATCGGTCTTTTGGGAGGAGCTCCTAAGGGATCACAACGCCATGGGCCAAGAGCGTTCACTGACATCGGGTGTACCTATGCATACGCCCTCCAAAGGCTCTCGGCCCAAGGGAAATCGAACCCAATTGGTCCAACTCCGGACCCGCTGCGGATCGACAGGTAAATGGTATAAGCCCAACGCCCTCATGTGCTTATCATCAAGGAAAAGGTCATGATACCGAAAATTGTTACCGTCTTAAACATGAAATCCAAGACATCATCGAGAATGGGTCGCTCCCCATCCCCACCGTCCGACCTAACAACCTGAACAATCCTTTTGGCGACCATGCCAATGCGGATTCGTCGAAGACAATACCGATGTATCTCACTTAATCCAACCCATCTGCCGTCTCACCGGGTTTTTCGTGGGAAGGTCTATGTAAGTTGCTCTGAGTATATCCCTCAAGCTAAGAACGAAGTTCGAATTGGGGATTTTGCTATCGATTGCACACCATACATTCTCCGGCGAGAATAAAATTAATGGGGTCCGGGTGACGATGAAGACGATATCTATCTCACCGAAGGTGCGATTATTCCCCGAACTCAGGAAGAAATTTCTAAATTGAGGAAAGATGTCCTCGAATCTAATCATTTGACTCGATCGGGACGTCCCTATTGTGTCGAGAAGGTAAACCATGTCTCTATCTTTTGGAGACAGGTCAAGTAAGACACCCACCAAGGAGGCCACCTCGGTCCAGGGCTCTTGGTGAAGGGTCGACCTCGAGGCCTCCCTCATCAAGCGATTACAAAAGACTAAGGCGGATGTCTCCATCCGGGATTTAATGTTGAGCTCGTTTGAACACCGACAAGCTCTGCTTCAAGCCTTAATGAATATGACCGTGTCACCGCACACTACTCCGGATGACGTGGTCTCATTTGTTGCTCAAAACCAACCTCGGCTCACTAATGCCGTAAACTTTTTCGATGAAGACTCGCCCTCATTTGGGCCACAACATTGTCTCGCTATGTACATCACGGTAGAATGCCGTCATAAGCGACTCCCAATGACCCTTGTCGACGACGGATCTGCAGTTAATGTTCTCCCACTACGGACCGCTTTCATTTTGGGACTCGAGAAAAGCGACTTCGCACCCACTACGCAAACGGTTCGGGCTTTCGATGGCACAATGCGTCGAGTGTCCGGACTCGTCACTTTAAGCGTGAATGTGGGAAAGGTGGAGCGCAAGGTCAATTTCCAAGTGATAGATGTTGCCTCATCTTTCAACATTTTGCTCGGGAGACCATGGATTCACACAGCTGGAGCCGTGTCTTCCACCCTCCATCGCAAGATTAAAATCCCTCTCAAGGGAGAGGTAGTGACCATCGATGCTACTCCTATAATTGTGACGGGAGGAGATGTTACTTCCGAAGTGCAAACTGATAATACCGCCTTGGAGTCTTGTGGTTTCGAGGTAGTAAACGCAATTGAGTCCACTTTCGAGGCACCGAATATGGACTTATATACGGGAAGCCGTGTTTGTAAAACAATCTTCAAGACCGGAAAGTACTTCGGGTACTCCATGTACCCCCGAAGGGAAAACGCATTTCAATTGAAGTCGCCGATGCCTAAGGGGACAAGATACGGGCTTGGGTATGAGCCAATCAAGAAGACTCCACGAGAAAGAGAGTCTCGATCGAAGACCGAAACATCAAGATGGGGCCGTACTTACTAACTCTAAACGGCCACTTTGTGAAAGCCGGGAGGAAATGCCGAGTTTGGACTTCCCAACCACTTGTTCAACTCAAAGGCCAACAAGTTGGTCCCCGGAATCGAAGTATTCCGTGATTGTTTCTATATTCCCGAAGACATTATGGCGAGCTACAATAAAGAAGGAGTCTGTTCCGATCGAAGATGGGAAAGCTATGGGTCTCCTCTTTGGAGAGGAAAAGAAGTCGGAAATACCAAACGAAGTCTTGGTAAACATGATCGTAAGGAGTGATCGTTTCGATCCATCTACCCTCATTATTGATGTAGATCCTCAGAGGAATACATCGGGATGGCGGAAAACCATGAAATGGACCGACAACAAGGGTTCGCTTTTCAAGATGACCATTGGAGAAGGGCAAATGTTCAAGCCTCGATGACGATTAGTCGATTAAGTCCGAGTCCGAGTCGACATAAGTCCTAAGGCTAAGTCTAGGGTTTTAGGTGTCGAAGATACCCCTTCCCCGATCTTTCCTTTTCCTTTACCTCCCCTAGTCTTTGTATTCCGGGGCTGTCCCGAATCACTCTCCTATCTCGCCACGACCTCGATCGGTTGGCCCAAATGTTAACGCAATTTGCGCAGTTTCAAATCAATAATAAGATGAATCAGTTTGCTTACGACTTGTCTCATTTATATTGCGATTCAATTGATTGTTTTAATAACGTTGAGAATGAGGTCGAGGATAGACAGGTGGAAGAAGAAGAAGAGGAGGTGGAACCGCCTCCCCAGTTAGTAAAAGGGTTGGAAGAATACGACCAAAGAAGCTCGGTAATCGAAGATGCCGAAGTTGTTAATGTGGGGACTACCTTAGAGCCTCGGGAGCTTAAGATAGGAACAACCTTAGATCCATGAGAAAAGAAGGGGTTTGTTGAATTGTTGAATGAATTCAAAGATGTATTTGCTTGGTCCTACAAATATATGCCGGGTATTGATAGGGAAATTGCATAGCACAAGATTCCGATCAAGCCAGGGTTCAAACCAGTAAAGCAGAAGCCACGTAGAATGCGTACCGAGTGGTCTTTGAAAGTCAAAGAAGAGATTGATAAACAGTTCAAGGCCGGGTTCATCAAAGTATCGGAATACTCAGATTGGATAGCTAATGTGGTGCCGGTCCCAAAGAAAGATGGAAAGGTTCGGGTCTGTGTTGATTTTCGTGATCTAAATAAGGCTAGTCCAAAGGACGACTTTCCGTTACCTCACATTGACATCTTGGTTGACAATACCGCTAACCATGCATTATTATCCTTTATGGATGGGTACGCCGTTACAACCAGGATAAAAATGGCCGAGGAAGATATGCACAAGACTGCTTTCACAACACCATGGGGCACTTATTGCTACACAGTGATGCCGTTTGGATTAATAAATGCAGGTGCGACTTACCAGAGAACAACAATGACGTTGTTGCATGATATGATTCATAAGGAAGTAGAGGTCTACGTCGATGACATGATCGTAAAATCGAAGGAACGTAATAACCATTTGATGGCATTACGAAAATTCTTCAAGAGGTTGAGAAAGTATAATATGAGATTAAACCCACAGAAGTGCGCGTTCGGGGTCACCTCTGGCAAGCTTTTGGGTCATATCGTTAGCCACCGTGGCATCGAAATCGACCCATCAAAGATTAAAGCCATTATGGAAATGCCCCATCCTAAAACCGAGAAAGAAATTCGAGGTTTCTTAGGCCGAGTGCAATACATAAGCCGTTTCGTCTCAAAACTAACTATGATCTGCGAACCAATTTTTAAGAAATTGAAAGTTGGGGAGCATATTATGTGGGATGACCCATGCCAAGCCGCGTTTGATAAGATAAAGGAAGTGTTATCTTCTCCGCTTGATTCTCGATCCGCTTTGTGGCTTGGCTTGCCTCTATCACTTTGTATTTAACGATTCTGAGATACCGCGATGGGAGCAATGCTGGCACAAGCCGTTGACAAAGAAGAAAGAGCAATTTACTACCTTAGTAAAAAGTTCTTGGAGTATGAATCAAAGTATACAGCATTAGAAAAGACATGCCTAGCTTTAGTCTGGGCAACGAAGAAGCTACGTCACTATATGCTCAGCTACAGTGTGAGTATATATTCCAGAATGGACCCCATCAAGTACTTGTTTGAAAAGCCGGTGCTAAACGGCAGAATGTCAAGATGGACCCTCATGCTATCGGAATTCGATCTCAAATATGTGCCGCCAAATGAAAGCGATAAAGGAAAGGTCGTTGCCGATTTCTGGCCGATAATCCATCAAGAAACGACATTGTTAACACTTGGTCGTTCCCAGATGAGGATATTGTCCATGTCGAAGATGATGTATGGGATCTATATTTCGATGGGGCTTCGAATAACATGGGACGCGGAATAGGTGTCCTTATCATTTCACCGAGAGGAGAGCACGTACGCTTTCGATCAAATTGGACTTCGACGTCACAAATAACGCCGCGAATACGAAGCATGCCTACTTGGTTTGCGAGCGCTAACAAGTTAGGAGTCATGAAGTTGACGATGCACGGGGATTCCTCCTTGGTCATTAATCAAGTGACGGGGTCATGGAAGATCAAAAGTAGAAGCCTGGCACCCTACCAGGCTAAGATAGAAGAGCTAGAAAAACTCTTCGAAGAGGTGCGATACGTGTACCTCCCAAGGGAGGAAAATAAGTTCGCTGACGCACTGTTAAAACTGGCAGCGTTGATAAACATCCCTGATCATATGGATAGCATGCCATTGTGTGTCGAACGAAGGTCTTCACCAGCTTATATAAATGCTGTCGATGATGCCGAGGAAAGCGGCAACCTTGTATGCATCCATTGTGAGATTCAAAGAAGCGGGAGAATACCCCGGACCTCGATACACGTGGAAAGCATGCATTGCGAATGTTATCCGCCCAATTCGTTAAAACTAACGATGGACAATTGTATAAGAAGACAGCACATGGTGTCCTGTTGCGATGCGTCGACAAGACAACGTCAGAAAAGGTCATGGAAGAAGTCCACGACGGGGAATGTGGGCCGCATATGAACTCCCACATGCTACTTCGGAAGATCATGAGGTTAGGATACTATTGGACAACAATGGAAACAGATTGTCGCAGATATGTCCGGCATTGTCACAATTGCCAAATATTTGCGAATATTCAACATGTACCCCCTTCTATGCTATACACCATGACGTCACCTTGGCCTTTCTCAACCTGGGGAATCGACATCATCGGAAAAGTAAACCCTTCTGGAACAGGAGGGCATTGTTATATCCTAGTCGCTATTGATTACTTTACCAAGTGGGTAGAGGCCAAGTCTTACAAAGTGCTAAATGCGAAGCAAGTAGCCAAATTTATTCGAAATGACATCATCTGCGCTTCGACGGAGTGCCGCACGAGTTCATCGATGATCATGGAACTCACTTTCAAGTCGAGACAGTAGTTATACTTGAAAAGTATAGAATCAAGCATCATAAGTCATCTCCATATCGACCTCGGACAAATGGAGCAAAGTGGAGGCCGCTAACAAAACGGTGGCTACTATTTTGAGAAAGATGTCTGACAATTACAAGGAGTGGCCGGAGAGGATACCCTTCGCGTTGTGGGGATATAGAACATCCATCGTAACGACCAGGGGCAACCCCGTACTATCTAGTTTACGGGATGGAAGCAAAGACAACCAGTCGAATCGAAGTACCCTCCCTACGCATCTTGCTCGAGAGCCAGGTCCCTAAGCGGATTGGGTCCAAGCCAGATATGATTCGTTGGTGTTACTTGATGAGCGTCGTTTGAATGCGTTGTATCATGTTCACTCTATCGAGAAAAGGATAGAGCGGGCTTTTAACAAGAAGGTGAAGCCCCGGGGAATTAATGAAGGCGATTTAGTTCTCAAATCAGTAAGGGCTCTATTACCAGTCGATCCAAGAGGGAAGTTTAAGCCTAATTGGGCCGATCCTTATCTCGTGAAGAAGATACTCACAGGAGGCGCGGTACGTTTGATGATTTGGATGGAAATGATTTCTCGAATCCAACGAATGCGGATCGATTGAAGAAGTACTATCCTTAAGACCTCACTCTCAAAGTTATGAAATAACACTTGAATTGTGATGTATTTGAATAAGTTTTAAGTTTGGCATTTGTTGCCATGCACGAAATGTTTTATGAGAGAACTACGACCTCGGTTTGATTCTCATTGAAAAGCGAGATACGTAGGCAACCCCTGAAAAGGGTACAACCACAATAAAAATGAAATATTCAATGCAGAAACCGAGGATTTCTAATAAATAATACGTGTCTTTTATTTTGATAAATCCGGGCGACGCCCATTACAAATCAAACTAACAAGAAAGCAAATAAAAGCATAATAGTAATACTAAATAATAGAGCCGTAACTACCGCCTATCTTTAGTTGGGTCGCGTGTCCGCTCACTACGAGACGATGTCTCACCCATCATCATTCTTGCCGTTTCTTCGGGGACCACGCTGTCTTCTCGCGGGCCCAATCTCTCTTTTACGCTTGGTCGAGGGCCAAGTCTCTCTGCAAGTGTCGGAACGTCACCACTTGTAGTACCCAGTCGGTCCCACACGCTAGGAGCACCGGGTTTAGCCCTAGGGTTCTCGTCGAGCCTAGTCTCGGTCTCGGGGCCGGAATCGGCCCGATAAAGAATAGTCGATTTTTCAACCCCTTGTCATGCTTCTCCCGATCAATGGCATCATCTTTCAGAGTTTCTTCCTTGCATTAAGGCCCGGTTACGTAGTCCATTTGAGATATGAAGGGAAACCCCAAGTAGACTCGCGTGGCTCGGGAATGCGCCACACGGTCCTTCGGCGCCACGCATGGAGCCAAGTATGACATCTACCCTGAGAAATAACAAAAGCAGGACCTCGCGAAACCTCCGTCGCAGGGACAATTTGTTGACGACCGAATTGGCGAAGCACTCGGTCCGGGTAAAAATAGACGGGTGATCCAAGCCCAAAAAAGTGACATACCGTGTATGATCGATGATCTGCGAGCCCGGTAAGTGAGCTCAAACGAAGCCATGGTAAGGACCAGCGAATGTGAGACCTGTTCCCGCTAATCAAGATATCTCGCCGATGTCGGATCCTTGCTCAGAACTGTAGCGCCGTCGCCGATTAGTGAGACTTCTGACATGATAATCTTCTGGTTTCAACGGTGGATCAATCAAACCAAGACGCTCGTTGAGCCATATCTGTTAGACAGTCAGAAAAAGGCAGGTCAAAAAAAGAAAAAAAAAGAAAAAAAAAGACGAAAAGAAAAAAAAGACGAAAAAAAAGACGAAAAAAAAAACGAAAAAAAAAAAAGAAAAAAAAGAAAAAAAAAAGAAAAAAGACGAAAAAAAAAGAAAAAAAGAGACGAAGAAAAAAGAGAAAAAAAAGGGGGAAAAAAGAGAAGAAAGACAAACTTGCAGTAGGCGGGTTGATCCCATGAATACAGCATCCGGATTGGCTTTTTGTGCATCCAAGCTTTTAATAGTCTCAGCTAGTATAATCCATGCAGGATTAGCACCATTCTCCATTTGCTCCACGACTCGGATTAGTCTAGCTTGGCCGCGATAAGATGGAATTTCTATCGCCCCCTCGAAACAATAAAGATGCAATAGAATGAGGCGAAAGGCGCGGCGTCGATAAATGATCGGTATATCTGGGTCATTCGCACGCCGGAATCTATGCACTAGCGCAAGCAGGTCCACCTTTCCACCATCGACGATGGTACGGGCTTCATCACGCGACAAGTTTAGATATTCGCGGTATTTTCGGTCCATTGGACACAAAGTCGGGAACCACAGGCTCTTGCGTGGTCCTCCATCCTCCCAAGACGGTAAATTCTTCGGGAAGGGGACAGATTTCTCCCCCTAGGAAAAGCAAAGACATGATGCTCAGGATCCCACACTCTCAGGCACTCTTTAAGAAATGCGGGTTGAATCATGACTTGCCTCGGAAAATAATTTGTTGAATTCCCGCCGCATTCATTTTGGATTTCTAAACCCCCGAATTCTCCAATCCCTTCATGGTCCCAAACAAGGAATTCATGACTAGTTTTTTTCTAAGAAAGATATTCTTTTAAGCGAGAGAGATTTACATTTCGAAATTGTGGGAAATCTCAACCCTTAGCCCTTCCTTATATATGAAAAGAGATGAGGAATTTTGGAAGTATAATTCCTTTAGGTTTTGGAAACCTAAATCTTCTAGGAAATTTGGAAACTTGGAAGCCTACTAGCTTTAGGAAGTTTGGTAGCTTTTTGAAATAAGAAAGCAAGTCTCATACCTCCTCTATTTTGGCCGTGTGGCGCGCCAAGTGGCCCCCATCCGTCCCGGGTTTTGTTCGCTCATTTCTCTTGCGGAATTTGTCATAGTTCGTGCACCGAAGTGGCTAATTTACAATCTCATCCCCTGCGCGTCCCGTGTTGAATTAACATCCCGTACACACTTACGGATTTTATTGGGTTACGCCCACATTGATTACGGGTCAGAAAGTCCGAGTCTTTTCATCAAAAGGTCGTGTCTACCCGCCGCTTTCACTCCGGAAATTTGAAATAAACTTCTGCGATTATTTTTTTGAAAATAAAATTGTGTTTTGATTTGAAAAATCATTTAACTCCAGAAATTTGAAATAATTTTTCGCAATTAATATTATTGAAAATAAAATTATGTGTTGAATCGAAAAATCATTTGGATCCAGAAAACTGAAATAAATTCTCGCCTCGAAGAGGCCAATCATTTTCGAGATATTCAAAGTTCGGGTCAATGACCCACCTTTTCTAAGCAATGTTCATGTCTGTGGGTCGATAACCCATTTTCCTTTTCTTTCAACTGGGGGCTCTGTCGCCGTCGGCTCCAGAGACCCATCAAAATTCGGTCGATGACCATTTCTAGCATCAAAATGTCGCTACGTGAATTGCGTGCTATATATTATGATTAAACTTGCAGAATATGCTCCAACTGGGGGCTCTGTCGCCGTCGGCTCCAGACCACCACAAAATGCAGACAGGATGGCATCCTCCTAACAAAGATCGACAAAGAGAATGCTACGGAAATGACATTTCCCCAACGAAACGTCGGTTTCAAAGTGAATCGTTCTCCCTAGCGAACAAATGAAATTGATAAGCAAAGCGCAAGTTTTGTCTTTACTCACATGAACAATGGGATATTGGCATCCGAGCCGGGCGGAGAAGCTACGGGCCATCGAGCCGAACTACGACGCGGGTTTGATTCCGTCAGAAACGGATACGTAGGCGCCCGAGGATAAGGCTCAACCCACCATATATGCAATTTATGGGTCGATGACTAACAATGATAATTTGACACAACAGAAGCAAAAGTCAATCCCCGACGAAGTTTCATGTATGATCTCTTCTTATGGCTGGCGAGCTTACATACGCAAGTCTAATGGACTCTAAACGACCCGCAGAATCCTCAGGTCGAGAGGGACCTGGGGTATACTTTGACTTTCGCCTTGTCCAAGCCTCAGTCAAAGTGGGGGCTCTGTAGACACCCGTATCAGTCGATATTGGAATTTATAGAGAACCCGACAAACACCCGATGATGATAGGACACATGTGTTCTTTAGTTGTCATTGTCATTATTTGGGCTCGTTTTACGATGTGGAATGAGCGTTGTCGACGGAGTATTTTATTAATTTAAATGATATTTAAATTAAAGCTTTTTTTAAGTGAATTCATTTTATTGTTTTAATTTGAATTTATTTTCTTAAATTTATCTTATTGAAAATAAAATATACTTTTTTAATTTGAAAAATCATTCATCTTAATGTGCTATTTGATTTGAAAAATCGAATTTGAAAATTTAAAACTCGTTTCAACCATGCGTTTTGGAGCTCGATTTTAGCTCGGTTTTTGAGCCCGTTTTCTTTACGAGTTGGCACGAATCTCGAGTACACTAACCAACCTAGGCCTCTACCCATTCAACCCCAGTTCGAACCCCCATAGCCACACCCAAATCTCGTCCTAAACACAGCCCAATTCCTTCCTTTACCCGTGTTTGTATAGCCCATCGAAAGCCCTTCTAAACCGACTCAAACTTGGTCCAAACCCGCAACCCATCACCACCAACCCGCGCTCCACATTACCCACAACAACCCAGCACCTAGACCACCTCGAAACCCATCCACAAGTCCATCCAAATACTCCCCAAACAGCCCGCAGCACAAGCAGCCCCTCCCCTGTTTTGCGTGCTCAAACCCGAGCCCAAAACCCGCTCCAAACAGCTTCCAAACCCGTGCCCATTAACCCTACACCATACCCTAATATCCTAACCATATTACCTTAGCTTAACCACCAAGAAAACCCCCCATACAAACCCTAAAACCCCACGAATTAGCTGATGGACAGCAACTATGCGAAACAGGCCCGACTGCTTGTTGCCCTACTTCTACCCTTCGAAACTCCTTATAAATACCCCTTGTTCACCATACTTTCATTCCTCTAAGTTCTCCCCACAACATACTGCAAATAACAACCATCAATCGTCCAAAAAAACCCTAAACTAAAGCCGTGACAGCCGCTCGAAAACAGGGACACAAATCTTGTTTTCGAGTTTCTATCGTGGTCTTTGGCCTTGATTCTCGTGCACAAATCCCATTAAAACTTCTGGTTTGTTTCCATATTCACAAAATTCAGTCTTTCTAGTTTCCAAAACATCTTTCGGTTTGAAAAATCGTTGAGAAACGAAGTCGTGGTGAGCGATTGAAAATCGCTGCTCAAGTCTGCCTTTTGAACGTGTTTGTTTCGTGATTTCAAAATTCAATTTCAATTGTCTTCGTCGATGACGGCCCCTCGAGATAAAATCTACGATCGATTACGACCCAAGACGGTGTCAACGATACATGTAGGTTGAGGGTGCATTAAAACTCCCTTCTCTCCTTTTTATTTCGTTTTTTTATTGTTTATTTACTAACCATTGTCTAACATCGTCTAACTAATATCGAAACTAGAATAGTTTGAGTATGAGTTAAAGTACCATTCCGGCACCCGCGTTGACTTGAGTTGGGAAAGAAATCCGCCAGATTGGTCGGTCGTATCCCCTTCTCATTTACATATCCTCGTGTTGGAATAGGGCAATTTAATAAATCGAGTTTATTTAATTCATGTGTATTTATTTCTAACCATATAAAAATTGATTTTTTATGATTTTCCAGACCTATAATTTGTAATTTTAATTTAGGTAGATTTTCGTAATTTATTGCATTGATTTAGTATTTATTTTGTAATTAGCAATGTATTAATTCAAAATCCGCGCAGTGCACGGGTCAATTCTGGCATATTTCGAAAATTTCAGATCCGTACAGTGCACAGGTTTGTTCAGGTTTTGTGTTTTAATTTGCTTCCTTACTTGACTTTGTTTGATTAATCCTTAGTTTAATTAGTTTATGTTTTAGATTTTAATTTACATTATTTATAATTTATATTGTATGTATGAGCTAACCACTAATGTTTGTTAATACATCTTATGCTAAGCGTAAGCCTTCCTATCCCTCTCTTTGGATGTGTTTTTCTAGTTTAATCAATGAACCTCACATGCTAAACCACTTCGACGAAGTTAAATGCATTTTAAACGACTTAGAATGAAATTCGCATGATAGGATTTAAATTCAATGGTTGCATACGCATGTGATATCTTTCCGAAATAGCCATCTTTCACCTAGTAGAGACCGTTATTGCAACGGGCGGGGTTGGGTGTTGTTTTAATGAAATTAAATTAACTTCCTAACACGTAAAGTCACACGAATTCAAATCTCTAAAATTGGTTTCTAAATTCCATTTAAAAATTTAGTGGCGACCCTTTTAAAATTAGAAATGTTTTGAAAAAGCATTTGAGTGGAGCGTTTTTCCATGGTCCACACTACTGATGAAAGTAATGGTTTTATGGAGTGTGTGTGTCGAACTAACCTATGAACTAACTTAATGCATACACGTGCAGGACTGTGTCGTTCGCATGGACGGACTGACTAGCCTGTGAACTAGCTAAATGCAAACATGGTAAGCTGATGATGTCCATGATGTTTCCCTAGATGTTCGGATTATGTACATAAAAGACTGATGAATGTAATGGCTAAATGAGGATATGAAATCTTATGCAAACAGACGCAAGAGAAGTGCGGTTGTAGTTTAGGCGTGATGCTTTTTATATTTACATGATGAAACCCTAAGTATGTAAGGACTCAATGCATGGTTTTAACGTATATGTACGTTTACGACGCACTAAGGTTATTGTTAGCTGAGACGCACCTATATGGCTATATGTACATGTTAACCCCCCCCCCCCCTCCCTTTTTTTTGCTAATTATTAATACAGTAAGATTATAACCAACAAGACACACATAATATTGACCTAACAAAGGTTCTACGGGATCTATGGTTAGGTTTATGGGTTAGGAATTGGGTACCCACAACATTAAAATACTCTCAGATCTCTCGCTTTTGTCTTTCCCGGTCCCATATGGACCAGGGGATTTCCAAAAACGCGACGTCATGAGGTGGAAAATATGTGTAAGGCCTAGTCGGTCAAATGGACCTTCTAAGTATACAACATACTTTACCGAGGGTAAATTAGGGTAGCTTAAAATGGCATAATATTGGCTTACGGAGAGCCTATGCCTTTTTTGTCTGAAATAATGATAGAAAATCAAACTTAAAATAAATAAAGAAGTGCAGGAGTCAATATACAAACATTAGTTCGGTAAGAAAATCATATGTAACCAGCAAGGCATGATTTTTTTTTATTTTTTTTCGACAATAGTACCAGCAATGCATGATGTGTCATATGTATAACGAGAAACTAGTTAAGCATTAAATCTGTAGTAGTTAAGCTCCAAATTTGTATACTGATGGCTGTAGTCATCGATAGATATTAGTACCATCGCAAATTCTAATCTTAACATATTCCCACGTAAACAGTGGTCCAAAATCAAATATATAATATTATAAATAGAGTTCAAGTTTTACCCGCTTATTAAGTCCCCAGCGGAGTCGCCACTGTGAGATCCCTGAAAAAATCTCCTTTTTTTGAAATAATAATTAAATAGGTGGAGTCGCCAGTAGGTTTTATAAAAAAAACATACAAAAATAAGGTTAACGGAAAAGGCCCCTTTTGATCCCTGGAATGGGGACTGATCCGTCACTCCGGTCTAAACCAAAGATTGCGGATTCGGGGGTAAAGGTACGATCAGGGAAGGTGTTAGGCACCCGGATCGCCCGTCAAACTGACGGCCTCTAGTATTTATTTATAATATTATATATTTGACGAAATTTAACGAAAGAAAGGTTAATTATACAATTTTATACACAAGCCGATGTAAATTTGAGACAAAGACAAATTAACTAGGTTAGTAATACAAATTATACGATAAATAAATAAAATAAATAAAACAACGAAATAGAAAAAGTAAAGAAAACTTATTTGATGTCGATGCACTTTTTTATGTGGATGTTGACTATTAATGAAAATCGACTTTGTCGTTAATTATTGGCTCTTGTGCGCTTATATGAAATTGGGACAATTTATATGTATGGTTTGATTTGAAACTGGGGTAGAATATTTGAGACGGATGATATATGATGGAAGTATTTGAATCTCTCGTCTGTTTGTATTTTTTTGTCCTCCTCTTTCCCGTGTATTTGCGGGAGTATTTATAGTAATAATATAAGAAGGAATTTATCTTAGACTCGGTAGTTTCCGAAAGATAGAATTTTACGTCTTGTTCAGTTGATTGTTGATAATTGAAGTCTTGTAAAAATAGAGTTTGACTTGGGAATTAGGATCTTCAATCTAACATAGTAACGTGTCCTTAATAGTCATACATCTTAGTTTGACTTGTTTTCCTTGAAGCCTTGACTACGAATCCTAATGGTGGGCTTTTGTTGATTTTTCTTAATACTCAGTATTACTTAAAGAGCCCCTGTATTGACTTTTACTCCGTATTAATTTTATGCGTCTGGGCTTTTAACCAAACATGGTTCGACTATACTAAATATATAAGGTAGAATGCCTTACTCAAGTAATTATCATGTGGGCTAGTTATAAAAACGGATAACTAATTATAAGACATGGCTATGAAATATTATGTCTAAATTGGAAAGAATGGAACAAAGGTTACGAATAATTTTAGCTATTTTAAGTGGATTTTGGAAAATAAGCGTAAAGAGCCGTTAATTATAAACATTGTCAATTTCCATTTAGTCATTAAATTTTAGCCTCATCATTGGGTACCCGCAAGGCTAGGTAGACATTTTGAGGTGTCTACAATTACCGATGGATGTGCCTCCACCGGCGGAACTACGGGTTCACTGCTTGATTGACCAGTCTCAAGCTGAACATTAGCACGAGTTCTTTTGTTGGGTAAACCTCGGGTTTTCACCATACTGCAAGAGAACAATCTTTAACAAGGGATTGACACAAAAATTCTTAGCGCAAAAGACGGACTGTTTTCAATTGTATATCGATTTTAGAACGATCTTTTTAAGACAAATTATCAGAAAATCACCAATTACCTTACAATTTATATGGTTACAAGCTTTAAATTGTTTCAAATTAAGGAATAATCATCAACAACCAAGAGAGTTTCGTTTTTGATAACCCTAGATTTCAGAAATTGAATTTGAAACCATGAAATTAATCAATCAAAGCATACACAAGATCTACATACAGTTGAATCCTAGAATCACAAGTTAAAGACTAAATTTCAGGTTTTTTACAAAGAATTTCGAAATCTAGCATGATATTATACCATAACTTTGAAAACAAATGAGAAAATTGAGTTTAAATCTTACCTTAAACTGGTTTGAGGCAAGCAAGAACAAGTAGAACACCAAAGTTTTACCCAAAAGCTTGAGGAAGGTAGGATATGGAGTTTTTAGAGAGAAGGAAAAGGGAAGATGGGAGGCGGAAATAAGAGAGAAAGGAACGAAAATAGGGTTTTTGTATAACCCGCATAAGTCCTGCTACAGTAATACTCGGTCGAGTATTGGACATACTCGGCCGAGTGTCTAATACTCGGTCGAGTGTTTAGGAATACTCGGCCGAGTGTAGACTACTCGGTCGAGTACTCTTCTTACTCGGTCGAGTTTTGAAGAACAGAAGCGATTATTATTTTCACCAAACGGATACTCGGTTGTGTAGCTTGATACTCGGCCGAGTATGGTCTACTCGGTCGAGTACAGTCACCTACTCGGTCGAGTTTTCCGAAAGTGAAGAAGAAGTCATAACTTTTCATTGTTCCTGCAAAATTAAATAATATCGTTCGGAGTTCCGTGCAACCGGCTCGTCGCTATTAAAGCTAATTTCTACCACATAAACACATAACAACATGTATATTTGTACATCCATCATCAGAACAATCATCACTCCTACCTTCATTCCTCACTATGACATGAAACTATTATCCCATACCCTTATAGCATACGTCAACAATCTAATTACGGTACCTGCAAGGTTTAACTCTTATGTCACATCATCTCTAATTCTACTAATCACCAGCCATACACCCTAATCACATTTGCAAAGCAGCAATTCAACACACAACACATTCATCGTGAAACAAATTGGTTAACTTACCACTGGTCACACATCGCAACAATTCCATCACTCACTCCAACTTTTCCACACATATCACCCTAATAATAGATATACACAACAATCATCACTAAGCAATCAACGACTCTCACTAGCTACCCTTTTTCCCGTGTCTGGCTTAAGTCCGATGGGGCCATGATTTTGGAATGAGGGCGCCTACTCACCCAAAATCTAGCATCGGCTGGGGCTCCCAACCTACATACACCAGGTTCATTTTAATTGACATCCTATATTCATTAGATTCATTGGTTCAGGTTTCAAAATCGTCGGCTCTGATACCACTTTGTAACACCCCCGTACGCCAGAATGCCTTACCAAGGACCATCCCAGTGTATGACGGTGTCACCATCTCGGTTTCCCGAGGAGGTAGATCAAATTAGACAATAAAAGAACAATTGTAAATATCAATATATCTTATACAATACAACTCAATACAACGTCTTTATAATAAAGGTACAACCATAACACTCATGACACTGCCTCTCTAGACCGGTAGCGTGATGACTCGATCCCTCCAATCCTAGCAGCCACAATCAACAATACCTGCTAAGTCAACTGCTCACCATCCCCGAATGGATCACCGCAGGTTTTACAAAACAACAACAACGGGGTCAGTACTGACTAATCAAATGTAAGACAGAATAACAATGTAAACAGCTAATCATCCTCTATCCCAGTCTCACGACCTTGCACAGTAACCGACTACACCCCGAAGGGTGTAGCCCTGCCAGATTACCCATCGCAATAGGTAATCCTCGCCGCCAGTGGGTGACCGCAGCCCATCCCACCTAGTCCAGCTCATCAACGAGCGACTACCAATCCCTGTCCCTTAATGTGCACATCCCCTCCCGTGGCGGGTTCCACGGAGGGCGAACTAGGGTGTGAAGCCACTCCCGCAAGTGACTCCACCACAATCACACATACCACAGTATCACAGCTGTCACAACACCACTTCCGTCACAACACAACCACATCACCACCGTCACCACAACACCAACACTCCGATGATCAGCAGACAACAATCATACACAATACAATCACAATCTTAAATCAATTAACAGTAAACTGAGTAGGGAAACCCTACCTCATCGCAAAGCATGTAAGACTTCCATTTACAGCCACGCACGACTCCAATAAGCATCCTAACAACGATAACCATCTCCTATTACACGACTATACTCAAAGAATCACACAAAAGAACACAAGGCGGAAACTTACCTAACCTTACACATCGGCGGTGACATAGACGACCACCACACACGTCCTCCTTCCCCAGCGAATCCCGTCCTTCCCATGGTGGAGGTTTAGGCTAAAGCATTAGAGTGTGAAGATATGGGGTGATAGGAGAGGGAGATAGGCTAGGGTTAGAGAAAGAGAAACTGTCGAGAAAATGAGAAAATGAAATGAATCTCGCGAACTTGCGTTTATATTAACGTGTCGACAACAGCCATACTCGGTCGAGTATGGGAGTACTCGGCCGAGTAGGCTCTACTCGGTCGAGTATGGGTGATACTCGGCCGAGTAGCCTCGGCTAGGTCGAGTAAACAATCCTATAAAACTCATGTTACAATCCTGATCCCTCACCCATTCATCCCTAAGGTCTGTTTGGTCAACAAGATCGGTCAATAGCGTTCTTAAATATCCTGAGTATTACAGTTTGAACCCAGCACAGGCTCATAAAAACCGAGCCTACGTGGACACCATTTCGATAATTATTTTCAAAACCGACCCAAGACGATAAATATTTTATTTTTGAGCATTATTTCAAAAACGGATTCGAAAGAGATGAACGAAAGACTCGGGAACGATCAATTGCCTTGAGAGTGATTATGGGTGATTAGAGGAGTAAAGAACGTAGTTTAGGTTTTGGTAAAAAGAATAGAATCTGTTAAACGAGGTTTGTATCATATTTAATCACCCTTAATCAAACCGCGGAAATTAATCCCGTCAGACCGGTTACTCGGTCGAGTACCTAGAGTACTCGGCCGAGTACCCCTTACTCGGCCGAGTATTACAGTACTCGGCCGGGTGTTCTTGGGCAGTAGCCTGACCAGAAAACACACGACACCTTACTCAGCCGAGTTAGCCCTATTTGGCCGAGTAAGCTAGACTCAGAAAACCGTGGTATCGCAGAAGCATTTGGATAACAATCTGCACATTTGACAAACTCGAGAATTTCAGTGGTGGACAATAATATATTTGGCAAATTAGATTATAACACTTTCAATTTTGAGTAAGGATCATTTAAATCAACATCGGATATATATGTAGAGTGAAAAGTTACACAACATTCTCTCAATTCATTTTCGTCTAATGACTTTAATTTTTTTGAATCAAACAAATATCCAAAAATACTTTCAAAAGTTTTTAGTTGCTCAATCCTACTTTTCAAAGAAGTAATTGCCATAACAAAAACCACCAAAAAATACAAGTCTAAATACTTCTTCCGGCGATTTATTTTGTTTTTCTTCATTAGTTTCATCAAAATGTCTTTTTCTAATAATGCGACGCTTTGTCGGAAGTGTAGGTTCTACATCCATATCAAGAGCAATATTTTTAGCAATATTAATACAAGAAAGAAATCCATCAACTCTAAACTTCTCAAAATATGATACTATACCTTCAACATGTACTATTGTGGTGTCAATACACATGGATTTAGATTGCAATTTTTTACTTACCTTCTTTATGTCAAATAAAATTTCATACCAAATAATAATACCAAGCAAAAACTCAAAACTTCCAAGTGAATTATATAAACTTTAAGCCTCACTCTTTGACATTGCATCATTATCACACGAATCATATAAAACTGACAAAGCCAACCTTACCTCGGGTGCTTGAAATCCAATAGCTTTAACACTTTTAATTCGACTCTCCCAACGAGTATTAGATAAAAATTTTAAAGTAAGTTCGGGAACATTATCAAGCAAAATTTTCCATCCTTTTGAGGAACTATAAAACAATGCATATATGCGTTGAACAATACTAAAAAATGAAACAGCTCTAGCACAAGAATGAGCCATATCGCTAAGAGCAAGATTTAAACTATGACAAGCACAAGGGATATATAATGCACTTGAGTTCACTTCAAGTAAACGTTTTTCTACACATTTGTGCTTCCCTTTCATATTGGAACCATTAGCATAACCTTGATCTCTTATATCATCAATATTAAGATCAAGAGACTTTAAAACCTTTTGTAATTCAATAAAATTTCCTAATCCAGTTGTATCATTCACCTCCTAAAATTCTAAAAAGTACTCCTCAATTTTTATTTTTTCATTTGACATATTCACGCGTCGTACTATCAAAGTCATTTGTTCTGGATGGGAAATATCAGGAGTGCAATCAAGAATTATAGAAAAATATTTTGCCTCTTTGATAGTTTTGATTATAGAACTTCTATATAATAACATAAAAAGCCTAACTTGAGACCATATTGTGACACATGGCGGTCTTAGAATCTCCTAGAAATAAGTTGTTTTTGGCATTTTGTTTAATCCTACAATTAATAATTAATTAAGACGTCATAATCAATTTTACTTTTTATGTCTCAAGCACCTAACTCTTCAACTGTCTAGCTATTTACCAATAATTAATTCATTTTCCAAACATTAAACGCATTGTCCAAGTGAAATAATGGATGGGGGTTAAAGCTTTGGCCAAACGAAGAGTCATCTATACAATAACAAAAAAAGGCTAGATTGACTAGCTAACTAAATGACACGCGGCGGAATAAAATTACATGGTAGATTAAATTTTTTCTAACAAAATATTAAAATACAACACGAAAGGCAAAGTAATAATCATCAATCTTACGTAAACATATATTGTTACTCCACTCCATAATCACAATGTTTATCCCTCTTTAGAGCAAAACTTTTCATATTTTATAATTATGAAAATTCAACAAATTCTAAGTATAAAAGGAGATCAATTGATAAGAACTCTAACATATTCCTAGCAAAAAAAAAAAAAATCATTGAGAAGTTTATTCTTTTTATGCTTTACTACATTTTCATTTGTTTGTTTTTTCAAAGCTTTATGTTGAAGAGATTAGAGGAAGAATAGAAAAAAAAAATAGATGAATATAACAAGCATTTGTAATGTATAGTTCGTCCTTAGCATTGTCGAATGTTGATGATGTCATTTGAGATCGTAGATTATCAAATACGGTTATTTCAATTATAATCTTAGTTTTGTAGTTTTTATTGATATAATCATATTTTGGTGAAATTTTTAATGTATTCAAAATTGATAATGTTTAGTCAATTTGTTAGGATTGTATTATGTACAATAATAAATTATAGATGTATCGACTAAGCAATGCAAGTTTAGTGTAAGTATAGTACTTCGTATTCACTTATATTTTTAACGAAGTCGGTTAAAAAGGTAGCATGTTTTTTATTTTGATCTTTTAGAGTGAGGATGTTTCATGAATATCTATGTGATTTTATCTATTGTACTTATCTCATTTAATTTTTTTTTCCATTTGATTAAACGGTTAAAAGAAAATGAGTGAAAAATATTTTAATTATTAAATATAATTAATTATCTCTAAACTTACAATTATGGCTAATACTACCTATTATTTCTATAATAATCATCATTTTAATAAAGTTGTAAACTAAGAAAGTATCATATAAATGTCGAGCAAAAACGATATAAATCAGAATAATAAATACATAATTCAACAAGAAATAAATTAAATAACCATTAAAGAAAAGGTATAGATCGAAGTCCCGTGATTTTTCACGGGAAATTAAACTAGTTTCACATTATAAGCCAAAAGAGATATAAGTTCATTTTGAATTTTATGTCCCAGGTAATGATGATGAATATCATGATTTTGAATCCGTCTAACATGATCTTGCATTACCACATTAAATTCAGCAATCATTTCAATCAAACCTAAGAAATTACCATTATCATCTTGATATAATTTTTCATTATATCCTCTAAATGCCAAGTTATGAATAGTAAGGCACTTTACGGCTGAAAATATTCTAAGTAATACTTGCCTCCATCGATTTTTCTCTTTCATAATCATTTCCTGCAAGTTTTTATCAATTGTTTCACACTTATCTACCCTTACTCTCGTTTCATTCCAAGTAATCATATTGTTCATATGCTCCGTACTAATTTCATATTGCGTTAGACTTTAACTAATACGCTTCCAATCACATAAACATCATTTGCCAACAAACTTTTACTAGTAATTGATTAATTAAACAACTTGCAGCAAAAATAAAATACTTTGCCAACATGTTTAGAATAAACTAACTATTTTCTATCACTAATCTCACCATTGCTCATCTTTCTAGAAAAATAAGCATATTTAAAATGTCTATTATTATTATTATCATCAAGAGGAAAGTCAATATTCAATTCTCTTATAGGCCCTTTTCAACTATAGAATCTCTTGTCTTGTTATCAAGATTAGTCTAATTCATAGGATCATAAATATCAATAAAAGTATTTGACACGTCATTTGGCAAGTTAGACTCATTTCTAACATTATTTTCATTAACATCCATTGACACATCATTTGGCAAATTAGACTCATTCCAACATTATTGTCATTAATATCATTTGGCACATTTTCATTAGTAGAATCGTGCAAACTTTCATTTGGGTGAGATAAATTTTCATTGACAACATTTTTAACTACAAATTTATGAATAGCACCTTGTTGTGATCTTATTAAATCCTTAGCATTTTTTTTCTTTTCTCACATCCAGATAAATGTTTTTTAGGCAACATTGATAATCGATAATTCACAAACAAAGATAACAAATCAACATTTATCAATAAAAACTGAAAATCAGAAGAAAAAAAAATATAACAACAGCACAAAATGTCCACACTCCACAGCAGTACAATCAATATTCAATATCTAAAATTGAAATTAATAAAAATTGAAGCAAAAAAATGTAGGATTAAAACACCCTGAGTCCTTGAATCTTTGCTATATGGCAGATCGGCGACAGATGAAGAGGTGAACGATAGAACAAAAATCGATGAGCAACTGAGCAAACGAGCAGTAGATCAAACAATTACACGAAGAGGAAAATTGAAGAACACTAAAAAAAGGATTTTTGGGATTTGGTAAATATGGAGAGAGAGAGAGAGAGAGAGAGAGAGAGAGAGAGAGAGAGAGAGAGAGAGAGAGAGAGAGAGAGAGAGAGAGAGAGAGAGAGAGAGAGAGATATGATAATAATTAAATATGGAAAAGGATTAGAGGAGTTGACAAATCTAACATTTGGCTGTTTGCTTGGCTTCTTCCGTAAAGTTTGCTTATTTAATTTTTTTCTCCCTAGATTGGACCCTTCTCATTATTGGGCCCTTATCACAAAATCCACCAAACAAGGCTAAGGGTCGGCTCTGACAACTGTTTTACAAAATCGATAAATCACTTTGTCAAGTGTACCTTCAATCAACTTCGTGTACTCCGGGTTTCAAATCGACTACAAAGTCATCGTTTTCGTCTCCTACATGTAAGTTGAGGGTGCAACATCTCCTTTTACCTTTTTCTTTCGCTTTATTTGGTCTTATTTTTTCGTTTTTAGCATTGGTACACGCGCCCCTTTCTTCTCGTTTGATTTATTTGTTTATCGTTGTTTATAACCGTTAATACATCGTCTCACATGCTAATCACAACCATGACTTAGAATAATTAGTGTAGTCGTAGTGTAAATAAAATGTTAGGTTAGTATTTATTTTATGACGTAGACTTTATAACTTGAACATATAAATCAATTTAGTTAGTTGTTCTTATTTTATGACGTAGTTTCTTATAAGCATGTAAAAAGTAAATTTACTTAACAATTTGACAATAATCAATTAGCAATGACTTAGTAATTCATTTTTAGCCTCATATTAATTAATTCAACTTTAGCTCAATAATATTTTTTTTTGAGAGAAAACGCCCGAAGGCATTAATTCATTGACGAAATATCAAACAATACAGCAGTGTTCGCATAAGGTGGTAAACCATCCGCCCATATATACAACTTTACCAGTAACAGACGGAAAACAATGGGCTAGCTCGTGAGCTGCACAGTTATTAATACAATGCGTATGTGACCACACAATTGACTGAAACTTGTGGCTAATCTATATGATATCCTCTATGATAAGCCAGAACATACTTCTTCCATGCTTCGTATTCTTTATCGCATCTATCACCTGCAAACTGTCACTTTCCAGCTCGACCTGTTGAATTCCTCTAGCAACAACTTCCTCAAGGCCATCCAAAACCGCCATAGGCTCCGCCACAAACCTCCCAGCTCAGCCCACGTCTAATAGAAAGACCCAACAAAACCTCGCTCTTCGTATCACGAGACACTGCACCCGTACCAGCTCCCTCTCCCTCCTTCACCCCCGCATCCACATTAATTTTAACGAACCCTTACCTCGCCGCCTTCCATCCTCCTTTCCCGTGCTCACTCCCACCCCTCGACCTCCTTCCCCTCGACACCCCTCCTTCTACCCTCACGCGCTCCCCGACCCCTTCATCAACCACATCCCTCACCCTTCGAATAATAGACTCTGGTACCACCTCGCAATTGTCAAAGACAACCTTTTTCCGATGTTCCCAAAGAGCCCAACATCCGACCATCAGTTGAATACTGTCCGTCTCACTCATCTCTCGCCAACATGCTTCTACCCACTCCCTAACATCAGACCCCCTCACCTTCGCCACACACGTTATCCCGAGCCCATCCCACTTTAGCTCAATAATATTAGACAAGGATGTCAAATGAAAGGAATAAGAAACATAAAACTAATTCAAATTGAATTTGTTTTCAATCTAATAGTTTTAATCAAGTAGTTTCCCAAGGACTAGTCGATTTGTTCATTAAATTGTAGTTCCCTTGTGTAAATAAATCCTTTTAATATGTAAAATTTAATTAAGAACATTCTTTTAATTAATAAACTTGTTTTTCTTCCACTTTATTCTCGCTAGTCTAAGACGCGCATGCTTATAATCCGTCATATAACACTCGATGACTAAATATAGCGTAACATTGACCCATATACCCGCTTAGGAAGCCGTGCATGGCACGCATGCCCCCTCCCATTTCACCGTTTCGCTTGTATTTTTACTTTTTTTTACGTCATTTGTAATTATTATTTCTTTAGCATTTAACATGGCTCTTAAATTACAAGTTTTCATTTATGGGTTAAAACATTTTCTAAAAAAACTTTTTCGAAATTGATGAGACGATTAAAAATTATTGTAATTCTTACCGCAATAAACTGTATAATGTTAATCACATTTTAGCCCAGTTTATAGTTTTGTTACCTTAACCTTAAATCACATGTCTTAGCCAAGTAGAATTGAGACAACTGAAAACAATATAGGATATCACACGAGATCCAATGTAATGCGTGATACCCCTATGCACACGACTTTTTCGTCGATTGTTTAATACGTTGCAAAACGATCTATATGCACTAACAAGGTCTTGTCAATAGTCTAGAGCAAATGTATATAGATCGAGTTGTATTTTTACATTTTTGTTAGAATCAAATTTGTGGCGATGATGCCCCGGATGTACTATTCTACACGTTTTCCGCCCTTCTTCTACTTGTGTGTTATCCGAATCAACATCGCATGCTAAAATAATTTCTACCAAGTTAAATATTCATTAATTAAACGACCTAGAAATATACTCACATGTTAGGAAAAAAAACAATGGTCGCATTTCATGACGTAGTAGTTATGCCTTCATTTGAAAACCAACAATTGACTAGTAGAGGTTGTCATATGTGCGGGCGGAGTTAGGTGTTTGATGAATGGACTTTCCTAACACGTACCTTCACCCCAAACTCAAAATCGATGGTTTTTGGATGTCTGATTCCTAAGGTTATGAGAGTCATTCAACTTAAGTGATTAGGAGCAAGTTTGTAAGCTTTAATCACTCGACATCAAAATTGTTTTGTGCTCTTTTGGTTAAAAGTATAAAGTAAACTCGAATATTTCCAAGTTTTCACAAAACTTGGTGACGACTCCACATGTCTTGTTCGATTCTTTTCCTTTACCTCGAGTTGAATAGAAACTCAGAGTCACGAGAACCAAATGACGTAGCATGTCCACAATTTGGCGACTCTGATGGGGACGAGTCACTGCAAGACAATTTGTTTTTAGTGCTCTCCTTAAAGGTGAGACTTGAAAAATAAATTGTTGGTTAGTAAAATGATACTCTTAGCACTATCGACCATACATAAACCCTTTAGCATTTCATGGACCATCCCTCCCGCCTTTATGATGAATAAAGAATGACGCTCCATTATGTCGTGCTGTATTGCAACTTGCTTAGACCAATTCACATCTTTCTGTAGACTACTTACTCTTGCAGTATACTCTCTAATGAAACTTGCTCATAGATTACTGTCCTACTTTAGTGATGATTGGTTGATGGCATAAACCTTCATTTTGATCGACCGAGACTTACATGCCTATATTTTGGAAGTGATTACATGCTTCGTGGTTTTCAAGTCATGTCTTTTCAAAAAATACGTGTGTCTTTTCAAAATTCAGACTTTTGAACATACCACTTTTAAAATATCATTGTTTTCAACTCGGAATGCAAGCTTATCATGGTAAAAAAGATAACACATGTCCAAGTGGTACAAATCATAAAGCAAAATTGTTAACAATCCAATTCCGACCCACCCATATGTGTAACATGGGCTAAATAGTTACTAAGGCCTATTGCGGTGGGAGGGAGGTTGTCACGGCCAGTACGGGTGGCCTGGGAGAAAGAGGTCAAATGCTGAGGTCTGTCCCGGTGGAATGGCTCTTCTCCTGGCCGGTACGGGGAGCTATGTCCTGGTGAGATGATCTTGGTCCCGGTGGGATGACTATAAAGGTGAGAAAAGAGTGAGTCCTGGACTCAGTCCTGGTAGGAGGGGGAAGTGTCCCGGTGGGATGGCTTGGCAAGAGTGGGAAGAGCATAGGGACGGGTTTAGGAATGATTCGTTTGAAGCGAGTTTTATTCCTATACTCGTTCTATCCATTTCATACACAAGCGGAGTATTATTAAGCATACATATCTACCCATTAAAGCTCAAGAATTCCAATATAATCCATGTGAATTAATTATCATCTCATACAATTAAGACATGTAAATTTGACATAGTTTGAGACGGAAATCAACATTTAACTCATCCAAATATCCTAACTTTACCGAATTGATATTATTTGCAACAAACCATGCTTAGTATCCTACACACATGGTTAGGACAACATCAAACAATAATAATCCAAGCAATTAAGATACATTAACATATAAAGTTGATAACTTTACCAACCATAGGGTAAATCCTAGCATCCAAAGCACATAAAAGATGTAATATCGAGTAACCTATCACCGTTACCTTTTTGCACTTCTAGTTTTCCAAAGTCTCTCAATCTCGTAGCAATCCGCGTCCGGGTCTTCAAGGTTGCTTCCTAAACAACAATTTCAAAGAAATAAGTTAAATATCTTAACCCTAGAAAGACGGAATTTTAGAAAAACTTAGAAAGGATTAGACTTTAGTACTTGGAAAGATGGACATCGAGAAAATAGGAAGAATGACGCGAAAATGGGACGATTTGGTGAAGAAATGAAAAACGTGTGTAAGTTCTAAGCTTCCAAAGGAAATGGAGGTTTTTGAGATGAAAATTTCAGAAAAATATGAAGGTGGAAGGAGATGTGTGAAGGGTTTCCACATAGAAAGAACCCTAAAATGGCCTAAAATGACCAAACTTGTCCCAACAACCGAAGTGACGGTCACGAATTCTACAAACTTACATAAAAGTACTATTTTTATAAAAATAAGGTTAAATATATAATAGAATAATAAAATAGCTAATTAAATTATAAATTTCAAAGCGGGAATTTCGTTGGTGCTCATGAAGAAATATATTTTATGGTTAACATTTATTAAAATTTGAAAACAATTCATTAATTTGCTAATTAATTTGAGTGTCGACTTCCAATCAGACAATACAGCCTCGTGTACAAATGTGAGTGTGATTATCTTTTCGAGCACGGGTCATGGGATGGTTGTTGCTGAAACCAATCATTCTGAGGTAGATGAATGCTGACGGGCCTCTTATATTAGTTAAAAGAAATGAAGAATTTCATGTTTCTTTTGTAATATAGTTAAGTTTCTTAAATTATCATCAACCTAGATATGCACATTTGGTGCTACAAACGCTTATTTCCACTCATAATTTTGTATATATGATTTTGTAGGTTCGGATATTTGATATACGTTCTAATGACGATATTCCAATCTCAATGGACAAGTCACCAAAATCGCCGATTAATGCACTTCTAATGGATAATAATGGTTACACTGTCTACTTCGGTATTAGGCTGAATATTTAGGTTCTATTGATCTTCGTTAATATATAAATGGGTTGTGTGACATCGTTTATATAACTACTTTCTTCTAGTTGTAGTTATACTTTTTTTAAGGCAAATTTAACAAAAATAACCCAATCTTTGATATGTCTTCCAGAATTAACCCAACCTTTTAACTTAAACAATAATAATCCAACCTTTGTATTTTTGTCACAAAAATATCCCAAAATCTCACCTAAACTAATTTCTACCTAATATTGAGATATGATATTTTGTAAAATAGTCTCATAAATCTTTATATAAAGTTTATAACACTACATAAAACCAAATAATCAAGTAGAAAATTAAAAAGATCCAAACTTTCAACTTCACCAAACTTTTTATTCATTGAGAAATCACAAACATGGCTATCAACTCTATAAATTTTCGTTATCATTAAAAAAGTTTGAAACTTGCAATCTTTTCCAAACTATTTTTTTTCAAAAAATTATATATTTGTTTTATTAATTAATTTTCCATTTATAACTAAGGAAATTATAATTTTTCAAATTTTTTGGTTATGATTTTTTTCTAACTATGATATCGCAAAATAAACTTTATATAAAGATTTATGAAACTATTTTACAAAATATCATTTCTCAGTATTAGGTAAAAATCAGTTTAGGTGAGATTTTGAGATATTTTTGTGACAAAAATACAAAGGTTGGATTATTATTGTTTAAGTTAAAAGGTTGGGTTATTTCTGGAAGACATATCAAAGGTTGGGTTATTTTTGTTAAATTTACCTTTTTTTAACTACTTTTCACAACTAACAAGTTTTAATACAACATATACATATTTTGGGGAACAACTTCCTAGAAGTGGAAGTATTAGATCAATAGCGAAACACCCACACCAACCTTTCTTTTAACATATGTTTTTTGTTTTTTTGATTTGCATCTATAATCTAGTATAAAATCTAAGAATCTCTTTTTAATGGTATGTGCTCCACCTTTTTAATCCATATTTTGAAAGTTAATCTAGTGTAATATAATGTCGCATTGATTGTTGGAAATTGGAGGTCTGTCGGTAGCAGGTCCGTCCTTTAGCACAAGGTCCCTAAATTTAGACTCAATTTCCCAAGTATAACCAATAAATAAATATGGTATAAGATTGGACATTGTAAAACATATTGTCTTAGTGGGGTGGTTATTACGTTCCATACACTAGTTTCGGGGTTTGATTCTTTATATCCCTCCTACTTTTTTAAGTCTTCCCCTTTCTTTTGTCCACACGAAATAAGAAAAACAATAAAAATAATGAATAAAGTAGTGTAAGTTGTATTGCAGAGAAAATAAAAAATAATGAATAATGAATAAAAACTGGATAAAATATTGAAAGTTGTTAACTTTTTAAGAAAGATAAAGTAAGAATAAATAAAAATTTACAAAAATAGGAAAGAGAGAAGATAAGCAAACTAATCCCAAAAAGGAAAGAGGGAAGATAAAAGTTGGAAAGAGTGTAATTTTTTCGTTATCTCCTCTTGCATTTAAGAGTAGGGCCCACATTGATGATAAATATATTGAGCCTAATTTTAGCGCATAAAGTCCAACCAAATTTAATACCACGTATAATATAATTTTTATTTAGAAATTTTTTTAATATGAATTCCATTAAGTATTTCCTCCTATTTTCTAAGATTTATCACTTTTTTTTGTCCATCATTTGTACTTTGTAGTCATAATAACTTGTGATTTTACATTCTTTATCTTAAATTCACTTACATCCACATATCAACATACTACTAAATATTTTTTCCAAAACAAATGTGAAAAATCTCAGAGAAGTGGAGGGAGTAAAATTTTACTTAAAAAATTCCTAAAAATATAGGAGACGACTTTGAATCCGGCTCACGTAATTAAACGCTCTGTAACTATGTTCATATTCTTACATGGGTTTAAGTTATTTTTCATTTGGTATTCTAAATTTAGAATTTGTTTCGTATGTTAAAATTTTAAATTTTATTCTAATTTAGATTATTTATATGAAAATTAATAAATTTCGCTTCTAAACAATAACAAGGGGCAAATATTTGAATTTCGCATAGGTCATCAAAATCTCCAAAATGGCCATGGTCAGGAATCATGTGTATCATATGATGACTTATTAAAGTATTTTAACAACATAAACCTTAAATCGTGTGCAAAATAAAATACATATCTATTCTACCAACAAGATTCTTTTTATCTCATTGATCTCTCTTTAAGTGTTTTTCATCTTGTATCGCTGACAAGTATATGTAAAATAGAAGCTGTCAAACGTGTTGTAGGTTTTAAAAATGAAGTATAGTTTTTTAAGGTATACAATTTGGCAAGGTATCTTGACTTGGAAAATGCGATTGCGTTACCCTGTGATACTTAGTTACGACTGGGTTGTTCAGATCTGATCCAACTTTTTTGGCGTTAAATCGAGTAAGGCTATAAAAACATAAACTTCATTGCAAAAGTTGGTCGAGGGGAGACGACCCATATCGTTCGTTAGGACATATATCAAGTATTAATGAGAAGTCATGAAGAGAAATGAAATGAAACTAAGTATTATAAGTTAAGATTCTTTTCATTTTCTAAAAGAAACCGGAAATATCATATATACACAACGACTAACGTACCCCTTAAACCAATTTTTACGGAGGTGATTCAAGTAAAATAATATTCAGGTTTAGTATTATAACATTCTAGGAAATATCATTAGTAATGATTAAAATTATATTAAGATAACATGAGTATCTTTTCTGAGTCAAGCGATAATACTAAACTAGTAATATATCACGAAATGATAATGCAGTATTTACAAAGTTTTTATTTTATATCTTTTTTGAGGCAAGTGATAATTCTAAATTGACGCCTCATCAATTTTTCATATTCCACCTCGTTTTATTTTGATATGAAAGCAAATTTAAATTCAAAACTAATCAATAAAATTGAGAATGTCATGAAATGTGTTATTTAATGATTTTTTTTAATCAAAAAGTTAATTATTACATTTTATAAATTGTCGTAACAACAATACCATATTGAATTAATAATTGACAAAAGATAAAATGCAACGCAATAAACCAAATTGTTACGGATGTTGTCAAAAGATATATTTATATTATAAAAATGAGAAACTATGAAGAATACAACACGATGAACAATGTCAGTAGCAAAAATTCCAAAAGTACGATTCATTGAGAAGATAATCGATAATTAGGTTCAATCATTAATATAAATTTAAGGGTTAATTGATAAACAATACCAATATAATGACCCTTTTTCATAATCAGTACCAACATAATCAATAGTTAATAATCAATACCAATATAGTAACTTTTTTCTACGATAGATACCAAGTCTCCTGAAAATCACATCTTAACCTACTCTAAAAAGTCCGAAAAGGCATCATTCAAGTACAAAACTCAACTCACCCACTTCCAAACTTCCTCTCTTAGATGAAAGCACCTTTAAAGTAGGAAAAAAATTAGAGTAAAAAGGCGATTTGGTACCTATCCTAGAAAAAAGTTAATATTTTGGTACTGATTACTAATTATTGGTTATGGTTTTTTTTTTATTTTGATAAGGTAAGAAAACTAGGTTGATCCTCTAGGGTAGGACCAACCTATCTCATCCTTTCGAATGAGTGAGGTGAGTTAAAGCCACCGGCTTTCAAACCACCTCGAAAGAGTTGGACATGATGAATGTCCAATAGAAGCCATGAAGTCATCAACCTTGTTGGCCTCACGAAAGCAATGGTTAATTATCACTTCATCGAACAAATGAAAATCTAATTTCACATCCTTGATAATACTAGAGATTTCCCAAGGAATTTTCAAGTACTACGAAGTGAGTTAATAACACATAAATTATCACCCTCCACAATTAACTTTGAGATTCCTAACTGTTTAGCGGCTAAAACAACTTCTTTTAAAGCGAGAGCTTTCGCAACAGGAATACTATTAGATCCGAATTTTTTTTGCTCCTAACACAAGGACTTTACCATTATGATCTCTTATACAATATCCTAAAGCAGCTTTATTGCCTTCTATTCTTGAACCGTCAAAATTTAGCTTTAGGAAATCGTTTCTAGGTTTCTCCCAGCAGATTTCTTCCCTACTAGAATTGATTTTAGTTGACTTGTCTTTTTCGGGATTGTTGAGATCCTTATATCGAGTCTCATTCCAGATTTTAATGCTATTATTACATAACATAATAATTTTGCTCATATTGAAATGAACATTGTTAAAGATAATATCATTTCTATAAAACCATGCATTCCACTAAATAAAGATAATTTTAATGAAATCATCTTTTGGAATTAACTCTTTGAGATAATTGAGTTTCATAAGAAAACTTTGACTTGTAATATTATCATAATTTGCAAGAAAATGTTAAAGCTAAAAATATTCATGTCTTGGATAACCGAACCAATCAAGGGACATTTGGAAAAGAAATGATCTTTGTTTTCAATATGATGGTTGCACAAAACACAATTAGGCCGGTGGGACATTAATATGACTTTTAAGAAGTCTGCCTTTCGTTGGGAGTCCATCAACACAGGCGTTCCAAAGGAAAAATTTTAACTTTGGAGGAATATTCAATTTCCAAATCCAGTGAAATTCACATTTTTCAAGACTCTGATCGAACAACCCTTGTGCTAACCATATTGCTGTTTTGGTAGAAAAATTTCCATCTACGGACAACCCCCAAAGAAGGGTATCCGGAAAATCATTATGAGGTAGTGGAATGTTAGTAATCTGATTAACAATATCGTTGTTTACTAAATTGGATAATTTACAAACATCCCATTGTTTATCAGAGGTTATGAAATCTTTAACCAAAAGATTAAGATCACGGTTACTATCATCATCAACCAAACTGCTTGTAAGTGGGTGTGAAAAAACCCAATTATCAGACCAAAACATAATGTTGCTACCATTACCTACCTGCCATCTCGCCCTTTTCTAAATAGAGTCCGAAGACTCATAAGTTTACGCCATTGCCAAGAAGAGACTGAATTAGGCTTATGTTTCTCAGGTATTTTTTAGTTACCATTTTGACCCATATACTTTCCTTATCCACAAGAATTTTCCATAAAAGTTTCATTTGAAGAGCTTTATTAGCTGTTTCAGAAGATTTAATTCCTAAACCACCAAACGACTTTGGTAAACAAAATTTATGCCAACCAATCAAATTAGGAGAACGCTGGGAAGGATTCTTATTCCAAAGAAAATCTCTATTAATTTTATCTAGTCTATTATGGATCGATGAAGGAAGGAGGAAGCTTTGCATCTGAAAAGTTCCCTTCGCGGCTAAATTAGCATTGACAAGAACTAGTCTACCTGCTTGGGATAAAGAATTCGCTTTCCATTTCGATAATTGAGTGCAAGAAGATTGAATAATGCTCTCGAAAGTACTTTTAGTCACTCTGCTATCAATTATAGGACATTCTAAATACTTACCTAAATGAGCTTCCTCGTTCATATGAAGAATGCCTCGAAAGGATTCACGAAAAGAACGCTCAATATTCCTAGTGCATTGAAAAGTGGATTTGTCAAAATAACAAATTGTCCAGAAATCGTGCAAAATTTATCTAAAATAGACTTAATAGTTCTACAACTCTAGTTAGAGGCTTTAGCGAAAATGATAGTGTCATCCGCAAAAGTGAGAAAAGAAATTTTCTCCACCCCGGATCCCATTCTAATACCAATATCACTAGAGCTAACATCACTATTTTTTTGTAGAGATCTTCCTAAAATCTCGGCGCACATAATAAATATATACGGCGAAAGTGGGTCTCCTTGTCGAATACCTCGAGTAGGTCTAAAAACGTCTCCCGGTGTTCCATTTACTAAAACTGAGTAAGAAACAGTGTTTATACATGCCATAATCCATGAAATCCACTTAGCATTAAAACCCATTTGCTTAAAAGTTTCCTCGCTAAAATTCCATTCTAGTCTGTCATATGCTTTCTCCATATCAAGTTTGATTGCAATCCAACCTCCTTTGCCTTTTTTACGTTTAAACGAGGTGAAAATCTCGTGTGCTAAAAGAATATTATCTTGAATGAACCGATTAGGGGTAAAAGCACCTTGAAACGGGTGTTTAATCTTATGCAAGACACTTCGAAAACGATTAGCCATGATTTTTGAAATAATTTTATAAATTGTTGAACAAAGACTAATCGGGCGAAAATGGTTTGCTGTTTGAGGATTTTCAATTTTAGGAATCAAAGCTATAAAAGTATGATTTATTTCTTTTAGTAATTTTTCAGAATGGAAAAATGCTAAAACTGCTTTAGTGACAGAGTTTCCTACAATATCCCGGTACTTTTGAAAAAACTCTGCAGGAAATCCATCGGGACCTGGGCATTTATCTGCGGCTAAACTAAACACAGTTTGTTTAACCTCTTCCATACTAATATTACTTGTAAAAAATCTGTTATCTTCATCTGTAATTAATCCATAAATAGACTTAAAATCCTCATTCTTGTCGAAATTACAAAGATGATGAAAAAGGGGACTAAAGTTGGTAGTATTTATCAATTTACCCTAAATTTAATCTTTTCTTTTGTGAGTGTCAAATACAACCAATGATTTTTTTCATACTTTTATCATCCGTATTCATAAATCTGTAATTTTTATTATAGGTATTCATAAAAAAAAAAAATTCTTTTCGTTAAAATTAAAACTAAAAAAAATATAATTGCAATGATGATGGTGGTTAACTCATACCAATTAAAAGCTTGGTCGGGTTACTTTTTGAAAAAAAATATACGATAAAAATTAATAACACAAGAGTTTATTATAAAATCCGATAAAAATAGTTTTTATGTTATCATAAAAATTAATAACTGAAAAGTTTATCATTAAATCTGATAAACATATTTTATTCTATGCATAGTGAGACTTTGTTGGTTTGGACCTTTGACATCCATTCGAGCTAGATGAAATATCTAAGTCTCTTATATGAGTGAAAGGAGATCAAGTGTTACATGTATGGTTTGTAATACAATTAGTTTTCTTGAAATAACATAGAAACTTGAGATGGAAGGCGAAAATATATTGGATTTGTTTTAACGTTAAGATCTCCCTAAGTATAGTTATATAATAGATTGATTACGTATCTAACCTTTAAACATTGACACAAAACTGAAATTTAGCATCTTAATTTAATTATCTTAATTATTTTTAATTTAATTGAGTAATTATCGAGTTCTCGAGGCGCCTAACACTATCCTATTTTTTATTAGTTTTACCTTGGCTTTTTCTAGGAAAATGAGTTCTTTTTGCAGCTGTTACAGGCACTCTCTAGAGTTGACGGTTCGGTGAGCATGTTTGATTGAATCTTTTATGTTTTGTCGTTAGATTCTTTACTGAGATAACTTTGTAACTAAAGACCAAGACAATATTTTTTAAGGGTTTCCTTTTTATTTGGGTCGGTTTATGTCCGCGCAACGTAAGGGTAGTTTGTGTAGCTCGCTCTATTTCGCGATTAGTGCGATATTCTGTAAAGTAATTTCTTTGTCTTAAAACAGGCGGAACACCCAATCGAATGATATTTAGTGATTTCACCTTACTTAGTAGCTCTCCACCCTATCTAATGTCCTTCCATCACTATGCCATGTAGATTCAAATAAAGGATCCAATTGATGGGATTCCTTATTATACGTCTAAGTCAGAGCCGGAGGATGAAAGAAAAACTAAAACATGATTACATCTCTTCAGAATGGAGTCACAAATAAGGTAGATCGATTACTCTTAGTTTTTTTTCCTTTCTTATTTGGCTTGTTAGTGCTTTGATTTGATCAAATATAGCAAGTAGATTTATAAATATAATGAGTGTTTTATTACAGGTCCTCCAGATTGCTATATTGCTCATTCAAGAGAGCAATTATTTGTACCTATAACTATGACAACGGTTCTTTCATGCAAAATTTTTGGGTTGCGGGAGTTCAAAAGATTGGCTGCAAAACAATTGACAATAATGAACAATATTGTGTTTTCACAGGATTAGTAAGTTGTATATTTGTAAGCAATTTTAAGATCTTATATATATGTGTTTTGACGAACTATCTAAAATGTTTTAGGAAAACTAATGGCAATTTACGCATGTGGAGTATTCAAAATCCGCCAAACATTTGGACATGGAATTCTTAGGAGGTACGTTTTATGGTTAACATTTATTAAAAATTGAAACATATCATTAATTTGCTAATTTGTGTTTTTAATACAGACTCGGAATGCAATTTTCCAATCAAAAAATACAATCTCATATACAAATATCAATGCTATTACTTTTCAAGGCGCAGATCTTAATATAGTTGTTGTTAGGACCGGTCACTCACAAATAGGACCTTACATCCACTTGTATATAGTAGCATTATACAACTAGCCCATTTATATATATTTAACCATAAAAACCCCAATAAACAAGAAAAAAAAAAGCTATGAATCTCATTCTGTTTAACCAAACCAAACTACATTTTCCCCTAATTTTGATCCTAAAATTGTGAAAGAGAAGCAATTGACATCATCATCAAGAAGGAAAAAATGCATCTAACAATACTTTGAGATACATTCTACACCAATTTATATATCTCAATGTCTTTGAACTCGTAAATTATACGCACATGAAGAATACGAGCTATTATTAAAAGAATATGAGCTTTTATTAAAAGAATACGAGCTTAAAAATACAAGCTAATAAGAATACGAGCTATTATGAGAAACCTACGAGCTACTCTGAACAAAATACGAGCTTAAACTTAATTGTAATGTATGGAAAGAATACGAGTTATTAATTGTAATCTTTTGACGGTTATATTAAAAGAATAAGAGTTATTATGAAAATAATATGGGCTTAAATTTAAGGGGTAATTTCCATAGTACCTCTAATATTTACATTTTTTCTCCAAATACCCCTACTTTTGTCAAAAAAACCGTTTGACTGGTTATATCTCTTTGTCACGGTATCAGAAAGCTGCGATTTTTTTCGGTTGATCGTTTTTACGAGATCTTCAATTTGAAAAAAAATCGCGTTTTTCCGATATCTTAGACTGGTTTTAGAGTACTGAAATTTTATTCTTTTAAGAAACTTTGACCCACTATAACGTTCGTCAACCATTCATAAATCGATTTATTTCCTAAAATGGTTGTCTTTTCGAGATCTACGATTTAGTAAAACTAATCGCGGCTTTAAGAACTCGTAACTAGGAGATACAATCGCTTAAATTATTTTGGAGAAAAATAAGGGTAATTGGGGAAAAATGCAACCTCAGGGGTACCATGGTAATTATCCCTAAATTTAAATGTAATGTATTTTTAAAAAAACACGACCTAATTCAAGTTGATTTGTAAGACGAGGTTCCATTATTTATATATTTCAAAATTGAGTACAAAGTATATTGATACTAGAATATAATAATGATTATACCAAATCATGTACAAATGATGATGATACATTTGATGTTTCATCCGCCATCGAAGTTTCGTCCACCATTGATGGTAAAAAAATTGATTAGGATTGAAAAAGTAGAGATATAATAGTTGATAGAATAATTTAAAGGGAGAAGATGATTAATTAACCATATAATGGAGGGAGATGGAGAGCAGTTAGAAAGATAGAAAGCTGCTAGAGAGAGAAAGAGGGAATGAATTGGATTACTTTAGTTGTGTTTTAATTTTAAGAAAAAAATTGAGAAAGACTAAAATAACCGTGGATGTATAATAGCATTGTACATCCAATTGTATAGTCTATGAATTGTATGGTGGAAAAAGGAACATACACCGGATGTATGACCTCAGACTTTATTTGTTTTTAAGCATATGTGTTTTTGAGTATTATTGTAGATACTTGTCTAGTTTTATTAGGAGTATTAAGGTATTGCACCTCAGTCATTTGTAATCTCAGTTTCTAACTTTCTTCTTTGATTATGTAAGTTTACTTATTTTCTATCATGGAGGAGTACACCGCTTGATCTTTGTGAATGATTACTGAATTGTGGGTTTGACTATGTCCAACTAGAAGCCTCATCAGGAATATGTGATGGACTTCGAGAAATTCGAAAGAAAAGTAATCTATAACTGAAAATTTCGAATATATATGTTTGTCACCTCCGCTACATTTTTGAAGTTGACTTTCTCTATCGTAGGAAGTTGCACTAATGTTGCCTCTACAACTTTGATTAAGAATCTGATCTCACCTACACAAGAGCATCCGAGTCCTTACAAGTTGGGATGGCTTAACAAGGGATCAGAGGCGAGGGTTATGAGCAATGTGTTGTGCCTTTCTCAATTGGAAAGTGTAACACCCTCTTCTTACCCGACCAAGGTAATTGGGAGATGTTACCATCACGGTTTCCCGAGGCAGAGAAATCATAATTACAATTAAGAAACTTCATTAAATAATAACAAGTTTAGTGATTACATAAATGTAAACAAATGAATAAGGTGAACTATACAAATTACAAGTCGACTAACATCTATGTCATCTATGCTATGCTACTTGACTCCGAGTCGAAGGCGCGGTCGAAATCCCGATCACGTCAACAAGCAAAACCTATACTCAACCTGCTCCCCATATGATCGGAAATATCATATGGATTGACACAGGCCACCCCAGAAATAGGTGACAATTACATAGACACACAAACGTCAGTTTCAATAAATGAATACAGTGTGACTCAACTCAAAGTATATGAGTATGCAACATGACTAAAACATGAATGAGATACTATCAAACAACAACCACTTCGGTACTGGGACACGCCCATACGTACCCACAACCACCACGGTACCGGGACACGCCCAGACATACCGACAACCACACTGGTACCGGGACACGCCCAGACATACCAACAACCACAAATAGGTACCGGGACACACCCAGATGTACCAGGTCCGGAAGCCAACTGGATCCCCTGCCAGACATCGTGTCTCAACCACACGAGTCCCTCCGTAACTCAAGCCATTAATGTGCACATCCCTCTTGGAGTGGGAAGCTCCAAGAGGCGACTCAAGAGTAAGACGATCTCCCAACCGTCTTACGTCTCCTCAATAACCAAGTAACACCACCAATGATCTCCAACACAACACAACAATGACCATACATGGAAAATGCAACACAACACCAATTATATGACTCATCATGAACTCAATCCTAACATATCATGGATAAAACTTCCTCAAATACCAACATGTTATCCCAATAGAATAATATATAAAAATGATGATGCAAGACACACAAACATGCACACAAAATATTGAAACCGAGTAGGATAAACCTACCTTTTAGCATTCTTCACAAGCAACTTGAATCCCACATGATTCCGTCTCACAAGGCCGTCTTAATCAAATGTTAAGGAAGGAAGGAAAAGAATGAACAATCCATGAAAGCAAGCTTGAATCCCATGTAAGAGTGTTTATGGAGAGAAGGAAGAAGATAGAATGAATGAGGATAACGGGATAAGATTTCTTTATCCCGTGTTCTGATTCAGCGCCACTTGGTCGATTGGCGAGTTCACTCGGTCGAGTGTCACTCACTCGATCAAATGTCGAGTCCACTCGGTCGAGTGAATCACACTCGGTCGAGTGCGACGCAGTTCTTAGCAATGACCAATTTTCGTAAAACAGTCATATCTCACTCGTTCCTTGGTCATTTTTGGGCGTGTGACCTACCGTTGGAATCGTAAGAAAACAAGTTATCACCTACAATTGTAATCACACTAATATCATATCTAGAAGTTATGACAGTTTTAAGATGACTCTTTTATAAGCGGACATTATAACAACTCCACTAAGTCTAGTATAGGTTATACTCGGTCCCCTTTATATTCATAATTTACTCCCGAGTGGTCTCTCGTCTAGTACAAGGTCTTATCACGTATCCTAAGGTTCTATTACGGGTCTCAAAATATCCGGGTATTACAATCTTCTCCCCTTAAATTGAACTTTATCCCCGAAGTTCGCCTCACTCTCTCTTTTCACAACTATTCGTCAAGCTTCCCTTATGTCTCATTACCGGTTCTCAAGTACCCTCTCGCCATTACTGTTGTCCTTTACTCTATCGTAAATTCTATCAAGATCTTATTTTCATCATCACTCTTATTAACCACACATGTCAATCGTACTTATCCCAAGGTTCTTTGCTCAATTCTCATCACTTCCTCTCATTCCGTGCTTTCTCTTTCCTTAATTTCAAAATTATTACAGAAAGAACTAAACTGATGAGGCTTTGTGTGATGTCTTGCCTATGGATGCCTGCCATTTTCTCTTGGGAAGACCATGGGAGTTTTATAGGGATTTAGTTCATTAAGGGAGGAATAACACTTACACCTTCAAGCTAAGGTTAGTGATGTGAATATTATTTGCACACATTTAGTCCCCTAATTGAGTCTATTTTGCATACTATTATAGCATTTCATGACCATTTTATCCGTCAATTCCTTCCTATTTCATTTTCCTATGTTTTGTAGGAAAGAAGACAATTAGGCGGAATTCCTCGTCTTTCGTGCATATTTGGAAGCTTATTGGTGATATTAGATGGACTAGTATGAAGAGGAGGCAAGAACTAAAGATTAATTCTAGAAGAATAAGATGAAAGTGAAGAAAAGGATTCTGGAGCAGAATCCGAGCGGCCTAAGAGACAAGACGCCCGTCCAAGGAGCATAATCCGAGCGTCCAACCCTCGAAGACGCTCGGATTCCCTTGCTACAATCTTAGCGGATTTGCCCAAAGACGCTCGTCCACCCCTGCAAGAATCCGAGCGGATTCCCCCCCCCCCCCCCTGGACGAACGGATCGCGGCGTCTTCAGCTAAGATGCTCATCTCTCCGAAAAGACTAGCAATTCCCTGCTTAGAACTCAAAAATATAATTACTAATTTAGCCTTAGGTAACCTAATGAAGCTCTACTATATATACCCCACTTGTAAATAATCAAAGAGAGAGAGAGAGTTTTAGATTAGATCAAGCCTCCACATTAGAAATTCCTCTTAGATTTCATTAGGAGTAGATTAGAATAGATTACTCTTTAATCTTTCCACAAATCACACATTAATCATTCCTTAATTATTGTTCAAGTTTGTTACTTTTGGGTAATTGAAGACTATTGGGTTATTATTGGAGGATTGACAACCCTTCATCAATCAATCAAGTTTCTTCTATTATTCTTTGCATTATTATTTTGGAATATCCATAGGTATAATTCTCTTAATCCTTGTTTTAATTATTGTTAATCTTTCTTACTTGTTCATAATGTTTTACCTTGTTAATATGATTGACAGCCTTGTTGGCATGTTAAACTTGATAATGAGTGAGTAGTCTCTTAGCTAGGATTAGTGGGTAGTAAGGGAAAAGCAACATGGGATTAATCATGCTTAATCTAATATGTTTTCACAATTAAATTGCTTGCTTGTTGTGATGTCAACTTTATGCACATGTTATGTTTGATGAAATGCTAAGCCTATGAATCCTTGCATTTACAACCATCTCTTATCTATTCAACTTGACTTGTAAGATATAAACCAACTCCAGTCTTGTTAAACCATGAATAGAAGTTGATTAGGAGGAAAGTAAGTCGACTTGTAGGTGTTGTACAATCTAATCGATTCGGCTCCGGGACCCAACTCTTCCTAAGAACCGTAAGACATAAACTAACTCGGTTTCTCCACAACATTAATTGCTTGCAACTTTGTAAACATGTTTGTATGATCAACACAATGAATCCCTCATGTACCCATGATATCCTAGCATTTTTAATCAATTGTTTACGCTCTTCCTTTTATTGCTTGTTTTACTTTATTGCTTGCATTGGTCTAGAACACAACTACAAACCCAAATAAATTATGACACTAGCATAAATTGAGATAGATAGATTTAGAACCCAAAGCACACCGTCCCATGGATCGACCTCGACTTACCGCTAACTAGTTGTTTGTTGAGTATTATAAATGTGTTTGATTGGATGTGACCCGACGACATCACCCTTCAAAATGGCGTCGTTGCCGGGGATGGTGCTATGTGATTAAGTTCTTACTTGTTTGTCTATTTTGATTTTTCTTTCACCTTGAGGAACTTGTTCCTCAAGGATTGTTCTTACCGTTTTTGTGTAGTTTCCATGCTTGTAGTTGTTTCCTTATCTTAGCTATGATGGCTCAAGACTTGATATATGGAGTATGTGGTAGATTCTTTGAGTATGACTATGGGTATGGGGAGTTTGAGGAGCAAGTCAACACAAACCTACCTTATTATTCATACAATGAAAATCCTAACTACTACCCCAATTTTTCCCACCATAATCACCACATCCAATATCCACAACAACCACCCACCCAATACCCACTTTACAATGAATTTCAATTGCCACAATACAACCATTTTCACACCCACCCACAACAAGAAGATGAACCCATTCAAAATGTGATTCTCCAAATGATGGGAGATCAACAAAACTTCTTCAAACAAATGATGGAGGAGAGCCAAAAGAGGGACAATGTTCTTCAAGGCATTGTTACCCAAGGTGAGGAATTGAAGATTCAAATTGCCCAAATGAAAGAATCCCAAGCAATCACTCCCCACCATTCTTTAGACATTGATCATGAATGTGAATTTGAAGTAGTGGCCTTTGACATAGAAAATGAAGAGTGGGAAGAGCCGACCTCCTTGAGCTCTTGTGAGTATGAAAGTGTGATGTTTGATGAGGAAGATATGAGGTTGAGTAAGCCAAATACTCTTAGCCTTTGTGAGTATGAGGGTGTGTCTTTTAATGTGAACATTGGGATGTTGGAGAGAGGATTGAATGAAGCCCCCATTCATGATTCATATGAAGATAGCAACGATGATGACGAGCCTAAGGGATGGACTTATAATATCACCTTGCTTGAGGAGCCTCTCCTTGAGACATTTGAGATATCTTACCATGAAGATGAATGTCCTTTCCCTATCTCCTATGAAGACTATTTGACATCTACCGTGTAGCCAATGATTGTTGAAGAGGATATGGTGGACCTTCTTCAAAAGGCCAAAGCATCATACAAAAGCTACTTGGTGGAAAAGCTCAAAGAGAAACTTGCTCGTGAGGCTACTTATGGAAATTTGGCATCCACAATGCCAACTTCTAAGGAACTCGATCATCAAAGCCATGACAATTCTCCTTCCACCTTGGAAGGATTGAATAATCAAAGTGCTATCATCATCACCAAAATTGGAGAAGGAATTGGTGAGTTGAAGTCTCCGGACAAATATAAACCATACTTCAATCCTAGTGTTGACAAGAACCATGGGCTTATTGGTTTGAAGCATTGAGAAAGCTCTAGTGCCAAGGACAAGATGAAACAAAGAACATATGACAAACTTCCTTGGCCAAATTTCATGTTAAAGTGGAGCAACCCATACTTGTGCTTATTTGGAGCTTGTTCACAAGCTTTTGATCTTCTATTGAGAGCCTTGAGCTCTATGGACAAGAATTTCTACAATTTGAACTAGTTTGGTGGAGTCCTATCTAAAACCACCATTTGTAAGATATTTCTTGAAATCTCACTTTGTATAATATTGTACATTTTTGCATTTTCATTTAATTTCTTGCATGAGAGTAGTGAGAGAGAGTTTTCTTACATTTTTATTGAGCAAAATTTCAGAAAAAGATAAGGAGGAACATCAAATTGGTGAAAGGGTATGATTTTGCAAAGAAAAGAAAGAAAAGGAAGGAAAAACAGCGAAAGACGCTCGTCCCGAGGGCTGGACGCTCGTCCAAAGCCCTCACCAGATTACTGTTCATCGCTGTCGCGCAATCCGAGCGGATTACTCCAAAGACGCTCGTCTTTAATGAAGACGCTCGTATTCTCTTCGGGACGCTCGTCCTGAATGACACCTGAATCAAAGTTTTTAAACTGTACAAAAATCCGAGCGGATTTTTGTGAAGCCGCTCGTCCAAAGTCAGCCGCTCGTCTAAAATAGAAGATGCTCGTCTTCTGCCTACTCCAGAAAATGCAAAGTTGCTGTCACGAAATCCGAGCGGATTGTATGGAAGACGCTCGGATTCTGCAGAAGCAAGACGCTCGTCCCGCATGGAAGACGCTCGGATTCTGGTGTTTTTCTCGAATAATCCGCCCAGGCCCCACCCTTGCCCGCTCGTCTTCCCCATTTTTCTATAAAAACACCCACTTTCTCCCTCATTTCCTCACCTTATCTAACTCTAAATCACTCATCTTCATCCCCAAAAACACTCCCCTCACAACAAAAGCCAACAAAACCCCATTTGTGACACCCCTCGATGAGGCATCAAAAGAACTATTAAATCTAAGCGGAAAAATAAGGGATTTTTAAAACCTTTAAAGTTAAAGTGTGAAATCCACCATAAGTGATCAAACGAGAATGAAAAGTAAGATGAATAAGTTTTACAATTAAAAACGAAGTGCGTTGGGGAAAAGATATCCCACGAATAAACACAAGTCTAACGATAGGTGAGTCTAGGCAAACTATAACTAAGGTCCAAGGTTCAACGTTCTCGCTAGCTCACACGTCTTCCCCATAATCTGAATCACAAACCTGTCATTCATGTAAACATGAACGCCACAGTCAGTGGGGAGTAACTCAGGGTTCTCCCAGCCACAATATGTCAAAATGCACATAAGCAAGAACTTAATTAAACATATTGATCATGCATCATACTTGAATAATATGAACAAGGGAATATAAACGATAATCATAATGAGATAGGCACATTGCATTCTTAATGAGATAGGCATGGTACATTATATTAAACATGCATTCAAGGTAACCCAAAACATGGATATGAGATTAGACAGCAAATCATATGAAGAAGGTAAACAACGGATCAATTGAATAGAAAAATACATGGATGGAAACCAATAGCCATTACTTGAAAACCTCTTAACAACCATAGCACGGGACGTGGCTACTAATGTCACATTCATACTTATGGCTTGCATCTCACCATAAGAACGGATGGGAACATCAATCCCGGCGATCATATCGCAACTAGGGGCTTGCATCTCACCACTAGTATCCGATAGGACCAAGACTCTCACAAACAATCATAGAAGACGTGCACTCTCGTACATAAGAACACGCCAATGACCGTAATCAGCAAGACATTTAAAAAGGCTTTGACTCAAACAAGACAGACCCCTAGACTCCAACCTCTTGGTAGGACGACGATCATAATACGGTCCTAGTCTAAACCTGGATCCAGACTCTCGGGATGGGCGACACCCGATTCGACAAACGATACCAAATCGTATCCAAGACTCGAAACATGGCACGCACTCGTATCCAAAGGTCGAGTAACCTCTAATCGGAAACATGGCACGCACTCGTATCCAAAGGTCCGAAGAAAGGCGGAAGGATATCCTAATTCGGAAACATGGCACGCACTCGTACCAAAGGTCCAAAGAAGGAAAGATAACCCAATCCGGAAACATGGCTCACACTCGTGACCAAAGGTCCGAAAGGGGTAAATAGGGAAAGTCAAGTCGTCACACAATGTAAGTCGTCACACTTGGGTCACAAATACGAGTGGAAAAGATTGCACAAACATAACGTAAACAATTCATGTGAAGCATGCATAAATATAAAGGTATAAGAAACATCAAGTACTCCCATAATAAAAGAGTCTCAACACATCATACACAAGCATTAGAACCAAAGTTAAGATGCATACCCAACAAGAAACTCAAAACCCAATCTATAACAACAAGTTTAGTACTCGACTACAACAAAGGTCAACTTCAAACGGTCATAACTTGAGTTCTATACATGATAATGAGGTGAAACCAGTTGGAGGTGATAGCTTATCCTCTTACGGTTCTAACGGTAGGTCATAAGCCTCAAACAAACAAGTAACGAAGAAGTTATGACCATTTTACGAAAACTGGTCCAGGCTGTGTGCGCTGCGCTGCCGAGGTGCGCAGCCTGCGCCGTGGTGCTGATTTGCACGACACAACAAACTCACCTTCATCCCCAAATCATTTTTTTATCATGCCAATACAATCCTAATTCCACCATATATTACCCAAGCAACTTTATACAAGTATTAAGGGTGAAATCAAAGCATAAAAGAGGGATTAAAACACAAGGTTCGATTCAAATTCAAACAATTCCAAACTAACAAATTCGTGACATAATTAAACACAATTATTAAGCATGAATAAGACGGTTTCTTTACTAATTCATCCATATAAACATTCATGTAACCCAAAGTATTGGAAATTCCTTCAACTAACCATGAGATGGTTTCTCATACAAACTCATTCAACAACAAACATGTGAAACAAGAAAAGATTCAAACTTTAACATACATATGAACAAACTACAACATATAAACACACAAATTTGACATAATGTCGAGTAACCCATCACCGTTACCTTTTTGCACTTAAATCCACAAAAGACTCGTCTACCTTTCAAGAATCCACTTCCGGGTCAACTAAACTTTCTCCTAAACATAAGAAAACACAAAATAAGACTAAGAATCAAAATTAGAAAAAGGGTACCATGTGTAATATGGGTCGATAGCCCTAAATAAGGAGGAAAGTCGGATCTTTTCTTACCTAGAAAGATGGAGGGCGATGAGAGGAAGAGATAGACGCGAAAATCACTTGATTCGGATAAGAATTGAGCAAGTTATGGTGTTTTGAAGATTTGTAAGAGGAGAGTATGAAAATGGTGTTTGTGTTTGTGGTGGTGTTGCTGAAATTGTGAGGAAGGAGGAGGGGTTAGGGTTTCCCTCATTATTTTGATGAGGAGGAAGGAGTAGTAGGTGAGTCCATTGGTCATACTAGGCCCAATAAGCAAAATTGAGTCGATATACACATGAATTTACGTCTCAAGCCCACTACAACTCAAGACGGAGAATATTATTATTATTATCATTATTATCCGACCAAAATATTTATTTTGTATAACTTAAGCTTTAAAAATATAATATTTATAAAAATCATGTTTAATAATGAAATTAATGAAATTAAATAATTTAAAATATAAATAAGACAATAGAATGGTTAATTAAATTATAAATGTCAAAATGGAAAATTCGCGGGTGTTACAATCACCCCATCTTTTAAAAAGTTTCGTCCTCGAAACTTGAAGGTAGAAAAGAAAGGTTATAAAAAGTAAAACTGAACTTTTAAAATTGGTAACCAAAACATTAAAAGGTTACTTATCGTAAGAATCAAAATCCTTTCAGAAGTCTCAAATAAAATTTTCCGACAGAACCAGGTTCTCATCAAAGGAACGAAAATGCTCTCGTTGCGCATTCAAGAACATCACATTCCAAATCGAAGATATGGTCAAAAGCAAATTATTTGTATAAATCGAAAATCAAAATATTTTCAAAAACATTAATGAAGAGTTTTCAAAGGTATAAGTCTCATTCATGGAACGAAATTGCTCTTGTCGTGCACACAAGAACGCTAACTTTCCAAGTCAAAGACAAATTTAAAATGAAATCACTCGCTCGACAAGCGTAGAACAAGTTATTAAACGTTTCAAATAACAAGTTCTAACATCCGATCAACCTTAAAATCAAAAGAAAAAGGCAATTCACTCAAATTTTCTTTTGCCAAAGTCAAATTAGAGATAAAGGTTTCACTTTTAAACTCAAAAGGAAGTCAAATTTCCGAAAATATAGTATTAAACTCTGACAAAGGAATCATAAGTAGGTCAAAGTTAGTTAGAAATTGAGCAAAATTAAAAGTAACTCGGGTTTAGCAATTAAAATCAATAAAAAGAAGTTGTACTCATAGAACAAAAGGAGAACTAAATCAAATTCCCATTTTCAAACCTTTAAAATAGGTAGGGTTTTATAAAAGTAACATAAACTTTTAACAATGGATCAAAAGTGGTAGCTTGAAATGTTTAGAAATAGTACGAAATGAAGAGAACTTAGATATCATGAACACAAGGTACGCTAAGAGGGTTCAAACTTTACCAACAAAAGAGCTATGATGAACTTCCTAGGAGAAGTGTTGAAATCGAGTCTACGAGGATATCAAAGATTGAATTTCACAAGTCACGAGTATCAAATTTAAAGGAGGAGCATGATGAAGCGAAGAAGAGAGGTATGAACGGAAATGCTTATGCTTAAGGAAGGAAGGAATTTAAACAACAAGGAAACGCCAGAAAGTCAAATCTCAAACAACAAAGTCATCCTGAACGGTAACTCATAACCACATAACTCCCAAGAATTTCCTCAAAATACTTGCACACTTTACTCCTATGCTATACCGTGGGTCAAGTCACTCCACCACAATTGTGATTCCATAACCCTCAAATATAAGTCATCTATAAACGATTTCCACGAAAGATCAAAACTACTAACAGAGTTACACACATAACCAACTATCGACTACTAGGAGTTCTCACTATGGTAAAATCCTTAATCAAAGGTCAAAATCTCAAGGTCTTCATACTTTCTAACACTCCAAACCAAAATCTTATTCACACCCGAATTCACAAGCATAGATGATCACATTCCCCAAATCATAAAGACCACCAACCAAAAGTAAATAGGTTTGTCATACAATTTTTCCTACACAACTCAACTCGAGTTCCACTAATCCAATTTTGATGAAATCAAGGTTCACAAAGAATCCTCAAAGAGCATCTCACTCACTCTACAACGTAGCCAACAATGCCATCACTCTACTAAAGAAACAAGAGCAATAACTAGGTCAAGAAAAGATAGGAAATTTCAATGGGATACATGAACATGACGAGGTGTGAGATTAAAGGAGTCAATAATAAAGGTAACTAGTTAACACCAGTAAGAGACATTAGAATTAGAGAGGTATTCAAGGTAAGGAAATGACAAGTAAACTTTTATACTTAAGGAATAAATCTAATCAAGGTATGAACGAAGGGAAGGAAGATGATTAAAGGTACGAAGGGGGATTTTAAGGCTTAAACCATACGCTTTCTAAGACTTAAGGTTCTCTCTAACAAGGCCACGCCTATTAGGATATCGTACCGTCATAACAAAACGACCAAATTTCAAAACGAGGGTCAAGGCAATTCATCTCATTCCTTATATGCAAGTCTCTCTTAAAGGGTTACACCTCTATGACTGATCAGGGTAAAAATAAACGCTCGCTTAAGGGTTGATAAATTGGTTAGATTCGTTGTTCACCTATCCTATCACATATTAGGATTTCTCTAAAGCAAATCTACCACTCAAGTATAAAAGCACCCATTTACCTCAAGTACTCGACACAACCTCAATGTTCCTAAAACCATAGGGTTAACAAAGACTTCTCAATACTAAATCTCTCTCAACTCAAGAACCCTCAAGGGTCAGCTAATATCAAATCACATCACCAATCCATTATGGTCATCAACATACCATTATCCTTTCTAGTTACTAAAACAAACGCTAAAACTTTCCAATGATGTACCTTAGTCTCACTCTCATACCATACCCCAGGTGGTAATCAATATCACTCACTAAAACCAACTAATAATCCCACAATTAGCATTTCTCATATGGTCACATGTACATTATCAAACTCTCATATCTAAAGTGATTACGAAAGCCATTCACAAACTCGACTTACTTAATAAATCCTACATCCTCAAATCCACCTTTCAGTTTCATCCATTTTAAGTCAAGTACTAAGCATTAGTATCCCAAGGCACGTCTCACTACACTTCCCAAGGTTTTCAAATCTCAACCATAAACAACAGGCCAAGTTCTATAACCTTAGTAACAAATGCAACTCACACTTGACAACATAAATAATGCCACCAATCAAGAATACTCACTTTACCAAGGATTTAGGTCTAGGAATCATTAAGTATGTCTCATCTCACTACCTAAGTCTTTCCAACATCAAATCCTCTCCAAACCAGGATTAAGAGTCAACCACAAACAATCTCCTCAAAGGTCAAATTTCCAACCAAGGTCAACATTCCTCAAAAGAAAGAGTATTATCAAAAGGCATTAAGGGAGGATAAGCAAGGAACAAGGAACAAGTTATGGGGTATAGGAGTAGCTTCCAAGCAAAACAGAAGAGAGTTTAGAAGAAGGATAAGCACCAAGAGATAAAGAATAAGGCAAGATACACAAAGAAATGAGAAACATCTTTGAGGAAGTAGAAGCATTCTTCAAATGTTGAACAAATCTTCAATCCTCAGCAATAGGCACCAAATCTTGATCACCACATTGGTAAGTTTACGGTTATTGATCCAAGGGCACACAAATTATTAAAGGATAATCAACAAACATGTTAGAATCTAACAAAGAGCAAACACACTACAGACTACCACCTTAGGTCCTTAGGTCTACCCATCTCTCATTCATTATTCAAGGTCAAGTTCACATTTAAATTTGGGATACACGTGTGTGCGTCGGGAGCAACATATGCTCTGATACCAACTGTGACACCCCTCGATGAGGCATCAAAAGAACTATTAAATCTAAGCGGAAAAATAAGGGATTTTTAAAACCTTTAAAGTTAAAGTGTGAAATCCACCATAAGTGATCAAACGAGAATGAAAAGTAAGATGAATAAGTTTTACAATTAAAAACGAAGTGCGTTGGGGAAAAGATATCCCACGAATAAACACAAGTCTAACGATAGGTGAGTCTAGGCAAACTATAACTAAGGTCCAAGGTTCAACGTTCTCGCTAGCTCACACGTCTTCCCCATAATCTGCATCACAAACCCGTCATTCATGTAAACATGAACGCCACGGTCAGGGGGAGTAACTCAGGGTTCTCCCAGCCACAATATGTCAAAATGCACATAAGCAAGAACTTAATTAAACATATTGATCATGCATCATACTTGAATAATATGAACAAGGGAATATAAACGATAATCATAATGAGATAGGCACATTGCATTCTTAATGAGATAGGCATGGTACATTATATTAAACATGCATTCAAGGTAACCCAAAACATGGATATGAGATTAGACAGCAAATCATATGAAGAAGGTAAACAACGGATCAATTGAATAGAAAAATACATGGATGGAAACCAATAGCCATTACTTGAAAACCTCTTAACAACCATAGCACGGGACGTGGCTACTAATGTCACATTCATACTTATGGCTTGCATCTCACCATAAGAACGGATGGGAACATCAATCCCGGCGATCATATCGCAACTAGGGGCTTGCATCTCACCACTAGTATCCGATATGACCAAGACTCTCACAAACAATCATAGAAGACGTGCACTCTCGTACATAAGAACACGCCAATGACCGTAATCAGCAAGACATTTACAAAGGCTTTGACTCAAACAAGACAGACCCCTAGACTCCAACCTCTTGGTAGGACGACGATCATAATACGGTCCCTAGTCTAAACTCGGATCCGACTCTCGGGATGGGCGACACCCGATTCGACAAACGATACCAAATCGTATCCAAGACTCGAAACATGGCACGCACTCGTATCCAAAGGTCGAGTAACCTCTAATTGGAAACATGGCACGCACTCGTATCCAAAGGTCCGAAGAAAGGCGGAAGGATATCCTAATTCGGAAACATGGCACGCACTCGTACCAAAGGTCCAAAGAAGGAAAGATAACCCAATCCGGAAACATGGCTCACACTCGTGACCAAAGGTCCGAAAGGGGTAAATAGGGAAAGTCAAGTCGTCACACAATGTAAGTCGTCACACTTGGGTCACAAATACGAGTGGAAAAGATTGCACAAACATAACGTAAACAATTCATGTGAAGCATGCATAAATATAAAGGTATAAGAAACATCAAGTACTCCCATAATAAAAGAGTCTCAACACATCATACACAAGCATTAGAACCAAAGTTAAGATGCATACCCAACAAGAAACTCAAAACCCAATCTATAACAACAAGTTTAGTACTCGACTACAACAAGGGTCAACTTCAAACGGTCATAACTTGAGTTCTATACATGATAATGAGGTGAAACCAGTTGGAGGTGATAGCTTATCCTCTTACGGTTCTAACGGTAGGTCATAAGCCTCAAACAAACAAGTAACGAAGAAGTTATGACCATTTTACGAAAACTGGTCCAGGCTGTGTGCGCAGCCTGCGCCGAGGTGCGCAGCCTGCGCCGTGGTGCTGATTTGCACGACACAACAAACTCACCTTCATCCCCAAATCATTTTTTTATCATGCCAATACAATCCTAATTCCACCATATATTACCCAAGCAACTTTATACAAGTATTTTAACTCATATCACTGAACTCTCACTGAAGCATTTCCAAGAGAGCTTAAGATGTGACCCTCTTAATGAGAATCTTTGTATTGCTGAGAAGGAATGTGCTAAAGAACTGGAGTTTCTGCTCAAAGCCAGGAGTACTTATTTGGGTCAAAAAGCTAAAATGAAATGGCTTGACATGGGAGATGACAACACCAAATTCTTCCATTCAAGTATTAAAAGAAGGAGATCAAGGAATAGAGTCTATCAAATAAAAGATATGCATAACACTCTTTGTAGTAACTATCAGGATATTAAAAAAGCTTTTGAAGAGTATTATCAATATTTGTTGGGTACTTCTCAGGAGGTCAAGCCAGTTAATGGAAGGGTGGTTCGAAATGGTAGATGCTTAACTGATAGACACCGGGCTATTTTAGTAGCACCTATTAGTGATGCTGAAGTGAAGGATGCTATGTTTGATATCCCTGGTAATAAATCCCCTGGACCAGACGGATATAGTAGTCAATTCTTCAAAGACAGTTGGCATATTATTGGGAGAGAGATCACTGAAGCCATAAAAGATGTGTTTAATTCTGGTAAATTACTCAAACAGTGTAATAATACCATTATTACTCTTGTCCCAAAGGTTGATGTTCCTGAGACAGTTATGCAATTTAGACCCATTGCGTGCTGTAATACAGTGTACAAATGCTTGTCTAAAGTTGTTTGTGGTAGATTGAAGAAGATACTCCCTGACATTATAAGTCCTTCCCAGAGTGCTTTTGTGGCAGGCCGTGACATTGTAGGAAACATCTTAATCTGTCAGGATCTAATAAAGCTTTACAATAGAAGGAATTGCTCACCTCGGATCCTGATGAAGTTAGACCTCCAAAAGGCCTATGACTCGGTGGAGTGGTCTTTTGTGAAGGGAATGATGATACAGGTTGGCTTCCCTGAGCAAATAGTACGGCTAATTATGGAATGTATCTCTTCTCCATCTTTTTCTATATCCCTGAATGGTGAAACGTTTGGTTTTTTTAAGGGCAAGAGAGGATTGAGACAGGGGGATCCTCTCTCTCCCCTTATTTTTACCTTGTGCCTTGATTATTTGAGTAGGGTGTTGATGGAGATACAGCAGCATGATCAGTTTAGGTACCATCCTTTGTGCAAACGAATAGGATTAACTCATCTATGCTTCGCTGATGATTTAGTTTTATTTTGCAAAGGAGAAAGGAGATCCATTGAGCTTATGCTAAGTGCTTGTGATCATTTTTCCAAAGTGTCTGGGTTGACAATTAACAAAGCAAAGTCCAGTTTTTATTGTAATGGTGTGGATGAAAATCTCGTCAATAGTGTGACAATGACTACAGGCATGAATAGAGGGAAGGTCCCTTTTAAGTACTTGGGTGTTAATGTTTCTTCTAAGAGACTTTCAGTCCTTGATTGTGCTTGCTTAGTTGAGAAAGTGGCTGATAGAATTCGTGGGATGGGCTCAAGAAACCTTTCTTATGCTGGCCGTATTGTTTTAATTAAGTCTGTGTATAGTTCTCTGCATAACTACTGGGCAAGAATATTTATTCTGCCTCGAACAGTCCTTAAGCAGATTGAGGCTTTATGCAGGGACTATCTGTGGCATGGGAAAGAGATCAAAGGTAGTCCAGCTCTAGTTGCTTGGGAGAATTTGTGCAGACCTAAGTCACAAGGGGGTCTGGGCATAATTGATCTAGTTACCTGGAACACTGCGGCTCTAGGAAAGTATGTTTGGTGGGTGGAGAAGAAAGCTGACCACCTATGGGTTAAATGGGTGCACGCTATTTATATCAAAGGGAAGGCATGGAAAGACTATCAACCTACCAATAACATGAGTTGGGCATGGAGAAAGATCTGTCAGGTGAAGGATATTCTTAAGGATTTTATGTATGGCACTTGGAGACAGGGCAATGTTCAATATTCTATCAAAACTGGATACTCTTGGTTGAGACCTGAGATTGCAGCTGTGGAATGGTACCCCTGGATCCTCAACAGATGGTTGATTCCTAAACATTGTTTTATCAGTTGGCTCCTCATTCAGCAAAGGCTACTCACTCAAGATAGACTGATAAAAATGCGAATTACAAGCTCTCAGAATTTATGTTACCTCTGCGGTTTGTATCCTGAAGACCATAATCATCTCTTTCTCAGTTGTGATTATAGTTCTGCATGCTGTAAGATATTGGCGGACTGGTGCAAGGTACAGTTACCTTTTCAGAACTGTGTTCAATGGTGGCTGCAAGCTCGTTTCAGATCTTCTTGCAGGAAGAAAGTGATTGGGCTCATTTTGGCTGCACTCTTTTACCATATCTGGTTATGCAGGAATAGATGCTTCATGGAAGGTGCTCTTTTGCGTCCAGAGAAATTAGTTGACCTAGTTAAGCGTGATGTTAAAAATAGGTTAAGTCTGATTAAGTTGAAAAGTACGAAAGTGAATGTAATAGAATGGGTTATGAAACTTAGAGCCTAAGGGATTACTAAAAATGTAAAATCCTAGGTTCGAATTGGTTGTATGGTCTTTATTTCTTTTATGAAAGCTTACATTTTCCCCAAAAAAAACTTTATACAAGTATTAAGGGTGAAATCAAAGCATAAAAGAGGGATTAAAACACAAGGTTCGATTCAAATTCAAACAATTCCAAACTAACAAATTCGTGACATAATTAAACACAATTATTAAGCATGAATAAGACGGTTTCTTTACTAATTCATCCATATAAACATTCATGTAACCCAAAGTATTGGAAATTCCTTCAACTAACCATGAGATGGTTTCTCATACAAACTCATTCAACAACAAACATGTGAAACAAGAAAAGATTCAAACTTTAACATACATATGAACAAACTACAACATATAAACACACAAATTTGACATAATGTCGAGTAACCCATCACCGTTACCTTTTTGCACTTAAATCCACAAAAGACTCGTCTACCTTTCAAGAATCCACTTCCGGGTCAACTAAACTTTCTCCTAAACATAAGAAAACACAAAATAAGACTAAGAATCAAAATTAGAAAAAGGGTACCATGTGTAATATGGGTCGACAGCCCTAAATAAGGAGGAAAGTCGGATCTTTTCTTACCTAGAAAGATGGAGGGCGATGAGAGGAAGAGATAGACGCGAAAATCACTTGATTCGGATAAGAATTGAGCAAGTTATGATGTTTTGAAGATTTGTAAGAGGAGAGTATGAAAATGGTGTTTGTGTTTGTGGTGGTGTTGCTGAAATTGTGAGGAAGGAGGAGGGGTTAGGGTTTCCCTCATTATTTTGATGAGGAGGAAGGAGTAGTAGGTGAGTCCATTGGTCATACTAGGCCCAATAAGCAAAATTGAGTCGATATACACATGAATTTACGTCTCAAGCCCACTACAACTCAAGACGGAGAATATTATTATTATTATCATTATTATCCGACCAAAATATTTATTTTGTATAACTTAAGCTTTAAAAATATAATATTTATAAAAATCATGTTTAATAATGAAATTAATGAAATTAAATAATTTAAAATATAAATAAGACAATAGAATGGTTAATTAAATTATAAATGTCAAAATGGAAAATTCGCGGGTGTTACACCATTTCTCCAAGATTCAAGATGATGAATCTCAAGGGCAAGGCTAAGAAACTTGTTGAATCCGCCGGAAGGAAGCGCAAGGGTTCATCCTCCTCATCCCCACAATAGATGTTGTCGCCAAGGAACTTCCGCCTCCTCATGAGAGGAGGGATAGAGCAACTTGAGTACTTCCAAGAGGTACTCTTCACCTCCGATGCCCACCGCAAGAAGTTTGTCGAGTTGCTAGGTAAGAGCTATGAACCCACTCAATTTATCGATACTAAGGTGTTGGAGATCCTTGGTATAAGATACCAAACCGAGATGTTCTTTGATGGCTTAGGGATTGGAAAAATTTTCCATGCCCATGAGGAGACGTACGTTAGTCTCACCCTGGAATTTTTGAGTAGCCTTCGTATTGTCACGAACACTAGAACCAATGTGAGCATGGAGTTTAGGTTGTGCAACCTAGACCATAGCCTTACACTTGATCAATTTGCTCACATTTTCGGTCTTGTTGTGCCAACCGACTATACCGATAAACCCGCCGATTTCGAGGTGGACCTACTTTGGAAGGCTATTTCCGGGAGGGATTTTGCCAACCTCAAGCAATATTATACCTTTGCCATCCAACACCCGGTGATTCGGATCACCGAACGTTTTATAGCCGACACCCTCAATGGGAGGTATGAACAAGATAGGTGCACTCTCATTGATTTAACATTCCTTGAGTCCTATTTAAATGTTCGGGGGACGAGGTGCTATAACTTCAATACCCCCCTTTAGATGCTTACAAGGTTCTATGACTTTTCTCAAGGGAGCACCCAACTCAAGACCTTCGTAATGGGAGGTCTAATTACCATTTTGGCTAACTACCTTTGCCCCGGGTTCAACTCCCGTGGGAATTATGCTCCTCTTGAGGGGAGTACTTTGATTGATGAGGACGCCGTCTTCAACCACCACCGGTGGTGTGTCTACACTCAAGAAGGGAGTGTAGAATGGTTCACAAAAGGGTGCACCTCCATCATTCTTTCGGGGTGGAATATACCGGGCACCGACCCAAGATTGAGCCCGTACTCTCCTAGGCCAAGCTACCTCCTTGATATCCAAATCATTGGCAATCTCCCTCAAAGGGAAGAAGCACACCGCAAACCGCAAATACCTCGTGGGATACCGGCAAGGCCTATTCCCCCACCTTCCTATGTGCCTATCCCACCATACCCTACTCCTTATTCGCAATTCCGGCAGGAAATCCCCAATACCCCGGGTATTAATGACTTGATGAACCTTATGAATAGAGTTGACCTCGGGGTACATGAAGGGAGGGTCGACAACTACTTGGCCCTTTATCCCCAATACTATCAAATGGCTCAACAAGGGTATATTGACCCTAATGGCCCTAAGCCCTCTTGGGCCCAACCACAACATTTGTTCCCTAATCAAGGGGACCAAGCTTGGAATCTTGGTGGTGGAGGATACTCGGGTCAAGGAGGAGGGTATGACCAAGGAGGAAGTTCTCACCGGTATGGCTACCCCCAAAATGAGGATGATGACGAGTGAAAGAGGCCTACCTCATCACCTCCATCTGTATGATACTTTCCTCTCCCTCTCTCTTTTGTATATACATTGCATTTAGTTTAGCTTTCACTTGCATTTGTGAAATATTTCATATTGCATTTGCATTAGTTAGTTCATATAGTATAGTTTGCATTGTATCATATCTCACATGATTCATGTAGTTATTTGCATATAGATTAGAATTCATACATAGTCACTAATGACCAAACCTATTCATTTCTACACTAGAGATAGTGTTTAAATCGGTTTGGGGAGGTTTGATCATAGGCGACCATAGCTTACTAGAAATCATGCATCATATAGTATAGTTTAGATTGCATTCATTTGTTATGTATGTCATATAGAATTGCATTTAGTTAGAGCATGCATTCATTCATATCATATCATTGCATTTGTACTTCATTTCAAAAAAACAAAAAAATTCAAAAACATGTATTTCCTTTTTATTCCTACTCCTACATGTACATTGAGGACAATGTCCAAAATAAAGTGGGGGATGGGAATTTATATTCCAAAAATGATAAAAAAATTGAAAAATTTCCAAAAATCCCAAAAACATGTCTTTTTATTTCATAAAATAAAAAACCATAAAAATTTGAAAAATTTAAAAATCCAAAAACATGTTCATTTCCTTTGTAGTGTAGTCTTGTATATATTGTTTGTATATATTGTGTTTGTTCATCCTTGTTCACATTGATCGACTATGCCACATCCGAGACATGAGGATATTGAAGACCGCATGGTATGATCTTTCCAATCTCCTTTTTCCTCTTTATGTTAATGACTATGTGGCTTTATTTTGATTGATGCGGTATAAACAATGTGAATTTAGGATTGCATTTAGATTATATGGCATACTAGTTGGTAGAATCATATGCATTAGGATGTATAAATGTTAGTTGCATCATGGCATGTAGTTGCATGTTAGAAAAATTTTGTGAAACCGTCTATTTGGGAAGCTTGACAAGTGTATATAGGCCCTAGTAGATGCTTTTTCTTCTTAAGACTTTGCTTGTTAGAATACTTGTGAAACACCCTAGGATGTGTCATGCTAGTATCCTTTGACCCATGGATTAAGGCCTAATGAAGAGTACCTTGTGGTGTGATAACTACTTGGCTACCGTTTATTCCAAGGTGACCCTTGAAACCATGCAACCATCATTCATACATGTTCTACCACATTTTGTCATCAAAGGGAATGGGCACAAAAAGAAATTGTTCAAAAATTTGAGTTCAAGAAAAGAAAAGAAAAGAAAAGGTTTGCAATTGCATCAAAAGAAAAGAGGAGTAACAAAAATGAAAACTCCTATGCTTCAAATATAAGGCACCCTCACTACATATGGGGTGACTTTGAAAATGTTCAAAAGAAAATTCAAAAAGTTGAAAAGTTGTCAATTATTGAAATGCCAAAAATCAAAAGAAATGGCAAAAAGAAAGTGTTCTCAAATGTTATATGCCGCAAGAAATTGGGGGGAAAAACAACAACAAAAGCAAACTCCCATATGAAACTCAAATACTATCGATCCCTTTATCCATCGTATCCATTTTTGTGCATGGTAGAGAGGGGACGACCCTTCTTCTTGTCTAGGCAAGAAGGGGAATTCCGCGATCCTCCAGTGTTTCTAACACCATAGGGAGTCTACTCTTGACAAAAGCATTTAACGATTGAGGACAAAGGTACCCTAGCTTGACACAATTTGGAGGTGATTTATTGGTATCCTTCTAGGCTTAGTAGTTTGAAGAAATTGCATCTATGAAGGAGTGTGTACCCTTGAATTGCTTCCCTTGTAGATAATTTCCGCCACTTAGATGAGGAAAGTGGCTATTCATTTTTGTAGATGCATCCATTTCTTATTTTGTGTGCTTAATGTTTGGATGTGTCGCCATTTTGGCAAGCCCCACCTTGCCTTGCAAGAAGGCATCCTACCTCATGGTTGTCTTGTTGTGAGTTGAAGGGGCGGAGTGAGACCCGCTAATTGTCTCATATCGGTTATATTAGTAGGTTAGTTTAAATAAAGGTCTAGTTTTAGTCACCTCTTTACTCGGGACGAGTAAAGGTTCGGTTTGGGGATATTTGATGTGAACATTATTTGCGCACATTTAGTCCCCTAATTGAGCCTATTTTGCATACTATTATAGCATTTCATGACCATTTTATCCGTCAATTCCTTCCTATTTCATTTTCCTATTGCATTGCGTATGTTTTGTAGGAAAGAAGACAATTAGGCGGAATTCCCCGTCTTTCGTGCATATTTGGAAGCTTATTGGTGATATTAGATGGACTAGTATGAAGAGGAGGCAAGAACTAAAGATTAATTCTAGAAGAATAAGATGAAAGTGAAGAAAAGGATTCTGGAGCAGAATCCGAGCGGCCTAAGAGACAAGACGCCCGTCCAAGGAGCATAATCCGAGCGTCCAACCCTCGAAGACGCTCGGATTCCCTTGCTGCAATCCGAGCGGATTTGCCCAAAGACGCTCGTCCACCCCTGCAAGAATCCGAGCGGATTCCCCCTCCCCCCCTGGACGAACGGATCGCGGCGTCTTCAGCTAAGATGCTCATCTCTCTGAAAAGACTAGCAATTCCCTGCTTAGAACTCAAAAATATAATTACTAATTTAGCCTTAGTTAACCTAATGAAGCTCTACTATATATACCCCACTTGTAAATAATCAAAGAGAGAGAGAGAGAGAGTTTTAGATTAGATCAAGCCTCCACATTAGAAATTCCTCTTAGATTTCATTAGGAGTAGATTAGAATAGATTACTCTTTAATCTTTCCACAAATCACACATTAATCATTCCTTAATTATTGTTCAAGTTTGTTACTTTTGGGTAATTGAAGACTATTGGGTTATTATTGGAGGATTGACAACCCTTCATCAATCAATCAAGTTTCTTCTATTATTCTTTGCATTATTATTTTGGAATCTCCATAGGTATAATTCTCTTAATCCTTGTTTTAATTATAGTTAATCTTTCTTACTTGTTCATCATGTTTTACCTTGTTAATATGATTGACAACCTTGCTGGCATGTTAAACTTGATAATGAGTGAGTAGTCTCTTAGCTAGGATTAGTGGGTAGTTAGGGAAAAGCAACATGGGATTAATCATGCTTAATCTAATATGCTTTCACAATTAAATTGCTTGCTTGTTGTAATGTCAACTTTATGCAAATGTTATGTTTGATGAAATGCTAAGCCTATGAATCCTTGCATTTACAACCATCTCTTATCTATTCAACTTGACTTGTAAGATATAAACCAACTCGAGTCTTGTTAGACCATGAATAGAAGTTGATTAGGAGGAAAGTAAGTCGACTTGTAGGTGTTGTAAAATCTAATCCATTCGGCTCCGGGACCCAACTCTTCCTAAGAACCGTAAGACATAAACTAACTCGGTTTCTCCACAACATTAATTGCTTTCAACTTTGTAAACATGTTTGTATGATCAACACCATGAATCCCTCATGAACCCATGATATCCTAGCATTTTTAATCAATTGTTTACGCTCTTTCTTTTATTGCTTGTTTTACTTTATTGCTTGCATTGGTCTAGAACACAACTACAAACCCAAACAAATTGTGACCCTAGCATAAATTGAGATAGATAGACTTAGAACCCAAAGCACACCGTCCCATGGATCGACCTCGACTTACCTTTAACTAGTTGTTTGTTGAGTATTATAAATGTGTTTGATTGGATGTGACCCGACGACATCACCCATCAGTTGGTAAGAAGAAAATAATCTTGACACAATTGCCACTAGCTCTTAAGTATACACCACCACTTTGTTTGGTTGGGTCATCAAAAGAAGTTATGTTGATTGGAGAGGCCGAAATGGTACAAGAATTGAATGATAGGAAGAATGTGATCATTATCCTTGCCAATGATGTGCTTAATGTAACACCGCCATCTACCAAGGTGCCTTACGCAGGCCTACCTTAGCAAACGGGAGTGCTACCATCTCGGTTCCCCAAGGTAGTACATATAAAAGATACCATAATGAAACATTTATGAATATAAAATAAATTTTAACAAGGATACAAGTTCCAAAACCCAAAATAAAGTACAACTCGACTAAACCAAATGAAAGTCTAAACAACAGCAGAATTTAAAATGTGATAGTCTCGTAGATGTCCCGTCCAATCCCGCAACAAGCTCAAACATCAATACCTGCTAGATATTTGCTCACCATCGCCTAATGGATCACTACATGTTTTGCAACAATAGAAAAGGGTCAGTCAACTGCACAATAAAGTATACTACAACAACAATAATAATCATTCAGTCTCAATCCTGTAAAAATGAAACTTCTAACCTCCAAGTATCATTATCTGAGCTGTAGTCCAGATCTGCCAGGTAACCCATCGCAACAGGTTACCCACTCTGCCAGTTGGAGACCGCAGCCTTGCCACCTAAGCCCCGCTCATCGCAATGAGCGATCCCAGATCATTAATGTGCACATCCCCTTGTGACGGGAGCCACGAGGGGCGAACATGGGGGTGAAGACCATCTCAAGACAATGGCTTCACAATCAATACCAATAACAACCAACAATACCAAATCACCACAATACCATCACAATAGGAAACCAAAAATCACCACATCAATGAACAACAATCGTACAAAGGACTGAGTAAGGAAACCCTACCTTATTCGCAATTCCGCAATCAATCACTCACCAAGGCTAGAATTGTTCTTCTACGAAATCTCCACCTAGCAATATTAATCAAGCAATTACTAACTATAATTCATCATTACTAATCATTCTCAAGAACCAACCCAATTAGGGTTTATAGCCAATTGACTTAACGCAAAAAGAGTAGAAATCTAGAACTTACAAACTGATAGGCACGCGAACTACGAAATCCGGACACCGAAATGATAGATCCTCGCTTGGTAGTTGATTAGGGTGATTAAGGAGTAAATTAGGTTATAAAAGTGATTATGAAATATTAGTGATAGAGCACGATATGAGATTTCTGGGGCTTGAAGAGAATATGGTGATGTAGAGGGCACAATGGAGGGAAAGGATACATGTGGATTTTTAGTATTTGATGTTTTTTGACATATTCAGTGTTTTTATTTAATTTTTTTAAAAAATTATTTGTTCTTCTCTCCTTTATTACACCTTTTTTACCAAGCATTTTCTTATATACTTTACTTGGTTTACTTTTAAGGCATTCCGGATCCTTAATTCTATTTCGGTTTTCAAAATCGTTTTAACTTTTCTCTCGATTTAAATTTTAAGTTTTTATAAAAGAAATCCGGAATTCGATTTTAAAACTTGTAAGTTTACCTTGACTTTGTATTACATTTTCGATCTCCCTTTTGTTTTTCATTTTTCCCTTCTCTATTCGCATTTTGAGGTGTGCGTTCACCCAGGGACGGTTCTAAAGGATGATTCATGTCAGCCGACCCCAAATCATTTTGGGATTAAGGCTCGGTTGTTGTTGTTGTTGTTGTTGTTGTTGTTGTTGTTGTTGTTGTTGTTGTTGTTGTTGTTGTTGTTGTTGTTGTTGTTGTTGTTGTTGTTGTTGTTGTTGTTGTTGTTGTTGTTGTTGTTGTTGTTGTTGGTGTTGTTGTTGTTGTAATCATTCTAATCAAAATCGCGGAAAGTAACCTGTCAGAGCGGGTACTCGGCCGAGTACGCCCTACTCGACCGAGTTCCTTACAACTCGCCCGAGTGCACCTAAACAGTAGCATGTCTAAAAGCACTCGACAACTTACTCGGTCGAGTACCGCCTACTCGACCGAGTGTACTGAGACCAGAATTCAAGGGTATTACAGTCTTCCCTCTTTAAAAGAGAACTTCGTCCCCGAAGTTCACACCATAACTGATACAACCATGTATAACCCGACCTACTAACCACACAACTCGAAAAGAACACCCAACTCAAAAGACCCTAACCATATTCCGAACAATAACCAATTATGACCACACAACTCAAAACACAACCATACCGAGCTCAAACTACCTAAAATACATGCGACTATCTCATTCCCTCCTTAAAAGACAAAGGTTACGACCCCGTAACCAAACATACCTGATCAAAAAGATGTGGATAACGCTCCCTCATTGCCTCTTCCGGCTCCCATGTAGCTTCTTCAACATTGTGATTATACCATAGCACCTTAAGAAAGACGATTTCACCATTCCTTGTCTTGCATACCTTACTATTCAATATCTTTATTGGCACCTCCGCGTAAGTGAGAGCTTCATCCAGCTCGATATTCTCCACCTCAAGCACATGAGATGGATCACTCACATACTTCCGAAGTCGTGACACATGGAAAAGATAATGCACCCCATCAAGAGATGGTGGCGAAGCTAGCCGATAAGCTACTTCACCTACCCGATCCGAAATCTCATATAGACCTATAAATTTCTGATTCAACTTCCCTCTCTTGCAAAACCTCATGACACCGCGCATAGGTGACACTTTCAAAAGGACCTTGTCACTCACCTCAAACTCGATATCCCTGCGATGCAAATCCGCATAACTCTTTTGCCGATCTTGATATGCTTTCATCTTTTGCCGAATAAATTGTACTTGTTCAACCATATCCTGTACCATTTGTGGTCCTAATACGGTAATACCACATATTCAACGCTATCATCCCAACACACTGGACTGCTACAGTTCTTCCCGTACAACGCCTCAAATGGTGCCATCCCAATACTCGTGTGATAGTTGTTGTTGTATGAAAACTCAATCAAATCAAGTCTATCCTCCCAACTCCCACAAACTCCATCGCACAAGCTTGCAACATGTCTTCTTAGGTCTTGATGGTCCTTTCAGTTTGACCATCTGTCACAAGATGAAACGTCGTACTCATCTTTAAGGTAGTCCCCATCAATTCCTGCAACTCTTGCCAAAACCGTGATATAAATCTCGCATCTCTATCTAACACAGTATCCTTTGGTACCCCGTGTAACCGTACCACATGCTTCCTGTATCCAAGAGCTAGTTGAATATTACTCCAAGTATATTTCATTGGAATAAAATGAGCTGACTTTGTCAGACGATCGACAATTACCCAAATCATATTATTACCTTGCTGAGTTCTCGGTAACCCCACAATGAAATCCATAGAAATCGATTCCTATTTCCATTCAGGCACCTCAAGTGACCGAATCTTACCTTGTGGTCTCCGACCCTTTGACAAGTCAAACCCCTAGGTACAAACTCGGCTATCTCTTATTTCATACCTGGCTACCAAAACGTCTTCTTCAAGTCCTTATAGAGCTTATCACCTCCCGGATGTACCGACTAAGGAGTGCAATGAGCCTCCGGCATAATCAACTTCTTCAACTCAGCATCATTAGGCACACACCACCTCCCATCGAATCGAACACTACCATCTATATGGATAGAAAATCTCAAAACCGTACCCTTCTCCACCCCTGTCTTCCACTCCTGAATCTTAGGATCAAGTATCTGTTTCCTTTTGATGTAATCATAAAGTTCGGGCTCGATAATCAAATCACCAATGGCAACTCCCTTGCGAATCATGTGAATCCAAATGTTAGTCATCTCATCCTTCAATTTCATCAGTGACATGGCAGTGCATAATGAATGCACACTCTTCCTACTTAAAGCATCTGCAACCATATTAGCCTTCCCTTCATGATAGATGATCTCCATATCATAGCTCCCAATTAGCTCCATACACCTTCTCTGACGCATGTTCAACTCCTTTTGAGTATAGATATACTCCAAACTCTTATGATCTGAAAACACCTTAAAGGATGCCCCGTATAAGTAATGCCTCTAAATCTTTAGAGCAAATACAACCGCACCCAACTTCAAATCATGAGTAGGATAGTTCTTCTCATACGACTTCAACTGTCTTAAAGCATAGGCAATGAGCTTTCTATTTTACATCAAGACACATCCCAATCCATTCTTCGAAGCATCAGTGTAAACTTTGAAATTCTCACTTCCCTCAGGCAAAGCTAAAATGGGAGTTGTAGTCAAACGCACCTTTAATGTTTAGAACATCATCTCACAACTCTCATCTCAACGAAATCTGATCTCTTTCCTCATCAAAGCAGTCATAGGTCTAGTAATCTTAGAAAAATCTTTCACGAACCTCCCATAATATCCAGCCAAACCCAAGAAACTCCGAATTTCCGCAACATTCTTCAGTGCTTCCCAGTTTGACACCGCCTCGATCTTACAAGGATCCACAGCTACACCATCCTTTGAAATCACATGGCCCAGAAAGGCCACATTCTCTAACCAGAACTCACACTTGGAACACTTAGCATATAGCTGATTATCTCGCAAAGTCTGCAATACCAACCTCAAATGCTCCTCGTGCTCTTCCTTATTATTAGAATAGACTGAGATGTCATTGATGAAAACCACCACAAACCTATCCAAAAACAGACTGAAGATTCAGTTTATAAGATCCATGACCACTGCCGGTGCATTACTCAACCCGAAAGGTATCACCACATACTCATAGTCACCATTAGGGGTGCTAACGAGCCGAGCCGAACTCGAGCTTGGCCTTGCTCGGCTTCTGCTCAAGAACTAAAACTCGATCTCGAGCCGATCTCGAGCTTACCCGAGCTTGTAGAAAATGTGCTCGATATCAAGCTTGCGAGCTTTAACGCGAACTCGAGCCAAACTCGAGCTCAAATCGAGCCTATATATAATGGTTGATTTTTTGATTTTTTTTTCTTTCGATATTTTCAATAACAAGGCTCGAAAGTTAAATGTAAAATATTTGACAAATCTGTGAGACATTTGATATATGTGATACAAAGATATAATCATGGTAAAATGTTTTTATAAAATATGAGCAATATCTTATATAATCACACAAGTTCGAGCCGCTCACGAGCTTTTCGAGCCGAGCCAGCGTTTGCTCGGCTTGACTCGTTAAGCTCTCGAGCCGAGTCTGAGCTCGAGCCGATCTCGTACGAGCCGAGCTTTAACCGAGCTTTGACCGAGCCGATCTCGAGTTGCTCGCGAGCTGTCTCGGCTCATTAACACCCCTAGTCACCATACCGTGACCGAAAAGCTGTCTTAGGAATATTTTCATCCGTAATCCTCAACTGGTGATAACCCGATCTCAGATCAATCTTTGAAAATACCTCAGGTCCACTCAATTGGTCAAAAGGTTCATCAATCCTCGGCAAAGGGTACCTTTTCTTCATGGTAACATGGTTTAGCTCTCTGTAGTTGACGCACAATCTCATACTACCGTCCTTTTTCACGAATAGGACTGGTGCACCCCATGGCGATACACTAGGTCGAATGATCCCTTATCCAGCAATTCATTTAGCTGCTTCTTCAACTCTTGAAACTCTTTTGGTCCCGTACGGTATGGAGCCTTAGATATAGGCCCCTTCCCTGGTTTATGCTCAACACTGAAATCAATGTCCCTCTTAAGAGGTAACCCTGATATCTCTTTCGGGAAGACATCATCGAACTCATTTACCACCGGTATCTCTGCTGCTGACTGCTTCTCCACCCGAGTTTCCCTCACATAGCAAAGGATCATAGGACACCTCTTATTCAAACATGACTTTAAAGTATCGCTGCAATCATATTTACCTTGGGTATTACGACAAACCCCCGGTATGACACTTTAACTACCGTAGGACCTTTTAAAGACACTTTGTTTTGACGATAGTTTATCTTGGCCTCATACTTACCCAACCAATCTATCCCAACTATGACCTCAAACCCATCTATAGGAAACTAAAGTAAATTAATTGGTAAATCCACTTGCCCGACCACCATAGACACCTCTTTATACAGCTTATGATATGACACCGACTCTCCCGATGGTATAAACACGTTATCTTTTACCAACCCATACTCCCCCAAACCCATGGTTAAAGCATGACCTCTAGACACAAATGAATGGGTTTCCCTTGAATCAAACAAAACGAAAGTTGGTTTATGATTAACAAGAAAAGTACCGATGACAACTTGCGCATCATCCTTAATTGCCTGTTTACCCATCATAAAGAGTTTGCCACTATTCTTCTGACCTCCCTCTTGGACAGTAGTCGCTGATGTAGTAGGCTTAGCCACCGAATTTTGTGTCACGCTGTTGTTTGGACCCTGATAGGATCCACCATTATTGCAGTTATAGCCGCCATTGTTGTTGCTCTGACCTCCCTGGTTGTTCCATGACCCAGCTGGCCTGTTACTCGCCAAACTCTGGCTCGGAGTTTGCAAATAGTTCCCATGGTAGGACCGCGGAAAGCCTCCTCCTCCTCCTTCTCCTCCTCCTCCAACACTCTTACACTCAAACCGTTTGAGGCCTGCACCGCCACAGTTGAAACGTTGCAAGGTAAAGTTGTCGCTCGTACTCCGACCACTTCTTTCCCACATACGAGACCCCCCACTAAAGCTAGATCCTCCAGAATAAGCTCTAGCCTGGTTGTGGTTACCATGCTTGTAGCTCGATTGATTGCCACCCTCACTCTCAGCTTTTCTCTTCTCACTTCCCTTTTTCTTGGTTTTTTTGGCCATGTCAACCAACCTCTCTGCATGCCCCGCTCTCTCATAAACTTTCTTTAGATCTGAAATCACCCCACTGGTAGCTTCTCCATAATCTTTAGCGATAGTCCTCTCTCAAAATGGAAAGCCAGACTCAGTTGGCTCGACTGCATGTCCTCTGCATAGCGTGACAGTTCATTGAAGTTATGATAGTATTCAGCTATGGTCAGGCTATCAGTCATAGCAAAAGTGTCAAACTCGGCCCTCCACCTGATACGAATATGCTCTGGAACGAAGTGGTTCCTCATCACGTTCTTAAACTCTGCCTAAGGAATTGCATGTTTACCCAAGTTCCTATTATATGCCTGTGCAGCCTCCCTCTCATGGTGCCACCATACCCCAGCCTCATCTCTCAGATAGAACGCAGCTTGTTCCAGTTTCATATCCTCCGGACAATGAACAACTTCCAACATACTCTCCATTTCCTGGTGCCAGTTGTCGAGCAGTTTGGGCTCACCTGTGCCCTCATAGGTGGTATGGTTAAAGAGGGAAATACTAGTGCTCAAACTGGATGTATCCACCACTATTGTTTCCTTCCCTTTTCCCACATTCTTTAGGGCCTCAGTGAGCGCGTGTTGCTGTTCGATCATCCTAGCGATTTCTTCTAGGCTCATCTCAGAAGCCTGGATATAAGCAGCAGATCTTTTTGGCGGCATTTTTGAGCTTCAAAAACCATGACAAACCTAAGCACATAGCCTACGACTCAAAACAAATATCAGGTCCGCTAAAGAGGTACTCGGTCGAGTACACGGAGGTACTCGGTCGAGTACGAGCTACTCGGTCGAGTACGAGCTACTCGGTCGAGTATACTGACTACTCGGCCGAGTTCTCCGACTGCAATAGCTGATCTAAAATGCACATAAAGCATACTTGATCGAGTACCTCAGGTACTCGGCCGAGTACGTCCTACTCGGTCGAGTACTGCCTCTACTCGGCCAAGTGGTCATATTCCAGTAGCTACTGCCAAATTCACAAATACCCTCACTCGGTTGAGTGATAGGTTACTCGGTCAAGTACCTGCCACACTCGGCCGAATCATGCCAAAACGACTCCCAACACATTCCCAACAAGTACATAAGTACGCAACCAACAACCTATTCACATATTCCTATAATGAAGTACGACAAAATGTAAACAATCAAAACATACATCATGCCTTGCTATCTCATATCAATTACTCTACACCATGTTCATCCAATTCATGCCATACTATCTCCAACCACACATGCACATCCACTCTTTTCACGCATATATATAAACACAAACATGCACCTATCCCCCCAAGACATACTCTGTTGTGGCCGACACGAAGTTGTGAGGGCCTTATTGCGGTTTTAGGACGTCTCCCAAACCTTTGCGGTAGCTCCAAACAACTCCTACCCAGGTTCATTTTATTTAGACACCCTAGGTTCATTTTGTTTATTAGTTTTAGGTTCCAAAATCGTCTCTCTGATACCACTTTGTTACGCCCCCATCTACCAAGGTACCTTACCAAGGCCTACCTTAGCAAACGGGAGTGCTACCATCTCGGTTGCTCGAGGTAGTACATATCAAAGATACCATAATGAAACGTTTATGAAAATAAAATAAATTTTAACAAGGTTACAAGTTCCAAAATCTAAAATAAAGTACAACTCGACTAAACCAAATGAAAGTCTAAACAACAGCGGAAGCTAAAATGTGATAGTCTCGTAGATGTCCCCTCCAATCCCGCAACAAGCTCAAACATCAATACCTGCTAGATATCTGCTCACCATCCCCTAATGGATCACCGCAGGTTTTGCAATAACAGAAAAGGGGTTAGTCAACTGCACAATAAAGCATACTACAACAACAATAATAATAATCATTCAGTTTTAATCCTATAACAACGCAACTTCCAACCTCCAAGTATCATTATCTGAGCTGTAGCCCAGATCTTCCAGGTAACCCATCGAAACAGGTTACCCACACCGCCAGTGGGAGACCGCAGCCTTGCCACCTAAGCCCCGCTCATCGCAACGAGCGATCCCAGATCATTAATGTGCACACCCCCCTTGTGACGGGTGCCACAACGGCAAACATGGGGGTGAAGACCATCTCCCGACAATGGCTTCATAATAAATACCAATAACAACCAACAAAACCATCACAATAGGAAACCAATAATTACCACATCAATGAACTACAATCGTACAAAGGACTGAGTAGAGAAACCCTACCTTATTCGTAATTCCGCAATCAATCACACAACAAGGCTATAATTGTTCTTCTACAAAATCTTCACCTTACAATATTAATCAAGAAATTAATAAACTATAATTCTTCATTACTAATAATTCTCAAGAACCAACCCAATTAGGGTTTATAGCCAATTGACTTAAAGGAAAAAGGAGTAGAAATCTAAAACTTACAAACTGATAGGCACGCGAACTACGAAATCCGGACACCGAAATGATAGATCCTCGCTTGGTAGTTGATTAGGGTGATTAAGGAGTTAATTAGGTTGTAAAAGTGATTATGAATTGTTAATGACGATAGAAATGATAAATATATACTCCTTAATCATTCTAATCAAAACCGTGGAATGTAACCTGTCAGACCGGGTACTCGGTCGAGTACTTGAAGTACTTGGCCGAGTACGCCCTACCCGACCGAGTTCCTCACAACTGGGCCGAGTGCACCCAAAACGGTAGCCTGTCTAAAAGCACTCGACGACTTACTCGGCTGAGCACCGCCTACTCGACCGAGTGTACTAAGACCAGAATTCTATGGTATTACACTTAAAAAGCCAAACCTCCCTCTACTGAGGAGGTCCAAGAGTTTCTGAAGTCCTTTGGGGATATTTTTCCTAAGGAGCTTCAAAGTGGGTTGCCACCTCTATGGGGCATTGAGCATCACATTGACCTTATCCAGGAGCAATGCTACTTAATAGAGCTGCCTATAGAAGTGATCCTAAGGCTACTCAAGAACTACAAAGCCAGATTGGGGAGCTCATGAATAAAGGCTTTGTGAGGGAGTCACTTAGCCCATGTTGTAACATCCGCGATTTTCACTTAATGGGTAATTTTTTAAAATCGCTACTTTAATAATACTCAATTTTATTTGACACATTATTTATTTGGTTGTACACTTTCAAAATCGTGCTTTAGTTTTATAAAAAAATAATTTGGTTTTATTTTAACCCGGAAACCCCTTAAAAGTCGTATATGAGTCTTTTTAGTGCAAAACTAAGTCAAAAACCAAATGCCTTTGTTATTGGGCCAAAAGAAACCTATTGACCATTTTTAAGACAACAAAACCTCCTTCTTTTAGGGTTTCCCCTTTCATTTTTCAGCAACATATATTCATCTTCCTCCTTAGAAAAGAAGTGTTTTTCTCCATTAAAACTCATCTTAAATCTCCCTTCTAAAACTCATATAAAATCTTTAATTCTTAACCAAATTCAAATCCGTTTATTGTTCTAGAATTCTCTCTCCTTCCTCCATATTTCTAGGTAAGAAAAACCTTACCTTCTGAATCTTTTGGAAAATTCATCTTTTGTGAGATGAGTTTCCTAACCCCTTTTTGTCTTAAACTTGTTTCTAGGTGGAAGCTTTAGTATCCCGGAGTAGTATTGAGTCGGAATCGTGTCCTTGAAGAGCTAAAAGGTAACGGTGATAGGTTACTCGGTATTATATCAAATTATGTGCTTTAATTGTTAAAGTTTAGTCTTTCGCTAGTAAAGTTACTGTAGATACCCAGTATCAATTGATTCCCTAACAAACACCCGATGATTATCGGACTACAACATGCTTAGGAATCGCTACGTTTAATCGACAGTTTTGTATAACTATACGTCGGAAAACTCAAAACGATTTCGAAAACAAAAATTTTTCAAACTTTTCAAAAGTACCTGGAGTGTTTTATGCACGACGACGGGGTCGCAATGACACTAACTAGAGTCAAAACCGACACCGGACCAAAAACCGACTCAAAATTCAAATCCCGACTCCAACAACGAGTCAAACCGAGTCAAACACAAAAAACAAACATCACAAAGCTTCCATGTTAAGTATACTCGGTATACTTGAATGGTCAAGTACTACAATCATGCCATCCAAAACCTAGGATAGAACAAATCATGATTTCAAATGCGTGATAGTGAAAAGACAACTCAAAGACCCGCGAAATGGCTATCGCCTCTTCGAGTAACCCATGCGGCCACGTCGCTCAAAACGCACACAACCATTTGAAGGTACACGAGTGTCCGCCCCCTCATTTCTCTCTTAAAATTCTAGACTCGACTTCTCAAGTCACAAACCGACACGTGTTTTCGACTTACCGATCGGAAATACAAGCCATACACATTGTTTGGTACCGTCATCGTGCATTAAATCACTTGACCGACCATCTCGACAAACTACACAATCACTAAACTAAACAAAACACTCTTTACATTGCTAAAACGGTTTTCAACCAAGTTTTCCGACCTAAAAGGTTTTTACACTTCCGTCCACTACACTAAATAATCTGTGCAACAACGGTTAGATAAGGTGATATACCATTGTAATACAAAATACGGAACCGTCATTACATCGACCGTTGTTATTTCGTGACAACGGTTGTTTAAAAGGCGGAACCGTTATGAAATGTAAATAACGGGTTCAGATAACCGTAATACAATATTAAGAACGGTTCAAAAACTGTTGTCTATAATATTGAAACCGTGGTAGTATTAGTCTGAATGCTCTACGGAAACCTATGACAACGGTTTTAGTGAAACACAGCCGTTGTAAAATAGAAATTATGACAACGGTTTATCCTTATTAAACCATTTTAAATGTCATGAATTCGACAACGGTTTGTGATTTTTAAACGGTTATATTATGGATGAATATGTCAACGGGTTTCTATTTAAATGTGACCGTTTTCAATAGATTTATTGACCACGGTTTTATTTTTAACCGTGATCGAATTTATAAATATTTTTAAAAAAAATTGTTTTAGCAGGTTCCAGCAGCTGCTGAAATTCTAATTTTTGTAGTAGCAGGTTCCGCTGAAATGCTACTGCAAAATAGCATTTCAGTAGTTGCGCATTGCAAAATTTCAATTCTGCAACATCAGAATATTACACAGATTGATCAATTCAACCCAACATCAAAATATTATAAACAGGGTGACCAAAACTAAAAATCCAGCATCAAAATATTCAACCCAGTATCAAAATATTCAACCCAACATCAAAATATTATAAACAGAATATATACACACATTTATAATGAGCGAACTATTGACACTCCGGTTATGAAAGAAAATAAGTGGCCCACTTATTTCTCATGTCGTCGAGGTCTTCCTTCGAATAGGTTGGGTCTTTGTTGTTGATTGTAGGTGGGAACTACAAATCAAAATATACTTAATCAAAATAGACAGAATAAGTGAAATATTACACAGAATTAAACCCAAGTTACGTTTGAAATAGTTATTAAAACACACTAACCGGTGAGGGTATGTCGATATACTTTCGGGTGATAATCTCCCACATGGACCGACAACAGAAAAAGGCGCAGTCGTTGCTGCTTGGTTGTTGTATAGGAGACTATTAATCATATACAAATAAGCTAAATTAGATCAACCTCTCGCATAAACATAAATTAAATGATAGGAGTAATTATTAAGAATACACTTACTTTTATCCTGACAAAAGTTGGACTTGATGCTCCCATTATTTGAAACACCCTAATTCATAAATATATACATAAAATTATAATTAGCATTTGGCTCAGTAATACTGATGGGACATTAAAAGGATCCTAGTCTTCAAAGGTCATACAATAACAATTGACATTATAATGTAAGGTTGTAAACTTACTCAGTCATCATCTTTACAAATTTATCAGTGGGAGAATGTCCGTAAGAGTCAATCCAGTACACTATGCCTTTTTTCACACTGATTACCGTTAGCAGCCAATGCTTGCTATGAAATATTGAAAATTGAACTCTTAGATCATATACATGCATGTAAGCGTGTGTTAATAAATGAATAGAATCTTGAGTCATTATAATAAACTATTATACATACTGATTCTCATTGTATGGGGCAAACCATAAGCTTTTGGGCATCATCAACCGTTCAACAATTTTCTCGTTGTACTCTTCGTATGTGTATCCAAAGGATTTATGAGAGAACAATTCAGGTGACACGAATCCGTAGTCATGAGAAACATAGTTCCTCTCAGCCATGTGTACACAGGTACCTATTACGTCAAATGGAACAAAGAATGTTATTTTCATTGATGATTTAAATAAACATCACTATTCGTAAAACCAAATGCCTAGTTTTAATTAAAAAACTTACTTAATCCAAATTCCAATGTGCATAGCATCTAACTCGTCAAGGTCGAGAACCGACATGTGATGATTCCCCATCCATATAAATAATGAAACCGAAACCCATAACATCCTCTTCGATGTCAATCATGAGTACTTCCCCGACAGCTAGCTTCCTTTCAGCCAGTTGGTGCAAAGCTACGAACGCTGGAGTACTCAATTTTTGCTTATAATCATCGGTCTGATATTTAGCTTTAAGAGGAACACCAACGTTGGGTGTTCGTACAACTCCGGTCTACAATTTAGAAAAAAAAATATATACATTACACGAGACATCATATATAATTTAAATAACCAAAAAAAAAAAAGAAGAAAAACTCACAATCTATTTTTCAAATTATCACTACCTCTTGAATTTTGGGTGGAGAGGCAGTCGAATCAGTGACTTTGGGTGTTGACGTCGTAGTCCTAATTTCAGCCATAATGGCTTCGTGTAACTCCTGAAAATGTAAAAATCCAAATACTTACTATATGTCAGATAAGGTTACCCTAATAAATTTAAAGGCATTCATTATATAAAATGCGTTCGCTTTAGCATAACTACCCCGGAGATGTCAACAGTAATGAATTTTTCAGGCCATTGCACAATAGAACCCACGGCATCTTGCAAAAGCCAATTTTCACTACATGGTACTATTAGAATACCATACTTCTCCAGATATAACTCGGTCACTTCCACTTCCCTCTATCTCTTACGGGGGACAATGCCTTCAACCTCAACTCCCCTAGCAACAACAGTTCTGCTCGATGCCATTGTAGAGGTTTGGTAGTAAAGAACACAAGGCTTCTTGCAAACGACCTTCAAATTTTTAATTAATTAGTATATATACATGTACACTTTAAATAATAAATTTAATTAATTAGTATATATACAGCAATTATAAACTAGTCGTAGTAGCTAATACCTCGTCAAAACCCAGAATTGGAGATGATAAGAACGTGTCTTCGGCTCCCACCTCCACGTCCTTCTGCCCTGCCTTCATGGCTTCCTCTTCATCTCCCCCATCTTGATCCTTTGTCATGTCTTTCTCACTTCGCATGCCCGCTTTTTTCTTCTTATCCCCTGCTTCCTTTATGACTTGCCGAACCTTAACCAACTCTTCTTCAGATGGCTTATCCCCCGTTTCCACCATTCTGAGTATCAACCTGGCCATTGTTTGTGGTTGTGTAGTAGAAATGAATATGATTAAAATTAGTATAATTTCAGAATATATATATATATATATATATATATATATATATATATATATATATTATGTTGAATAAAATACAGTATTTATTTACCCTATCTCACCACTCATTGTCCTTCGAGTATTTTTCCCAAAATACTTAGTGATACCAACATGCGTCGATACCCCTCTCACACGACCTAGATGCTCTGCTTTGCCGATTACCCTAGCAAGAATGTCATCGCGTCCTTCAGGCTTCCATTTTCCTTCCTGTACCTCCTTCTCACAGATTTTCTACATACACATAAAACCATTATGCAACTAAATTTTATTGAAACTCACAATTATATAACCGACCACCAGTGGTAGGAGTGACACATTTATTCAAACTTACAATTTTCTCTTTGACGACCTTATCATATGGAGTTTCTACCTTTCTATTCTTAGGAGTGTGACCGGACACCCAAGCGTCGTGACGATTGACAGTTCCAAGCTTCTTCTTAATCAATCTATAACCACCTCTGGAGCCATGAAAGACGCTCTCTTTCTTTGAAATGTTCTCTTGGTTCTGCCTACTCATAGTCTTCATAAAATGAATTGTATCGAGTAACGTAAGCATATTTCATTACTTATTAAGTGATTACTAATAAAGTGATCCCAATGAGTCGCAGATAAATTACCTTAAACTTGTCAGACTGCCTATATGCAATAAAGTTAATCCAATCTTGCTGGCTGACAAACTTATACTTATTCTTTGGTGGTTTCTTGTTTATCTTCCCGGTCTTCTTGTCGAACAAGTGGTTCTGAGCAACCTTTAACTTCCATGCTCTGAAGGAATCCCCTATCTTTCTTCTAAGGTAACCATCATGTTCTTGGGGGACAGTGTAAGCTGCCTGCATATATGGTGAGCATATTTGGTTAGTTTCGGCTAATAGCACATATCGAATACTAAGATACTTTCATCTCACTGCATTTATTAGTATATACATACCTTTATTCCCCCCCATAGCTTTTCCTCCTTGTCTTGACTCAACTGATTGATACGCGGCAAACCGAGAGGCACATACTCTCTTACACAATAACCAATCCAAGTCGCGAAATTTGCAGCAAAATCACCATCTGGCAGCCTCGTTAATGGATCCCATATAAGTTTATTAGGTATCCCTCTTTTTATTGCTTCTAGGGAAACCCTATGGGTCCTTCGCCCAGTATCCGATTCCAAATTATTCTCAACACCTGAATCTTATTCGTTTGACCTTTTCCCATCATTTCTTTTCCGCTTTCCACCCATATCAAAACCAGAAATTAAGAAACTACTAACTTTAAGCATTAAGTAGACATAGCAGGTGTTGTTTAACACACAATATACTTAAAATAATAGGTGTTGTTTAACACACAATAAACCTAAGAAAATTAGGGGATAATATCACAACTAAGAAAATAAAGACATTAAGTTAATGAGACGAAGGAGTAGGGTTTATTATTACTTCAGGTATGGCGATGACGGAGGGGACGACGACGGGGATGGCAACGGCAGAGGCAATGGGGATGGCAACGGTAGAGGCGACGATGGCGACGACGACTGCAAAGACGACGGCGACGGAGAATAGTAGTGGTTCTAGGGAAACTCAGTGTTCGAGGGTTTTAAGTGGGCGAGGAGAAGGTTTGCATGTGTGTTGTTTGAATATTTTATTGAAACTAGTAAACACGGGTTAAGCGAAACCGTATTCTATATTTTGCAATATGACCACGGCTGATTATAAACCCATAACTGTTGTCATTATATTACATCGGTTGGTGCCTAACCGTTGTCATTTATCTTTCATTGTGTCAAGTTTTTCACGCCAAAAAAAAAGCATCTTCCATATTTGGTAATCCGTATTAAGTTAGTACAAACTTCTTTCCTCAATTAGGCAACTGGGATAGCAAGTGGAGGAAAATCAAGAATAATTAGAAATACAAAGTATTAGCCACTAGCACACGGCTTAAAAAATACCGTATAGTCAAACAATTAATTATTTTTTAATATAATGAGTCGTATCGTCATATCTTACATTTATTTTTTTATTTTTTTAATATATTGAGTCGTATGGTCAAACAATTAATAAACGGTGCACGTTGAAGTTAGAACGTCACGATTGACAGCGGTTGTAGGTGAACCGTTGTTAATGGAAAAAATTTACAACGATTGTAGTTGTAGGCTAACCGTTGTTATTGATCCAATTTACAACGGTTGTAGCTGAACCGTTGTTGATGAACCAATTGACAACGGTTGTAGGTGAACCGTTGTTGATGAGTATTACGTAGCGTTAACGGATCTTGATTACGATCGATCTATGGAGTTCAAAAAATGGAAGCAAATCAAACAAGCATAACTCAGCACTTTCAAAATGATCATTTCATTTAATTTTAAACCAAATACATTAAAGAAATTATCAGAAATCAAAAGATGTATAATAAGCCGGAACAACCCCGGTTAAGCGTAAAAAATGCTTCTCTACCTGCCACCAATCACGCCACTCTGGTATACCGCTAACTTCCGGGTCATTGGCTTAATATTTTGCAATAAAGATTGCATATATCACTACTACAAATCCAGGCAACTACAACGCCCCTTTAACAACGATTATTCACGAAAATCACAATAGACGTTGTAGAATGTATGGCGCGAATTTTACTAAAATCAATTACAACGGGTATGGTTATAAAACCGTTGTTATTAGTTTAACAACGGGTCACACATGAACAACCGTTGTTAATAATTTGGCGCAAAATTGGCGCAAAGTTAGTGAAAAGTAATCACAACGGTTATTTTTGAAACCCGTTGTTAAAACTTATTTAACAACGGGTTTTTTTTACAGCCGTTGTTAAAACATATTTCACAACGGTTGTTGTTTAATAACCGTTGTCAATACCTTCCATACTCTAAACCACACAAACACAAGTCTGCATGCACCACAAAACACAAACCTTAATACATACACAAACACAAACCCAAAGAAAGAACCAAAACACAAACACAAAACACACACTTTCTCATCGTCTCTTTCTCTCTTTCTCATCGTCGCTTTATCTTCTCACCGTCACTGTTGATTTCATCGTCTCTTTACGTACGTTCTGTAATTATCAGGTTTGTTTCATCGTCATTATTTTATTTTTCTAATTATTTGAGTTCCATGTATGTGTTTTTATCGACCATTAGGTTCCGTTCAAAGATCTCGCTAATTATTTCATTTCCATCTTCTTTGGTGTCCTTCAATACGGATCGAGCATAGTAAGAGTCTTAAGGATGATATCATTCATTTTGTTGGAGTTTGGAGTTTGTTTTGAAAGATTAAGGAGAGGGTTAATTTATTTGGAGTTTTTTTTAGTAGTTAGGGTTTGGAGAATATATTGAGATAATGGAAATGCATGTTAGTTGAGATAATGCAATGTATTTATACTAAGCAATGTGTGGGTTGAGTTGTTTTTTAATTAATATATATGTTAGGAAGTTGTGCCATAATCAAAGCATCATCATATCTCTCAATATCGCTTCAAATCTTATTGGACAAGAATGGCGTAATAATAACTGGATCTTGATGATGACTGATAGATCTATGGAGTTGAAAAATGGAAGCAAATCAAACAAGCATAACTCAACACTTTCAAAATGATCATTTCATTTAATTTTAAACCAAATACATTACAGCAATTATCAGAAATCAAAAGATGTATAATAAGCCGGAACAACCCCGGTTAAGCGTAAAAAGCGCTTCTCAACCTGCCACCAATCACGCCACTCTGGTATACCGCTAACTTCCGGGTCATTGGCTTCATATTTTGCAATAACAGATTGAATATATGCAAGGACACGACTTGCATGTGGAGATAAGGTTGGAAGAGTACAACTCAACATATCTTTGGTCGCACCAAGTTGCGAGTAACAGGCCGACGAGGGTATGAAGATGATGATGATGATGAGGCTTTGTTGACAAGCCGGACTGCTTCACGCCTCTTAATCCAATAATTCCGTTGATGTTCAAGGGATGCTTTGATTAATGGGTGTTGATCGGCGGGAAGCCCGGCGAGAACCTTCCCATCATCTTCAATCGTTTGTGTAAGCCATTCTTCGTTATTGATAAAATTAGGGTTCATTGCCATGTTGTTTCAATTAATGAATGTTAGATACTAAAGGATGCTTTAATATTTATAGCTAGTCACATTTATAAGTTTTTTCAAAACCATTGGTAATTAATTTAAGGGATATTCTGCATGCATCGGAATTCTAACGGGCCGTAATTATACATGCATCTAGTAATATTTAATTTAATTTTTTTATTATTTTTTAAGAACAAACAACAACGGTTATTTACAAACAACCCGTTGTCTTTAGTTATAACAACGGTTTTGTATATTACAACCCGTTGTTATAACTTCCCCCCCAAAATTGAGTCACACTTTCCACAACGGGTTTTTATACTTAAAACCGTTGTTAATAGTTTTAACAACGGGTTGCTTAAGAAAACCAACCGTTGTTACAACCTTTTACAACGGACGCTTTAACAACGTCCGCTTTTTTATATAACAACGGTTTTTGACCGTTGTTATAGCCTGTATCTGTAGTAGTGTATGCAAGGACACGACTTGCATGTGGAGATAAGGTTGGAAGAGTACAACTCAACATATCTCTGGCTGCAGCCAAGTTGCGAGTAACAGGCCGACGAGGGTATGAAGATGATGATGATGATGAGGCTTTGTTGACAAGCCGGACTTCTTCACGCCTCTTAATCCAATAATTCCGTTGATGTTCAAGAGATGCTTTGATTAATGGGTGTTGATCAGCGGAAAGCCCGGCGAGAACCTTCCCATCATCTTCAATCGTTTGTGTAAGCCATTCTTCGTTGTTGATAAAATTAGGGTTCATTGCCTTGTTTAAAATTTGTGTAATGGGGATGAAATATTGTGATTTGATTAATGAATGTTAGTAAAGGATGCTTTAACATTTATAGTCACATTTATAAGTTTTTTCAAAACCGTTGGTAATTAATTTAATCAGCTAGTCTTGCTATAGACGGATATATCCGTCTATAACTAAAGACGGGTCAAATAGCTTGAAAGTGGTGACATTTTTGGCCCCCACCATCCCACTTGTTGCTTGTCCTATTAGGAATATGGTATTGTATTTGGTCCGTCTTTAGTTATAGACGGATATGTGCCGTCTATAATGAGATTTTGTGTTAATTTAATGTAAAAGTTGACTTATTAACAAATATCTTAAATTAAACCTACGTAATTTGCAATAAATAATTAGACAATAAAATACACTACCACGCATATATTATTCAAGAAAAACACATACATAACAAGAAATTAAAAGACGCGCGGTTTTAAAACTATTAATTAGAATAATAATAATAATAATTAATTAACATAATCATCTTGTAGGTCCCCAGCGATTGCGATAAATATTGGGAATTCAATATGTGGATTATTAAGAGGCGCTTGTTCTGCCTCCCATGAACGAGGCACAGTGTCAATATAGTGCCGATATGTTCTTAATAGATTAATGTCACAATCGGTTGCAATCCATAAATATTGCGCTTGTAACACATCATCCGTATAATAATTTTTTTTCCCAGCATCATGATCCTCGTATCTTGCCTGGAGTTTTCTCGCTTGACGAAAAGATGCCAGCTTCTTCCCAAAACCTTCAAACTCGATCATTGCGTAACCATGAAAACCATGAACTTTAGTCCAAGCTGGGTGGACCTTTTTAACATTCGTATAACCACCTTGACGAAGCATATCTCTCATCCAAGTAAAACTTCTCGAAAAAGCCTTACCATTGTTATCATATTTGATTGGAAGGTTATGTATAATACACGTAATAGGATGGACATAGCGCGTATTTGATTGTGATTCGGCGGGTGTAGAAGACGACGACGACATGGTGATCGAAGTGTAATATTTTTAATTAATTATAAGCTATGATTAATTGAACGTTGAATTGGTGAATATGGTTTATTGATCACATTATAAGTGATATATTTATAGGAAAATATATATGCATGTGTGGATATAATAATGGACGGATAGTAAATAATGGTCAAACAAAACAATGCATGCAACGGTTCATTATTTATCATACATGCATCGGTTGAATATTTTACATTGAAAAAAGTATATAACGATTATTTTTCACCCGTAAATGATAAATGACAATGGGTACCGAGGAACCGTATTATCATAATAGCAAATGATAACGGTTGCAAGAAACCCGTAGCTATGACATAAAACCGGGTACCAAAAACCGTTGCTAGTCTTAATTTCGTAACGGTTTTCGAAACGCTGTTTTCTTAAACTGGTAACGGTTGTCTAACAACCGTTGATAAGGGTGATTATATAACGAGTTTATGGAAACCGTTAAACGTTTTTGATAACGGTTTGTTATACAACCGTTGTCACATTATAATAAGAACGGTTTTCGACGGAAACCGTTATTCTTATTAGCGCGGTCTAGGTTTCCGCCAATATTTTGAAAACGGTAAGCTAAGTGTCGTTATTAAATGCATTAAACCGTTGTGATACGCTCCTTATTGATGGTCCGATTTGGCGTAGTGGTCGGTTTCTCGACTTCAACCTAGCATGTAAGTATGAGGGTGTAATACTCCACTTCTTTCATGTCTTTTTATCTATTTTTATGACCTTAACATGCTAAAACATGAATACCATGGTCCAAAATACGGATCGAATGAGCCAAAACCGAGTTTTGACCGGAAACAGAAGGTCCTACTCACCACTAGGTACCTCGCGCCTCAATAGGGTGTCCAGGTCAGAACTAAAACGTGTTTGAGTTCATTCTTTTTATTTTTCATTTCATTTTACAACCGGTTTTTACCGTTTCAAATCATTTTCATGATAAACTTTTTAACCATAAATCATTTTCACCCTTGGTTCTTCATACTATGACGGTTTAATCCGTCTTTCGGTGATAATATTTGGTTAATTACATTTTAAAAGGTATTTTAAAACCTTTTATTCATTTCTTCACATTTCAAAAACAACCTTATTAGTCATATATGCATAATCATCCTTGGTTCCACATACCATGTCGGTTTTAAACCCGAGTACGATGATAAACATTGACTAATTACAAAACAATGGACTTAATATAATTAGTTCATAATAAATGTTTTTCAAAACTATTCATGTCAAGCTTGCAAAACCGAACCCAACATCGAATATCGTCAACACAATGATGATTATTCAACTCACGTTCTTCATATTGGCATAAAAGCGGTCTAAACGACCATTTCAACAAAGACGGGTTCAAATACCCTCTTACAAACCATTTTAAAATATTTTCAACAGTCAGGAGACGTCCCTTTGGATCGTCTGTTGCCTCGCGCCTAAACAGGCTAACTGTTTTCCAGTTTTCAAATTAGGACAGGTCCCTTTGCATCGCCTGATGGCTCGCGCCTCAATAGGCTGCCTGATGCAAGTCCTGTTTCCTTTCCAACACTTGTCTAGGATGATTCCGACTTCGGTTGACCCGAATACAGAACGGATCAGATGGCAAGCCTGCCCCTTTTACCTTGTATTTGCAAAACGCCTTTCTAAGACAAATGGATCACGTTATGCACCATAAACCTAACTCGGTAAATGGATGTTTAATTTCCGTCTTGCATGCAAATCAACACTAAATCCAACTTGACATCAATTACTTGATATTTGGATAAACAACCGACAGAGAGAGCTCACATGTTAGGTTTAAACTTGTGGATGCGCATTCATGCATTTACCCGTTTTATCAACTTTTGCATTCAACCAACGAAGATCGATCGGTAGAGGCCGCTACTGCGGGCGGGATTGGGTGTCCGAATAAAGGGATTCCCAATACGTACCTTCACCTCTAACTCAGAAAATTTGGATAGTGGACGACCTTATCCAGGGCGAACGAGAGTCATTCTAGAGATAGGATGCTAAAGAGGGACGACTCGTTATCCTTAGTACCTATGTCAAACACCGCTTTTTTCCTTTGTTGACCTAGGTATAAAGTGGATTCGAACGGGTTCCAAGCATTCCACAAATGCTTGGTGGTGACTCCGAACATCTCTAACATCGTTTCGAGACCCTTTCCGAGACAAAACCGACCGTTCTAAAGCGATCCGGTCGAAAGCATTTTTACGCCACCGAGCGTGGCTTTCAGACCGCTGCACGTCCACAGATCGGCTTGGCGTATAGGTGGGCCCATGTCCACAACAGTCTATCAAAAGTGAACATAAAGAAACATACTTTAAAATTCAACTGTTTAAAGTGCGTACAACTTATAAACCAAAACCAAACGTACACTTGTCATAACAAAATATCACAACTATAACAACTGTCAGCGGAAGACTAGCTATCAAACTACGTGAAAACTCCATCCCAGCCGAGACCCGCGAGCTATCCATAAGCATACCTGCTAAAAAACTACTCACCACCCCCGAATGGATGACCATAGTTTCAAAACATTTAAACGGGGCCAGTTACTGCATAAACAATATAAGACAATACAATAGACAGTTACACGATCACAATCCTCCAACACCATCACATCACCAAACATCTGACTACACATTAAAGTGTGTAGCCCTGCCAGAATATCCATCGCAACAGATATTCCACACCGCCAGTGGGGGACCGCAGCCTTTCCCGCCTAAGCCCCGCTCATGACGGGAACCACAAGGGACGAATCAAGGGCGTGAAGCCACTCTCGCAAGTGACTCCACTCAGACGAGGGCGCACCTCGCGAACCACAGACAAACAACAACCAACCACAATACCAATATAAACAATGCCAATACCAATTAATGATACAACAACATGCCGATTAATCAAACCTAGCTATTGATTTGATAGCAATGAGAGAAGAGAAACTGACGTTGCTTTGTTTTTATTTTGTAAAAAGGTTTAGAAAGGACTGATAAAACTCTTTATATAACTCATCACACGTTACTATCAAACCCGGCCGAAAACTCGTAAAACCCGACATACTCGATCGAGTAACTAAGGTACTCGATTTTGTATTGCCTACTCAATTGAGTTGCCCTTACTCTATCGAATACCCATCATGCAGAACGTATCCAGAATGCAAAACTAACTTACTCGACAGAGTAAGTCCTACTCGATAGAGTACCCAACAGCTCATAAATCTGAGGTATTACACCTCTTCCAGAGACTGCCTGTCTGCGGATGCTCTTCATCTTCTTCATCCTCGAGTATCTGCTTCTTTTCATCTTTCGTTTTTCTTTCTTTCTTTAGTTCTTCGAATTCTCATGTTTCCAGTTTATAAAACTTATTTTAACTAATCCTTTTCGACTTAAATCCCTTATAATCTAATATTTCCGGGTTTTCGTCATTAATTCAAATCCGAGGTTCGATTCTCCCATATTGAGTCCTTAGAATCCATCTTTTGTACATGTTTTCTTTATTTTCCAGTTTCATCAACCTTTAACCCCATTTTCGTTTGTTTTGTAATTCAAGCTTCGATCTTTATAAATCCGACCTCGTATAATCATAATTTGTAAACCGCTAATATAATTCATTTTTTATTCGTCTTATGACGATATTAGATGTATGTAATCTGATTAAACCACTTCCATTCGAGTTATACACTAATAATAAATGTAAATTAGCTATTGAACAACAACGAACAATGAGTCTGACTTTCAGGGTCATAATCCAACTCGAGAACAGCCGCATAAACTGATGCGCCTCTTCCAGAGGACGCAGTTTATGTTGCGCCTGTTCTGAGATGGCTTCTGGCTCTGAACTCTTTTATCGTCTTGACGTAGGTTTTCTAATTAGGATTCTAATCGACTATTATCCTTATTATCACCTCTAATCTGATACATCTTTATTTTCCTATATTCCAATTCCAATTCTTTTATTTCTTTTAATTCATTTTACTCCTTTTATTTATTTTCTTTTATTTCTAAAACTCTTTTGGGCATGTATATAATGTAAATTCAAATATCCATTGTAATTTATTGCTTGTTTCTTTATTTTATCTTGTATGATTTATTTTTTTGGCATATTCACTTGTAACGAATCTAATTCCAACTTTGACCCCAACTGAGTGCTAAATTGCTTGTTAACTGACTTAGTTAATTTCTCATTCTGATGTGACCATAATTGGCGCATATTTAGCCCCCGAATTACCCTTGTTTCCATGCTTTTTTGTGCTTATTTGGGTCATTTCTTATCTTTAGTTCTTTGTTTTGCATATTCTTTGAGATTTTGATCCCTTGGTAGGAAAGGAGTAAGAATCTTGCATTTTCGTGGCAAAACAAGACTAAATTGATCAAATTCAATGACCAAGCATCAAGGAGAGACAAGATTAGAAGGCCTTTGTACATATCATAGTAGAAGAGCAATGTTGAGAAAGGATCCTTGAGTCCCCAAGGAAATCCCCAAGGAATTTATGAAGAAAAGGGAAGAAAAGAAGAAGTTACCACGCTGACTGACAATCCGAGCGGATTGTCAACAATCCGCCCGTCCCGCCCTTGCACAATCCGGAAGGTCCCAGCTGAATCCGCTCGGATTCCCCAAAGAATCCGCCCGGATTCCCGAATCCGCTCGGATTCCATCGTCCAAATCCGGCCGTCCCGACCTTAATCCGCCCGGATTCCTTCACAAAGACGGGTTGTCTTCTTCAAGCTACGAAAAGAGAAGCCCTTCTCTCCAAAAATACCGGCGTCTCCTTGCTCAACTTAAAAGTGTAATTACTAGTTTAGCCCTTAGTTAACCCTAATGCATCCTCCCTAATTTTCACTATAAATACCCCATTAGTCTAATTAGAGGAGCATGTTCTTCTTATCAATAATTAGTGTAGTTAATATCAATCAAATCTCTCTTCAATATTGTAATCAAGTATTAATCAAGTTTTAATCCAAGTTTTAGTTCTTTAATCTCTCTTTTGTTCATCCTTTATTTTGGGTAATTGAAGATTATTTGGGTTATTATTGGGAGATTGACAACCTCTCAATCTAGCATTCAAGTACTTCTATTATTCTTGCTTTATTATTGGAATCATTAGTAGGTATAATCTCTTAATCCCTTTTTAATTATCGTTAATTACTTTCATTTATTCATCATGTTTCATATTGTTGGTATGATTGACAACCTTGCTAGCATGATCAACATGATAATGAGTGAGTAGTCTCTTAGCTAGGGTTAATGGGTGATTAGGGGAATTCAACATGGGGAATGATTCATGCTTAAATTAATATGCTTTCATGTTTTATTTGCTGAAATGCTAAGCCTATGAATCCTTGCATTTACTATCATCTCCTATCTTTTCAATGAGACTTGTAAGACATAACCCAACTCGAGTCTCATTAGACCATGCATGTTGTTGAGTAGGGAAGATTAAGTCGACTTGTAGGTGTTGTACAATCTAATCGATTCGGCTCCGGGACCCAAACTTTCCTAGGATTGTAAGATATAACCCAACTCAATCCATCGCAACAATAATTGCTTGCTTATAATTTGAGAACATGTTTGTATGATCATATCCCATGATTCCCCTATGATCCCATGACACCCTAGTGCCTTTAATCAATTGTTTACACCCCTTTAATTCATCTTGCTTGTTTATTTTCATTGTTATTCTAGTTTAGTAACCTTCTACATCAACCTAATTTGTGACACCCCTTAGACACCACTAGTTACAATAGAAATCTCATTTCAACTCCCGTCCCTTGGGATCCGACCTTTACTTGCCTCTTTGCTAATTGTAGAGTTGCTTGTTAAGCTATAAATTGTGTTTTGATTCGACAGTGACCAACGACCACATCTATTTATTTGTGAATACGAAACGGACCGATCAAAAATGGCGCCGTTACCGGGGACGGTGTTTATTTGATTTAGATTTCCTTTTTGTTATTAGTTGTGTCTTTCTTCACCTTGAGGAAGTAAAAATCCTCAAGGTTTGTTCTAATCATTTTTCGAGTTGTTTGATATTTTGCGAGATGGATTTCATAGACTGTTTTGTAGAGGACCACTTGAGTATCCCCTACTTCAAGGATCCCATGCAAGCATTAGAAGCCTTAGAAGCAAGTGAGGCTAAGAGCATGTATTGGGAGTTGGAGGTGGATCTCTTCGAGGCCGCTCTAGCTAACAAGGAACTTACTCATGCACAATCCGAGTTGGTGCATAATATTCTAGTAGAAGCATGTCAACCCGTAGAGGATGAGCAATCCATCCTAGAGGATATTTTGCAAACTCAAGAGCAAGAGGAACCCATCATGGGATTTGAATATGATGAGGTTGATGAAAGTGAAGTTGAGTATGCTATGAGAATGGAATGTTTAATGGAGATGGAGCAAATTCTCAATGAAACTCCAAAGGAAGAAAGTAAGGTACAAACTCCTACTTTGAAACCCCTTCCCCCAAATTTGAAATATGCTTACCTTGATGAATCAAAGACCAAACCCGTGATTGTTAATGATCGACTTGATGATGACCAATTGGGAAAATTGCTTAATGTGTTGAAACAACATGAGAAGGCTATAGGTTATAGTCTAGATGACCTTAAGGGGATAAGTCCCGACTTTTGCATGCATAGAATTCATCTAGAGGACGACCATAGACCTACCATTCAACCCCAAAGAAGATTGAACCCCCACATGCAAGAAGTTGTCAAAGGAGAGGTCATGAAATTACTTGATGCGGGAATCATATATCCCATATCGGATTCTTTGTGGGTTAGCCCCGTTCAAGTGGTACCTAAGAAAGGAGGTACCACGGTAGTGACAAATAAAAAGAATGAATTAATACCCATAAGAATGATCACCGGTTGGCGTATGTGCATTGACTACCGGAAATTAAACTCCGCAACAAGAAAAGATCACTTCCCATTACCATTCATTGACCAAATGCTTGAGAGGTTAGCCTCTAACAAATTCTTTTGTTACCTTGACGGGTATTCGGGATTCTTCCAAATCCCTATACACCCGGATGACCAACATAAGACCACCTTCACATGCCCTTATGGTACTTTTGCATATAGGAGGATGCCTTTTGGATTATGTAATGCCCCCGCTACTTTCCAAAGATGCATGATGAGTGTCTTCTCCGATTACCTAGAGACCATAATGGAAGTTTTTATGGATGATTTTAGTGTTTATAGAAAGGACTTTGACTCATGCTTGCATAATCTTTCTCTTGTATTGCAAAAATGTGAAGATGTTAGTCTTGTTCTAAATTGGGAAAAGTGTCATTTCATGGTCAATGAAGGAATTGTTTTGGGTCACTTGATTTCGGAAAAGGGCATCGAGGTCGATAAAGCTAAAGTTGAGGTGATAGAGAAACTCCCACCTCCCGTGAATGTTAGAGGGGTGAGAAGTTTTCTGGTCCACGCGGGTTTTTATCGTCGTTTCATAAAAGATTTTTCGAAAATAGCAAAACCCCTCACTCAACTTTTGCTTAAAGATGCCCAATTCCAATTTATTGACGAGTGTGTTGAAGCTTTCAATAGAATCAAAGAAGCATTAATCTCGGCACCAATCATTCAACCCCGAATTGGGAGTTACCTTTCGAGATTATGTGTGATGCTAGCAACTACGCCGTTGGAGCGGTTCTTGGCCAACGGGTAGGGAGAGCTCTTCATGCCATCTATTACATAAGCAAAACCCTCGACCCTTCTCAAGTAAATTATGATACAACCGAAAAGGAGCTTCTTGCCATTGTATATGCTTTGGACAAATTCCGTTCCTACTTGCTTGGATCCAAGGTGATTGTATTTTCGGATCACCGTGCTCTTCGACATCTCTTGATAAAGAAGGAGGCAAAACCAAGATTGTTGAGATGGATTTTGCTTCTTCAAGAATTTGATTTGGAAATAAGAGACAAGAAAGGAGCCGAGAATGTAGTGGCGGATCACTTGTCAAGAATCCGGTTTCATGATGAAAATGGAGAAACCCCGATCAATGACTTATTTCCCGACGATATTTTGATGGCTATTCAAACACAACTTGAAAGGCACATCACCCCATGGTTTGCAGATTATGCCAATTATATTGTTCGAAAAGTGCTCCCTCCAAACTTAAACCACAACCAAAGGAAGAGATTCCTATTCGAAGTGAAGAGGTACTTTTGGGATGACCCAAACCTCTACAAGGAGTGTAGTGATGGGCTCTACCGGAGATGCATCCCTCAATGGGAAATCCAAGGAATCTTGGAAGGATGTCATTCATCACCCTACGGTGGGCACCATAGAGCAAGAAGAACCGTTGCAAAAATCCTCCAATCGGGCTTCTATTGGCCTACAATGTTTCAAGATACAAGAGAGTTCATCATTCATTGCGATGCTTGTCAAAGAACGGGGAATATATCTTGGAGGAACGAAATGCCACAAAGAGGCATCCTAGAGGTAGAAATCTTCGATGTTTGGGGAATTGACTACCAAGGGCCCTTTGTGACATCCAATGGGAACAAGTACATCCTTGTGGCCGTCGATTATGTCTCAAAGTGGGTGGAGGCAATTGCCACCCCAAATGATGATGCGAAAACGGTCACCAAGCTTTTCAAGAAGATAATTTTCCCAAGATTTGGAGTTCCTAGAGCAATCATTAGTGATGGAGGAACACATTTCCATGAGAAAAAGCTTGCATCCCTTTTGACCAAATATGGTGTTCAACATCGAACCGGCTTGGGGTATCATCCTCAAACAAGCGGTCAAGTGGAAATTTCAAATAGAGAGATCAAGCAAATCCTTGAAAAAGTTGTGAACAAGACTCGGAAAGATTGGAGCACAAAGCTTGATGATGCTCTTTGGGCTTATAGGACGGCCTACAAGACCCCCATAGGAGCCTCCCCCTACAAACTTGTATATGGAAAAGCATGTCATTTGCCAATTGAATTGGAGTATAAAGCTTATTGGGCAATCCGAGCACTCAATCTTGATCTCAAATTGAGCGGTCAAAGGAGGATGATTCAAATCCAAGAGTTGGAAGAATTCCGACACAATCCTATGAGAATGCAAAGATTTATAAAGAAAGAACAAAATTACTTCATGACAAAAGAATTCGACAAAAGGCCTTGCACAAGGGAGACAAAGTCCTTCTATTCAATTCCCGCTACCGACTCTTTCCGGGAAAGTTGAACTCTAGATGGATGGGTCCTTATGTGATAACCGAAGTTGGGAAATATGGAGATTTCGAACTCAAGGCCGAAGATGGAAGCAAGTTCAAGGTAAATGGTCAAAGGTTGAAGCCATACTATGAAGGAGCATTCATTGGAGAGGTCGAGGCTACCTACCTCGGGCCTCCTCCCCCTTGAAAGGACCATCTAAGGGAGAGTTTGGTGGAGTCCTCCCTAAACCACCACTTGTAAATATACTAACCCCCTAACTTGTAATTATTTATTGCATTTGTTTTAATAATAGCATGAACTCTTTTCATGAGCGTAAGTGAGGGAGGGTTTCTAATAATTTCTGAATGAAGGAAGGAACAAATGCCCAAGTGTGGGGACGCATGGAAGAAAGGAGAAAAAGTCAAAATTCACTGCGTGAATCCGTGCGGATTCCGAGAATCCGGCCGTCTTGTCGAAATCGGGCGTATAGGGGAGAAACCGCACGTCCGCCTACGCCGAGAAATTGAAGATTTCTGGACTGAGGTCGAATCCGAGCGGCCTGTGAAGAATCCGTACGTCTTGAGGAATCCGGCCGGATCTGAAGAAAGACGCCCGTCTTTTCACCTATGCATTTCAAAGAAAAATCTCTCAGACGAATCCGCCCGTCTTCTCAAAAAGACGCCCGTCCCACCTTGAAAGAATCCGAGCGTCTTATGCTCGGGACGCCCGTCTTATGGCGTCGAAATTTTGGCATTTTACTCGTGGCGAATCCGGCGTATTGCCCGAATCCGCCCGTCCCGTGAAGAGAGAATCGGCGTCTTCGCTTTAAATCCGCTCGTCTTCTCGCTATTTTTCAACCCGACTTTTTCCAATTAAAATACCACCCCACCACACATACTTTGACACATCACTATTCCTTCCACTTACCCTATAAAACCCACCTCCTTATGACTCCCATACATATCCAAATCACTCTCTTTACCCTCAAAATTAAAAATCCCCAATTTTCTAGGGTTTCCAATTCTCAATCAACAAGGAACATCCTTAGCAATCTTCAAATCAAAAGAACCCAACAAAAGAAGCAAGAATGGAACCAAGGAGATCCTCCTTTAGAAGTGCAAGAAGACCAAGGATGGTGGGAAGTTCCTCTACCTCACATCTCAATACCATTAGAAGGGAACATGTAGAGATTGTAGATCTCACAAGGCTCGATGATTTCTCGAATGTGGAATTCCTTGATGATGTGCAGCGATTGGTCTTCCACCGACTCTTAAGTAAGAATATTCTTCCCACTAAATTTCTTTGTCATGATACCTTAAGAAAGCTTGGAATTTTTCACCAAGTAGAAGCACTCTTTGAGGATTTTGGTCTTTCGACTCTCTTTCGCATGTATGAACCAACCTATCGGTCCCTTGTGCTAGAATTCTTAAGCTTTTTGAAGATCACAACCGTAAACAAAGTGATATGCATAGAGTTTCGGTTGGAAAATGTTTCTAGGATGATGACCCTTGTCGAGTTTGCCAATGTGTTCGGACTTGATGTTTCGCCTACCCGAACATCAAAGCCCAAAAAGTATAATGTTGCACCATTGTGGAGGGCCATGACGGGCCGGGATTTCATTCTTACCAAGGAATGCCTTGCTTTTCACATCCAAAACCCGATCTTGAGGCTTACATATCGATTTCTTTCGGGTACTCTTTTCGCCCGCCGAGATCCGGCCATTGTCAACCAATTGAACCTTGTATTTATGGAATCATACCTCAACATTCAAGGGAGAGATAGGTATCACTTCAACGCACCTCTAGTTTTGCTAGAGAAGTGGGCAAGGTTTAGAAATGGGGATGATGATGGAATGAAGCACATAGTGAATGGTGGACTCATAACTAGACTTGCAAAGCACTTCAACCCAAGGTTCAATGAGAACAATGAGTACACTTCACTTACGGGGGAACAAGAATTAATGAAGATCTACTTGTCGTCCAACACCATTGGATAACCCTTGAGGGGGTTGATAAGAGGATAAAGTGGTTGACAAAAGGGAGCGATCCACTCTATCTCCCAATAACCGATCTACCACGGGTCTCCCCAAGAAGAGGAAGCTTGTCCCCAATGCCCTCCTACCTCATCCCAAGTCAAACAAGGCAAACTCCACCTCCACAAAATCCACCACCACAACAAGAACAACAAATTCAAAATGAGAAGATAAAAGTGCCTCCTTACCCCTTTCCCTACCAACCATATAACCATCCAAATCCCTTCATCCTCCCCCGTGACGACTTTGTCACGTGAATTTTGCAAGATTTACACTACCGTCAATATGAGACCTCCGTGGACACTTATTATGCTCTTTACCCCCAATACTATGAGATGGCTCAAAAAGGACGGATTAGTGAGGAAGGAACTTTCCCCTCATGGGCTCAAATGGAATTGCTCTTTCCCAACTCGGAGAAGGCTAATGAAGGGGCGAACGGTCGCAAAAGGGAGGAGAGTGGCGATTCTTGTGGAGGTGATACGGTGAAGCTTGAGAGTGAAGATGAATTCATGGATCCAAGTTTAAGTGATGCTTCAAAGGATATTTGGGATAGTGATATAGAGGGAGATGATGCGGATGCCTAGGAGACTACTTCATCACTAGGTGGAGCAAGCATGAGCGGCCACCTAAGTTCAAGTGAAGTTCTCTCATCTCTTCTCTTTATCTTTATTTTTCATGAAAAGAAGTTTGTGTCTTGTCTCTTTGTTTTTCATTTTGATCATTGTTGGTTTAGTCCTAGCAACATCAAAGGACTCACACCTCGGTACCATTGAGGTGTTCTTATTGTTCCCATTTGTAAAATCCAAAATGACAAACTAGTTTCATGCATAGCATAGTGTGTGCATGAACTATACCCATCCTTGGACATTAGCAATGGTGTCTCACTCGGTTTGGGGAAGTTAATGCATACACAACGGGAGGTAATCTAAATTATCCTCTCCGTCATAACAAAAACCATGCATCATGTAGTGTAGCTTTGTATAGAATTGCATTTAGTATAGAAATCATGCATCATCTTTGCATAATTTCCATCATTTTGGCCATTGAGGACAATGCCCATATTAGTGTGGGGATGGGAATTCTAACATTTAACTCTTATTCAAAAACCCATAAAAATTGAAAAATTTCAAAAATCATAAAAATTGAAAAAAAATTGAAAACCCAAAAACAAGTTCATTTCCTTTGTATATATTGTCTTGTATATATTGTGTTTGTTTTATCCTTGTTCACATTGATTGACTACGCCACATCCGAGACATGAGGATATTGAAGACCGCATGGTATGATCTTTCCAATCTCCTTTTTCCTCTTTATGTTAATGACTATGTGGCTTTATTTTGATTGATGCGGTATAACAATGTGAATCTAGGACTTGCATTTAGATTATATGTCATATTAGTTGGTAGAATCATATGCATTAGAATGTTTATATGTTAGTTGCATCATGGCATGTAGTTGCATGTTAGAAAAATTTTGCGAAACCGTCTACTTGGGAAGCTTGACAAGTGTATATAGGCCCTAGTAGATGCTTTTTATTCTTAAGACTTTGCTTGTTAGAATACTTGTAAAACACCCTAGGATGTGTCATGCTAGTATCCTTTGACTCATGGATTAAGGCCGAGTCAAGAGTACCTTGTGGTGTGATAACTCCTTGGCTACCGTTTATTCCAAGGTGACCCTTGAAACCATGCATACATCCATCATCCATGTTCTACCACCTTTTTGTCATCAAAGGGAATGGGCACAAAAAGAAATCAATTTGAGTTCAATGAAATGAAAAGTGAAAGAAAGTTTGCAAAAATGCATCAAAAGAAAAGAGGAGCAAAAATAGACTCCTAAGCTTCAAATACAAGGCACCCTCGTTACTAATTGGGGTGACTTTGAAAATATTCAAAAAGAAATGCAAAAAAGTTGTCAAGTATTGAAATGCCAAAAATCAAAAAGAAATGGCAAAGAAAGTGTTTTCAAATGTCAAATGCCACAAGAAATTGGGGGGAAAACAAAAACAAAAGCAAACTCCCAAAGTGAAACTCAAATATCTATTGATCCCTTTATCCATCATATCCATTTTGGTGCATGGTAGAGAGGGGACGACCCTTCTTCTTGTCTAGGCAAGAGGGGGAATTCCGCGATCCTCCAGTGTTTCTAACGCCATAGGGAGTCTACTCTTGACAAAAGCATTTAACGATTGAGGACAAAGGTACCCTAGCTTGACACATTTTGGAGGTGATTTATTGGTATCCTTCTAGGCTTAGTAGTTTGAAGAAATTGTATCTATGAAGGAGTGTGTATCCTTGAATTGCTTCCCTTGTAGATAATTTCCGCCACTTAGATGAGGAAAGTGGCTATTCTTTTGTAGATGCATCCATTACTTGATTTTGTGGGCTTAATGATTGGATGTATCGCCATTTTGGCAAGCCCCACCTTGCCTTGCAAGAAGGCATCCTACCTCATGATTGTCTTGTTGTGAGTTGAAGGGGCGGAGTGAGACCCGCTAATTGTCTCATATCGGCTATATTGTTAGGATAGGTTAGTATTGGTCCTAGTCTTAGTCACCTCTTTACTCGGGACGAGCAAAGGTTCGGTTTGGGGATATTTGATGTGACCATAATTGGCGCATATTTAGCCCCCGAATTACCCTTGTTTCCATGCTTTTTAGTGCTTATTTGGGTCATTTCTTATCTTTAGTTCTTTGTTTTGCATATTCTTTGAGATTTTGATCCCTTGGTAGGAAAGGAGTAAGAATCTTGCATTTTCGTGGCAAAACAAGACTAAATTGATCAAATTCAATGACCAAGCATCAAGGAGAGACAAGATTAGAAGGCCTTTGTACATATCATAGTAGAAGAGCAATGTTGAGAAAGGATCCTTGAGTCCCCAAGGAAATCCCCAAGGAATTTATGAAGAAAAGGGAAGAAAAGAAGAAGTTACCACGTGATGACAATCCGAGCGGATTGTCAACAATCCGCCCTTCCCGCCCTTGCACAATCCGAGCGTCCCACTGAATCCGCTCGGATTCCCCTCAAAGAATCCGCCCGATTCCCTGAATCCGCTCGGATTCCATCGCCCAAATCCGGCCGTCCCGACCTTAATCCGCCCGGATTCCTTCACAAAGACGGGTTGTCTTCTTCAAGCTACGAAAAGAGAAGCCCTTCTCTCCAAAAATACCGGCTTCTCCTTGCTCAACTTAAAAAGTGTAATTACTAGTTTAGCCCTTAGTTAACCCTAATGCATCCTCCCTAATTTTCACTATAAATACCCCATTAGTCTAATTAGAGGAGCATGTTCTTCTTATCAATAATTAGTGTAGTTAATATCAATCAAATCTCTCTTCAATATTGTAATCAAGTATTAATCAAGTTTTAATCCAAGTTTTAGTTCTTTAATCTCTCTTTTGTTCATCCTTTATTTTGGGTAATTGAAGATTATTTGGGTTATTATTGGGAGATTGACAACCTCTCAATCTAGCATTCAAGTACTTCTATTATTCTTGCTTTATTATTGGAATCATTAGTAGGTATAATCTCTTAATCCCTTTTTAATTATCGTTAATTACTTTCATTTATTCATCATGTTTCATATTGTTGGTATGATTGACAACCTTGCTAGCATGATCAACATGATAATGAGTGAGTAGTCTCTTAGCTAGGGTTAATGGGTGATTAGGGGAAACCAACATGAGGAATGATTCATGCTTAAATTAATATGCTTTCATGTTTTATTTGCTTGCTTGTTTTGATCTCAACTCATGCACATGTTATATTTGATGAAATGCTAAGCCTATGAATCCTTGCATTTACTATCATCTCCTATCTTTTCAATGAGACTTGTAAGACATAACCCAACTCGAGTCTCATTAGACCATGCATGTTGTTGAGTAGGGAAGATTAAGTCGACTTGTAGGTGTTGTACAATCTAATCGATTCGGCTCCGGGACCCAAACTTTCCTAGGATTGTAAGATATAACCCAACTCAATCCATCACAACAATAATTGCTTGCTTATAATTTGAGAACATGTTTGTATGATCATATCCCATGATTCCCCTATGATCCCATGACACCCTAGTGCCTTTAATCAATTGTTTACACCCCTTTAATTCATCTTGCTTGTTTATTTTCATTGTTATTCTAGTTTAGTAACCTTCTACATCAACCCAATTTGTGACACCCCTTAGACATCACTAGTTACAATAGAAATCTCATTTCAACTCCCGTCCCTTGGGATCCGACCTTTACTTGCCTCTTTACTAATTGTAGAGTTGCTTGTTAAGCTATAAATTGTGTTTTGATTCGACCGTGACCAACGACCACATCTATTTATTTGTGAATACGAAACGGACCGATCACATTCTAGGTTTAAAATGTGTTTGTTGCATAGCATCCATACAATTGACAACATATAAAATATAAACAACTTCCTTGATCATTAGTAGAGGCCACTATCGAGGCAGGCGGGATTAGGTGTTCAAATAAAGAGCTTCCTAATACGTACCCTCACCCCTTACTCAAGATCTCTGTGAACACCCGTGTTCATTTGCATCGCGAGAGTCATTCTAGACATAGAATGCTAAGGGTAATGAATTTTTTAGTGTTCATGTCACTACTTTGTGTCTTGACATGGCATGAAGTATTCGAACGGTTCCAATTTTCCATAGAAATTGGTTGCGACTCCACAAATGTAGGCTTATCAAACCTTTCACCGGTTTCAATGCCTTACAAATCGGTAACGGCGCATGACGTGTTTTGGTTTGCGCCGGAGTTCCGTGGGAGAAGTGTCGCCGCCTCGAAACCAACACGCAGGATGCTGCGCTGCGCGGGTGGCCTGTGTCCACGGATATGCATATTAATGACTTCAGTTTGGAGGGACTCGTGTAGTTGAGACATGACGTCTCACAGGGGTCCCGGTTGATTTCCGGGCCTGGTACGTCTGGGCGTGTCCCCATACCTGTTTATGAGTTGTGGTGTCGTGGGTGTGTCCCTGGCACCGGTGGTTGTGGGTACGTCTGGGCGTGTTCCGGTACCGGCGTGGTGGTTGTTTGTTAGCGTTTCATTCATATCATAGTCTTGTTGCATATTCACATACTTGTGTCGTGTCTCACTTAATTTATTGAAACTGATGTGTTGTGTGTCTGTGTAATTGTCACCTATTTCCGGGGTGGCCTGTGTCGATCCATATGATATTTCCAAACATATGGGGAGCAGGTTGAGTACATGTTTGCATGTTTACGTGATCGGTATTTTGGTCGTGCCTTGGACTCGGAGTGGACTAGCGTAGCATAGATGACATAGATGTTAGTCGACTTGTAATTTGTATAGTTCACATTTATCACTTGTTTACGTTTTTTTAATTACTAAACTAGTTATTTATTTAAAGAGTTTCTTAATTGTAATTCAGATTTCACTGCCTCGGGAAACCGAGACGGTAACATTTCCTAATTACCTCGGCCGGGTAAGAATGGGGTGTTACAACAAATACACAATAAAGTGGAAAGAGAAAAATAACACACCTCTTTGGAGAAAAACTAAGGACATAAAACATCCAGCATGCCTTAACACCGTATGAAATAGAACAATCCACGCACCATACCTCTTTTCCACATTTGGCCATTAACATCTTCCATAAAGCACAATAACACAAGGCCAACAAAAGACAAGAGTAACCATGAAGATTAACGCCTATAGTACTCCGATCCTAATCAAAAACCAAATAGCACAAGGGAAACATAGACAATACAACGCCAAGCAAACCTTTAAATCACAAAGAAACTTAGCATCATCAACAACATACATAAATATTCACATGACTAACCAGGTACATAAATGTTCACAACATACATAACCGATAAAAACACAATGTCTTTTATTGTTATTTATGGCGTTGCGGCATATATTTCCAACACCTCCATCCCATTGTTTCAAAGTCAAACAACAGCTGGTGAAGTCCGTCGAAATAATCATGGCCTTCTTCCCCGAGCAATAGAACAGTCTGTGTTTATAAAGTAATGTTTCGATCAAATAAAAGCACTAACAATGAAAAATCAGAAAAGGAAACAAAAAAAAAATAGAGTAATCCACATACGTTGATGGTGACTATTTTGTTGTTTTTTTTAATAGAAACAACACGCTTTTAGTTTAGGTTTTTAATGTTTCTCATTCTCATTCGTGAACGAATAGTATCTCTTCCCAATGATTGGGTTAATTATTTCAACTTGTATGATTTGCACAATATCATTGTTATTCGCATATGTAACAAATAAAAGTATAACACCGCGACAAAAATAGGAATTTTCGATTAAACATGTTTGATTACCGAACAGTGAACCCTATGATTATGTTCCCTCAATTCACTCCAGTTGGACTTGGAGGAAGATATGTGCTGTCAAGGAAACTTTTAAGCATGGCTATCTTCATAATCAGTGGTGTGATGGTAATGGTGTTTATACGGTGGCTGCTGGTTATAGATGGCTGCAAGGACCTCAGGTAAAAGTGCATTGGTTCCCTGTGGTTTGGAATAGGCTCAATGTTCCCAAGCACTCCTTCATTGCTTGGCTGTTTGTAAAGGAGAGACTGTTGACTAAGGATAGATTGATGGCATTTGGGCTTCCTATTGATGGAACTTGTGATCTATGTGCTAATCATACAGAGGATCATAAGCACCTGTTCTATCAGTGTGAGTTCAGTGTCAGGTGTTGGGCTATCTTGAGGCAGTGGCTTTGTATTTCTTTACCAGTCCAGGATATACTTAACTGGTGCATTACATGGAGATGCAGATCCCTGCTAAAGAAACACATGGTTTTTGCTGCAGTGGTGGCAGTATTGTATCGCTTTGGCGGTCCAGAAATATTTGCAGAATTGATTTGGTGGTGACTTCACCTGATCTGGTGATGAAGGAAGTGAAGCATTCTGTCCAGTCTCGTTTTCAGAGTAGGAAATGGCCATCTAAATATCAGACCTCCTGTATTTTTGAAGGCAGTCTGGTTTTTTTTATAGTTGAGTGTCCAGTGTTCATATATAGTGTGTAACTCAAAAATTGGTTGTATTGGTGGTCCTTCTTATATTAATATATATATTCACATTCTACCAAAAAAAAAAACAACTGCAAAAAGAACCTATTTTCGTTGTCTTAGAAAAAAAAACAGGTAAAATGATTAAAACTAAAAATATAAATAAGATAGTGTTAGACACCTTCGACAATATGATTATTTTCCCGTATTTGTTCGATGCAAAATTCAAGACATAAATTCAAGTCTTTTTTAGTCCCAAAAAAATGATTTACTAACGAGAAAGAAAGACTCCATATTTGTTAAATAGACACTGGATCAGAAACCCGCCCTTTCGTAGGACGTAATTGACTTGAATCGATTCACACTTCGAAGACCGATTAAGCAAATTGCATCTATTATATTTATACAAATCTTTTTTTAGGCCGGATAGTCTTAGTTTCAACTTGTTACTTGTTACCTTTTTATTCTTCGATTTTCCCACTACAGAACATATTTTTTTTGGTATATATCTTTATTTATATATAATATAAAAAAGGAATATTAGGCATTACCTTTCAATATTCACCTTTCAAGATTATTAAAGCATGCCAGATCATCATTATTATTTATAAAAAAAATTGAAAGAATTATAACATTAAACACAAATTAGAACACAATAAATACATTTTGGATTTTATTTTTGAAATAGATTTTACGGACAAAATATTCATTTATTTCTTCAGCGTTTATAATTCTTTCCATAATCTTTCAAAACAATCCTCTTTATTAAAGGAACAACCACACATCCTATGTGGCGAGCAAAGCATGGAAGTAGGAGATAGTGAAAAAGTCAACTTTTTCATTTTTTTGATTTATTTTGATGGGAAATAGCATGATGTTGGTGGACAAGTTATGTTCAGAATAACTATTAAGAAATCCTTAATAATAAACCGAGTAACTTTAAGTGGGATAATCATATATCTGAAAATTAACGGCGGTTTTATATGGAGTAACATGATTAATTGAGTTAATATTGTATATTAGTATGTATATATACATTTTAATAAATTTCATAGTTATATATAATTTAACAGATTAATAACATTGAAAGTTAAATACGGAGTACAATAATCCTATGTTATACCAAAAAAAATACATCCTAATTTAATGCTCAATTGTAATTTCAACCAAGCATTAAAAGTACAAAGAAAATTTAGCGGTGGTGATTTTGTTAAGTGATAATAGTTACGAAAAATTCACGTGGTACCCCTGAATTATGTCATTTTGCACGTGATATCCAATTTTTTAAGTTTGTGCACAAAGTATTCCTGATGTTTGATTTTCAAGCATGAAGTGTCTTTTTTATCATTCTTAAAATTTTCAATTGAGCATAAATCATAGACCAGAAATCGGATTTTGGCAATTCTTTTTTTTTTTCAACTTGATTAACTCTTCGAGATCTATAATTCGACAAAACGAAAATGGTTATTCGGAAATTTAAGAAAAAAATTATGGTTGATTTGAGGTTTTTAATCAAAAACAAGCCCAACAAACCGTGAGTCGGCAATTTTTTTTCGCTTAAATCATAGACTGTGACGAGATAATCATTTTAGAACAAAAATTGGCCGATTCTGAATTCCGGTTTAGGAGTTATGCTCAATTGAATTTTTTTATAGCGACAAAAAGGGTATGTTATGCATGAAAATCAAACATAAACGGTATTATATACATAAACTTAAAATATTGGGTAACATGTGCAAAGTGGCAAAGTTCAGGGGTATCACGTAAATTATCCGTAATAGTTATCCTAAAAAAAGTACATCCTCATTATAAACAATAAATTAGATATAGTACATTTACGTCCAACCTTTTTACAAATAAAAACTTATAGGTTAAATCAGTAAATTTTTAACAGGAATAACTCTTATATTTAAAATCGGTAAATTTTCATAGGAATAACTTAGTTACTTAAGTTAAAATCTCAAAATTAACTGTTGGCAATAAATGGAACATAGGTCAAAAATTTCATTGTAAACACATACACGGGTCAAAATTTATATTTTAACAGTGCTAGAGTTGCAATTATTTAGACTCAATCGAATTTCTTAATTTTGTGTTATTTTCTATTCGAATAATTTTTTTTTATTTGTAAGTCAGTTTTTTTTAAAGTCACCCAAGTAGCTGATGCGTGTCTAATATATGATGTGTTGCACCTCATTTCACACGCATTTCAGAGCTCAATTAAGTAGTTTATGCTACTATTTCCCTTGTTTCGTGTATTTCTTCCTTTTCGTGTGATTTTGTAGGAATGTGAAGAATATGGCGGAAAATGGACCAAATCTGCCCCAGAGTGTTTAGCATAGGATTTGACATGAAGTATTGACTCGAGGAATGAGCTTGGTGCGCGTTTCAAGGCCTAAAGATAGCAAAAGCATGGGTGCGTACGAGTTTAACAAGCGAAGAAGTGCCTTCTCGACATTGCAGGCTGCTTCAGATAGCAATATCTCGAGTTCTAGAGCTGATAATCGAGTGATTCCAATTGGAGGTGAAAGCTTATCCTCTTAGCTTTCCAACGCCGCTTAAAACGCCTGATTTGACCAAGTAACGAAGAAATGGCAGCTGTTTTAAGATCGGTGCGCGCTGCAGGAATCGTCAGAATGCAATTCTGTACAGCACTCTTGGTCGATCGACTGGTACAAGTGGTCGATCGACCACTCCACGAGCTGATGCGTGAATTAAAAGACGAGAAGCCCATTGGACTTAAGTTTAGTAAATTAGGTTACGTTACTTCTTCTATATAACGTAACACAACTCTCCTGTATCAGGCATCTAGTTTTCAGATTACTTTACTTTAGGTTTTCATTCACATTCAATTTATCAATAAAGTTCTCATTGCTTTCGGATCTATTCTTCGCTTGTTCCAATTTCGGTAATCCTTGTTCTTTTATTTCAGTTTGTTCTTACTATTTTATTAGTTTAGGAATTGCTAGTTTAGATCCCTTGAACCCTAGTATAGTTTTATGTGCTTTATCAATATAATTAGTTCAATTATGCTTTTATTTATTATTTTAATTACCAATTTCATTGTTGTTATTTGCATGAATATGAGTAGCTAAATCACCATTGCTAAGATATAGGGGAGCTATAGCGTAGATGGCATAAATTATAGGCGATTTCGATTTACGGATTGGTCGATCGACCGGTACCCCTGGTCGATCGACTGGTTGCGTGTCTGGTTTGCTTTGTTTGTTTCGTTAAGTGCTTTATCTTTCAATGAGATCGAGAGGAGACTTGATGGATGCTTAAAATTGACCATCCCGTAGATCGAGAGATAGGAATGGGCAATAATTAACGAATTAAAACAACTAAATTGCTAAGATCGAGAGATAACGTGATTTAGTTTGCATTAGGAATCATTAATCAAGAACGAGAGTTAGTATTAATGAGACTTAGGGATTAGTAGCATAGGCCGAGAGGTAGTTACTATTTAACATGGACCGAGAGGACTAGTTTTCCCCATCCTTCGCGACCGTATTTCGAAGTTACCTAGGATTATGTGCCATCGCAGCTATAGTGAACCGACCGTCTTAGCATTTCTTTTATCATAGTTTACATCTTTTGTAACTTTTATTTATCTATTTAATTTATGTTATTAGTTTTACAATTAATTCACCTCAAAACCCCCACAACTGTTACCCGATAGACTGAAATATAAAACAACTATTATCTCCCTACCTCCCTGCGGATCGACCCTTACTACCACTTGCTAGTTGTAGTTTGGTTTTATAAATATTATTTTTGGTGCACACAACGACAGGCATCAAATTTTGGCGCCGTTGCCGGGGAGGCAGCGCTAGTTTTAGTTGTTTTTATTTTAGTCTGTGTTTCGCCTCAAGGGAAGACTGAGTACCTTGAGGCAGTTCTTACCATTTCCTCTAGTGTTGTTTTGTTAGGTCCTACAGGTCCTATCTACAAAGATTTGAAGGGTGCACCCATGTTCCATTCTCAGGAACAGCAGGTGCCGTTTTGTGGGAGATGCGGCGGAGCGGGACACACATCTGAGGCATGCAGGAACCCTAAGGAGAAGATGTTTGCTTTTCATCAACTTCAGCTCGACAATTCGTATAATTACGCTCCTACTTCACCACATCAACCATATGTGCCTCCTTATGAAGCCCCACCACCATCCACTCCGTCACAGCAAGAGTCAAATAATGAAGTTGCAGAGTTGATAAGTCTAGTGCAGCTGCTTATGGTAGAGGTACAGAAAAGAAATGCGGCAAATGAGGTCTCAATCATGGAGCTGAAATCTCAAATTGCTACATTAGACAAGAATGCAAACAGATACCGAGTCAATTTCACTCTCGAATCAGCGTATTGAGACCGTACATGCAATGATCTTTGAGGAGCGGGTCTGCTCTCGATGGACCCGAGAAAGTTGCTGAAAAAGGGAAGAAGAAAAAGGGCGAGAAAAAGACGATCAGCAGTAATCACGGTCGATCGACCACATCACCCAGTCGATCGACCAATCCGCGAAATGACATAGCTTCTGGTACTATTGAAACCAGCCGATCGACTGACCAACATGGTCGATCGACTGAGGAAGCAGTTGATGACGAAACATTCCATCCTCCAATGCCAGACAACTTGAGGGACTTCTTGTTTCGGGGTACGACGGCTCCGAAACTATCGAGGCAAGATCCAGATATTGATGGGTCCGTTCCGATTCCAAAGTATGACCCTACGACGGTTAATGGTTCATTCCTGAGACGGACTGAAGAAGGTTCGAGCTATAACAAGGATAAAGTAGTGGATTTTCAGCCTAAGTCCACCGATGCCGGTATGAGAGACCTAGAGGAGAGGGCTAAGCTACTTCTGACAGCCCCATATCCAGAGAGACTGGTACCAACGAAGGATGAGGTATACTTTGAAAAATTTAAAAATGTCATTCATAGTCTCAATGTGCAAGTACCTTTTCTTGAGTTGGTTAATCAAGTTCCCGCTTATATGAAATTCATGAAGCAACTTTTAAATAAGAAGCGGAAACGTGATAGGGTCGAGTCTGTTAATATAACTGAAGAATCTAGCTCTTATTTGACTCACACTGCTCCACACAAGTTAGCTGACCCGGGTAGCTTTTCAGTCCCTTGTAATATTGGTACTTTCTCAATTGAGAAGGCATTATGTGATTTAGGGGCTAGTATTAGTGTCATGCCTTTGAGTCTTGCTAGGAGATTAGGATTGACTAGATTTGCGGTCACTAATATGACAAGTGCAAATGGTCGATCGTTCGCGGTCCGGCCGTAGGAGTTCTAGAGGATATTCCTGTGCAAATAGGAAAATTCTTCTTCCCAGTTGACTTTATTGTGTTAGACATACCCGAGGATGCCCATATCCCTATCATTTTGGGTAGACCCTTTCTGCACACTGCTCGTGCAGTTATTGATGTTGGCTCAGGGACACTGACCTTTAAGGTGGGGAAGCAGTCCATTAGTTTTGCTCAGACTTATAGGAAGAAAGATGCTATGTGTCCTGTGACTTGTAATGCGATTTCTACTCGTAAGTCTTATGTTGTAATTACTGACACTCCTCCTTCATTACATGTGCCTATTCCTGTTATGACACCTCCGCCCCAGATTGGGAGCAAATTGGAGGAAGATTCTTCTGTTTTGGCTGTTGCAGGAACCGGTTTGGGGAAGAAAGAACCGCTAATCGCTCCAGCTGTGAAGGAGCCCATTGTTCAGAGAGGTGGTTTAGGATGTCTGAGCTATACAACAGACGAGGAGCCAGATGAGGAGCCCAAGAAGAAGGAACCAGTCAAAATTTCGGAGTCGGATCTTGAGTGTGAGGAGCTAGAAGATGATGGCCATGCTTGGGAAGATGCTAGAGATGATCCCTTGAGTATTCCAGGCGGAGTAGAGTGGAGTCCAGCTTCTGAGATGAGCACTGCGGAAACTACTTCATGTAGACAGAAGCCTTGGTCGGAGATTTTCCGCAGTTTCCGTTGATTCGTTTCTTAGACCTTTTCAAGACAATTTATTGATTTTAGACTATTTATCGTTTTTCGTGTGCGCGAAACTTCGCTTTTATAAGTTTGTTTAGGATTTTTAGACCTTTAGATTATTACTTTGGGTTTTGCGCAATTTTGGGCGCGTTATTATGTGCTTTTGCAGGTTTATAGACCATGTTGGCTCAATTTATTGAGCTAAAAGAAGAAATCGAAAAGTTACATGAGTTTTTGATCGATCGATAGCAAGCATGGTCGATCGATCGAGCTGCGAATTCGAGAGCTTGCATTCTGTTCACCCTGGTCGATCGACTGGGTGATGTGGTCGATCGACCATAATCGCTGCTGTACCTGTTCTCGATCATTCCCCTGCTGTGTTTGATCGATTTGCGGAGTTGAGGGAGTCTTTCCTTCACTTTATTTTCCGATTAATTTCTGATTTCTTCCGTTTTTTTTTTTCATTTTTTGCACATAATTTTGCGTTTCATAATTGTTTTCTCGAAATTATGCGCGGCACTTTTGTTTGTCTTTTCAGGTACTTGTTGGTAGCACTGCTGGCTACTGAAACCTCCTAGCTCACGCTGGTTTGGGGAGGTTTCCTTTTTGCTGCGCTTAAAGTCTTGTGAGTTTCCGAGTCCTTCTTCTATGTCAATTTTAGTTATAATTCCGCAACTCCCATTTCCTTTGCTTATTTTCTTATATGACTTTGCACAATGGGGACATTGTGTGGTTTGGTTTGGGGAAGTTAAGGGTTTTGCGTTGCATTCACATGTTCCATTGCATTTCTGTTTCACGTTTATTGCATTTCAGTTTGCATTTGTTAATTCATTTCATATATATATATCAAAATTCAAAAAAAATTGATTGAAAAATTTCAAAAATTTCAAATAAATTCACGTTTATTTTAGCATATAGGTCGAGTCAGAACGGTAGTATTTCAATGATGACATTGCATTTGCAGCTGTTTATGCCTAAGCCTTGCTAATTGACATGTTATTAGTAGAATCATATATGCATAGTCTACGAGTTTTCGTTAAATTTCTTGCTGAACTTGAGACTTGACTTAGAGTTTTGGCAAACTACATTATATTCTTAGATTTAGAGCTTATAACTGGTGACATTTATGACCAGTTTATTTAGGATGTGAGTAATTACTCCTTATAAGACATGTTACATCAATATGCATAAATATGAACTTAATCTGCTTAATACCCATATGCATTCAGTTTGTGGTTTGTTGACACATGTGGTAGAGGTCCCCTTTTCTCATTTTACCCATAAGCCTCACATAGCCAAATTTGCCTTTTCGTCCCATAAGCTACATACCATTATTTAGCCTACCCTATCCGAGCTAGTATTGGTAGTTGTGGGAATGTGTTTATTGCATCTTGGTTATATTGCTCTGTATGAGAAGGTTGGTGGAATGTTGAAAGGAGGAAAGAAAGGAAGAGAAAATAGAATTGAAAATGAAAAGAAAAAAGAAAAAAATGAAAAGAAGGAAGAAAAGAAAAGCAAAAAATCAAAATCGCATAATTCAAAGTCTTTATCAAATGGCGATTTTTGCTCCCATGCTTTATTATTATCATTTGGGGAGTTGACTTTTTGTGGAGATTGTGAGATTAGTGCTACTCATTAGCACCGTTTTGTATTGATTTATCTGGAGCAAGAAGTTGGATGTTGTTATAATTTGGACATGTAGTTACTAGCTTGGCTTTAACTCCTCTTATCCAAATTCTTTTTTGCCTCTTCTTACCCATTACCTCACATATCGATATTTACCTCGGCATGTGTCATGGTCACTGATTTGGTTGGAATGCATATGTACAGTTGTAGAGATTATTTTCATATTAGATTGCAGGCATGTTCTTATAGGTCGTAGTTCAGTGAGTGTCGTTACAAAATTACTTTTTTCTATCTTTACATATATTCACCTGTGCTTATTTCAGTGATTTGAGCGACCCGTGAGAGTCCAATTTGATAAGTCTCTATAGTTGACGGTTTAGCAGTTTTTAACGACTCCATAACTCGTTTGCATGATTCACAATGCTAATTGATTGTTAGTTGTGCATTAAATTGGTTTAGGCTTTACTTGTTGCATTTCGCTCTGAGATTGAACTCGTTTCATTAGGTTCTAAGATCGAGTCTAGTTCTTGCTTGGGGACAAGCAAGGGTTTGGTTTGGGGAAGTTTGATGCGTGTCTAATATATGATGTTTTGCACCTCATTTCACACGCATTTCAGAGCTCAATTAAGTAGTTTATGCTACTATTTCCCTTGTTTCGTGTATTTCTTCCTTTTCGTGTGATTTTGTAGGAATGTGAAGAATATGGCGGAAAATGGACCAAATCTGCCCCGGAGTGTTTAGCATAGGATTTGACATGAAGTATTGACTCGAAGAATGAGCTTGGTGCGCGTTTCAAGGCCTAAATATAGCAAAAGCATGGGTGCGTACGAGTTTAACAAGCGAAGAAGTGCCTTCTCGACATTGCAGGCTGCTTCAGATGGCAATATCTCGAGTTCTAGAGCTGATAATCGAGTGACTCCAATTGGAGGTGAAATCTTATCCTCTTAGCTTTCCAACGCCGTGTAAAACGCCTGATTTGACAAAGTAACGAAGAAATGGCAGCTGTTTTAAGATCGGTGCGCGCTGCAGGAATCGTCAGAATGCAATTCTGTACAGCACTCTTGGTCGATCGAGTGGTACAAGTGGTCGATCGACCACCCCATGAGCCGATGCGTGAATTAAAAGACGAGAATCCCATTGTACTTAAGTTTAGGAAATTAGGTTACGTAACACAACTCTCCTGTATCAGGCATTTAGTTTTCAGATTACTTTACTTTAGGTTTTCATTCACATTCAATTTATCAATAAAGTTCTCATTGCTTTCGGATCTATTCTTCGCTTGTTCCAATTTCGGTAATCCTTGTTCTTTTATTTCAGTTTGTTCTTACTATTTTATTAGTTTAGGAATTGCTAGTTTAGATCCCTTGAACCCTAGTATAGTTTTATGTGCTTTATCAATTTAATTAGTTCAATTATGCTTTCATTTATTGTTTTAATTACCAATTTCATTGTTGTTATTTGCATGAATATGAGTAGCTAAATAATCATTGCTAAGATGTAGGGGAGCTATAGCGTAGATGGCATAAATTATAGGCGATTTCGATTCACGGAATGGTCGATCGACCGGTACCCCTGGTCGATCGACTGGTTGCGCGTCTAGTTTGCTTTGTTTGTTTCGTTAAGTGCTTTATCTTTCAATGAGACCGAGAGGAGACTTGATGGATGCTTAAAATTGACCATCCCGTAGATCGAGGGATAGGAATGGGCAATAATTAACGAATTAAAACAACTAAATTGCTAAGATCGAGAGATAACGTGATTTAGTTTGCATTAGGAATCATTAATCAAGAACGAGAGTTAGTATTAATGAGACTTAGGGATTAGTAGCATAGGCCGAGAGGTAGTTACTATTTAACATGGACCGAGAGGACTAGTTTTCCCCATCCTTGGCGACCGTATTTCGAAGTTACTTAGGATTATGTGCCATCGCAGCTATAGTGAACCGGCCGTCTTAGCATTTCTTTTATCATAGTTTACATCTTTTGTAACTTTTATTTATCTATTTAATTTATGTTATTAGTTTTAGAATTAATTCACCTCAAAACCCCCACAACTGTTACCCGATAGACTGAAATATAAAACAACTATTATCTCCCTACCTCCCTGCGGATCGACCCTTACTACCACTTGCTAGTTGTAGTTTGGTTTTATAAATATTATTTTTGGTGCACACAACGACAGGCATCAGTAGCTAGATAACGCAGTTAACAAAAGAATATATCGTACAACAACTACAAAGCCAATTGAGCCTAATGCATCATTAGGTTATAATATAGAAATTTGAATATGACTTTTTAACTCAATTATTACATTTTTAATTTAAAATTGCTTAAGTAAAAGTACAGAGTTTTATTGCTTTATTTTAAAGCTTTGTTTTTTAAGACAATTAACTTTAAAAGGAGATAATTATTTAACGTATATACTATTTTTATAATAAAAAAATTCAAAACAGCATAGTCGTGCAATTTGCACGGGTTTAAAACTACTGTTAACCATTCAATAACCTTAAATTATAGTTACAAATAAAAATATAGAAATTTCTATTTTGAAAAAGTTCTTTTAGGTTGAATTAATTACATAACTAAAAAAATGGAAGACAATAATAATAATGATAATCGTGACAAAACATTAATAAACGTAATAATATTCGTGGTAAAATAGTAATAATCTGTGGCAAACGTTTAGTATTATAAGGTAAAGATTAAAAAACGTAACATTAATCTTTATCTTATAATACACTTGATTAATATTTTTTACTTCGAGTATATTTACAGGGTAATAGAGACTTGATAGTGGAGCGGGGACTCAGTGTGCCTTGTAGATGTAGTCGAGATTAGAGTTAACAATATAGTTATATTGACTGATTATAAATTTATGACGGGGTTTGAACAAGTAAATATATTTGGGTTTTATGTTTTTTGGGCCGAATTGAGTCGGTGTCCTATCAAATCATCAACGAGCGATAGTTCAGTTTAGACACATATCGAATTATGTTACCAATGTACATTCATTTCATACTTTCATGTTTGAATAATTGGAGAAATAATTTAAGGCTAAAACCTTTCCACGTAAGCGTATTGAATATTTTACTTATGTTTTTAACATTTGACCGACCTTACACAAATTTTTTAAGTAATTACTTTAAATTATGTTTAAAAAATGCTTACATATATAATCTCGTGCAACTTTACACCGGATTTAAGTTAGTGACAAACTATACTACATCACTTACACGACTTTGTTATATTCTAAACCCTTTATGGGGTTGCTATATCACATAAAAGGGTCCAATTTAAAAATTAATAGTTAAAATATGGTGAAAAATTCAGAAACGCAATTTTTTCCCAAAATAACAGAGAAATACAGAAATACAAAACAATAATCAAGAATACAAATAAATAAATAATTAAATTCTGAGTAAAGCGTACTAATTTTGTAGCCTAAAGATCACTTACTCATTGGGAGTCATCGCAGCATAATACAATAGTGTTCTTTGCAAATTTCGAATAATCTTTGGAAAATAAAGGGTTAGGATCCTTGATGAATCTTTGTTAGCAACATCATAGTCATGCTATAAAATAACAATTAAAAGTACGCATTAACATTATAATGATTAAATAGAATACATATCCTAGGCGTTTGCTTTTCACGGATGTGAGTTATCACATGACGAAAAAACTTGAACATCGAATAAGGCCTCACAATAGCGTATACACTGACACCGTAAGCATAAACATCTTTAGTGGGGCTAATTGAATCAGAATGATCATAACATACTACTTTTTCCCAATTCCTGGTTGTTTGAGTTTTTTCAAAGAACGAACAAGCTTTTTGAAAGCCTCGTTCTTTGGTAGGGTTACTATCCGGACACGTATTGTTAGAACAAGCCTGGAAAGAAGTGTTACAAAATCCAATAAAGAAACCACGATCTAAGTCGTGCATAAGGGCATAGTGGGTACATATTAAATCCTTTTCTCCAACGAGATTGTTTCTGATTAAATTTAATAAATCACTCATTTCTGGAGGAATTTTAGCCATTTCAGCATTAAAAATTTCCCAAACAATAAAATTTTTAAAAGAGATGAAATCCAACATTTCATGTGACGCAATCGGCATAACCTACACGCTCCTAAACTTCAGCGAGTTATTCACAACAATAATATTTTCCAAAGCAAAATTTCTTGCACTAACGACTGAATTGTGGTTGTCCCTTATAAAAAACAAAAAAAGAGTAATTTCATAGATAAGTGTTTGGAAAATATCCTCAGTGAACCATTGCGGAGAAACCTTACAACGGGGATGTAAGTAGTGGGTTGATGGAGGTGGACGCAGGTGGACGCAGGTGCTTCCATGATATGAAGGGCTGACCAACCTGGTTTGGTTGAAGGACATTAGGATGACAAAACCTGTATATGAAATACTTATAATTACCGATTTTCTTGGTTCTTCCGTCTTTAAACCGAGTTCAATCTTTACCTTTTTGTTGTCTATATTTGTGGCTAATAATATCAATGATGACCTTACACATAATTTAAACAATCATTTTCATCACGTATATTTAAACTATAATTACTCTCGCACAAATTCTTCATATTAAGACGGATCAAATAAAATGAATATAAGATAAAGAAACGGATATATCCGTATTAAGAGACCAATTATAATTCTCGTATTCAACTAACCATACATAAATTTAAACATCGTACATGTTAAGTCCTTTATTTGTCCTTAACTTATCCAAAAACAATACTAAAAGGGGAAATGGGTTAATGACAATTGACATGACATGAACAGAAAATGACAAAAACAAAAGACACTATATTTCTTATTTTCTTTTCTATGCAAGTTCACATTTTTTATCATTCTTAGTTTATACTAGTTTTAATCCTATGTAGATTACACGAGTTTTTCTATAACATTGTGATCATCAAACTTTTATAAAATATATAATTCAGATTTCTAATATGAGATATTGGATATTTCGGTTCATAAGTATATACTTCAAACTCAAAGCGTACAACATAAAAGTAATAGCATTTCACTCTTTTCTAAGTATACACTCTAATACTTTTCTGTTATAGCTAAAAGCGGGTTTTTAAGCGGGGCCAAGTCAATTTAAATTTTCTTACCAGTAAAATCGATATATCGAAGTTTTAGTGCAATTCAGTGAGAACATTTTGGCAAATATTAATCCAAGCTTCTGAGTTTATGATCCTTTATACTCCCTCTAATTTCATTTATTGTTCCTCTTTACCTTTCCATCCATTTTCCTTATTGTTCTCTCTCTCTTTTTTGGACAACTTTGTGTGGTCCAAAATCAATTTAATGTGGGGTTATGTGTATTGTGTGGTCCAAATTGATTCCCTTATTTCTTATGCCAAAAAGAAAGGGGAACAATAAATGAAATTGGAGGGAGTATATTTTTAATGATTATAAAAAACATAAATATTCTATTTAGCAACGTGATTTTAGCTTTAATCACCACTTCACCACTTAAAAAAAACCATCTTAACATTAATTTCGATGGAATGTAATTTAAGTAAGTCTTTAGAGAGATGATAATTTATCGTGAGAATATTTTGCAGTTTAATGAAAAATAATACCAGATGTAATGAACAAATAAAATAGATTCGCTTATTATGATAATAAGTATGTTTCTTATTGTGGACATGGCCCACCTGCAAGCCCAGCCAATCTGTGGACATACAGCGGTCTTTTGAAAGCCACGCTCGGCGGCGTAAAAATGCTTTCGACCGGATCGTTTTAGATCGGTCGGTTTCGTCTCGGTAAGGGTCTCGAAACGATTAGAGATGTTCGGAGTCGCCACCAAGCATTTGTGGGATGCCTGGAACCCGTTCGAAATCCACTTTATACCTCGGTCAAATCGAAGCACAAAGCGGCGTTTGACATAGGTACTAAAGATAAGGAAATCGTCCCTCTTTAGCATCCTATCTCTAGAATGACTCTCGTACCGCCCGGATAAGGTCGTCCACTATCCAAAGTTTCTGAGTAAGAGGTGAAGGTACGTATTGGGAAGCCCTTTAATCAGACACCCAATCCCGCCCGCGTTTAGCGGCCTCTACTGATCGATCTTGGTTGGTTGAATGAAAAAGTTGATAAAACGGTTTAAATGCATGAATGCGCATCCAATAATTTAAACCTAATATATGAGAGCTTTCTAAGTCGGTTGATTTAATCCAAGTATCAATTATAAGATGTCGAGTTGGATTAATGATTGATTTGCATGAAAGACGGAAATTAAACATCCATTTACCGTATTAGGTTTAGGGTGCATAACATGATCCATTTGTCTTAGTAAGGCATTTTGCAAATATGATTTTGAATAATCGAAATAGTCATCTGATCCGTCCTATATCCGGGTTAATCGGAGTCGGGATCATCCTAGACTAATGCTGGAAGGGAACAGGCCCTGTACCAGACGGCTATATGAGGCGCGAGCCAGCCGGCGGTGTAAGGGACCTCCCTCTAGTTTTGAAAGTGAGAAATAGAGAGCCTGTTTAGGCGCGGGTTAGCCCACGGTTTATGTGCCGTGTTCTGACTTTCAGAAAACGTTATAAAACGTGTTGAAAATGGGTATTTGAACCCGGTTTGATTTGAAGGGGTCGTTTAGACCGCGTTTGTTGATTTGAAGAACTAGACTCGAATAATCATCATTATTTGGATAATATTGGGTGTCGGGTTCGATTTGACAAACTTGACATGAATAGTTTTGAAAATAATTATGGACTAATTGTTTTAAGTCCATTTGAATGTTATTAGTCGATACTCATCATCGTACCCGGGTTAAAATCCGGCATGGTATGTAGTACCAAGGATGACTTTGTGTTGGTGACTAATATGTTTGTTTGAAAATGTAAAGAAATGAAATAAAAGGCTTTAAAACACCTTTTAAATGTCATTAACCAAATATTATCACCGAAACACGGATTTAACCGTCATGGTATGAGGAACCAAGGGTGAAAAATGCTTTATGGTTAAAACAAGTGAAATAAAATAAAAAAGGGTTCGAAAATACTTGAAATAGTGAAAACCGATTACAAATATGAAGATGGATTAAAAGGAAATGACGAGAACAAATACGGTTGATCTCTGGTCTGAACACCCCATTTAGGCGCGGGCAAGTTGGCGACCTAAGGGGCTTCTGCCTCAGACCAAAAATCAGTTTTGGCTCGTTTATTCCATGTTTTGGTTCATGTTATGCATGTTTTAGCATGTTATAGTCATGAAATAAATGAAAACATAATAAAAGAGGATTTTTACACCCTCATACTTACATGTTTGGTTATGGCGAGTGACCGACGTAAGTGTAACAACTCGTTTGATCGGAAAAAACTCGGTTTAAAACCGTTTTGGTAAGTAAAAAGAGTGTTTTAATGTTAGTGACGGTGTAGTGGTCGAAGTGGTCGGTCAAGTGATTTAATGCACGATGACGGTACCAAACAATGTGTAAGGCTTGTATTTACGATCGGTAGGTCGTAAATACGCGTCGAGTTGTGACTTAAGAAGTCGAGTCGAGAATTTTAAGGGAGAAAAGAGGGGGCGGACACTCGTGTAGGTCTCAAATGGGTGGCATTTGAGGGGTATTTATAGGAGAATGAGTGGTTGTGTGAGTTTTGAGCGACGTGGCCACTTGGGCTGCTCAAAGAGGCGCGAGCCACGTCGCGGTTCTTCGAGTTGTGTTGTCACTTTCACAACAAACGCAATCATGATTTGTTCTATCCTAGGTTTTGTAGTCACATGTTTGGTACTTGACCAACATGAATCCGGGAAAACTTAAGGTAGAAGGTTTGAAATATTTTGTTTTTGGTGGTTGACTCGGTTTGACTCGTTGTTGGAGTCGGGATTTGAATTTTTGAGTCGGTTTTTGGTCTGGTGTCGGTTTTAACTCTAGTTAGTGTCATTGCGACCCCGTCGTCGTGCATTAAACACTCCAGGTATTTTTGACATTTTTTATTTTTGAAATCGTTTTAAGTTTTCTGACGTAAAGTTGTACACAAACTGTCGATCAAACGCCGCGATTCCAAAATATGTTGTAGTCCGATAATCATCGGGTGTTTGTTGGAGTCTCAGCAGATACTGGGTATCTACACTTATATGTCTTAGTCATTTACTTTTTTTTTAAGTGAAAAACTAAAATATAAAGGCGAGAATCTAAAGTCGGCCACAAATTAATGATTTTTAACACCAAAATGTAATATGTTGTAACACCCGGCCCAAACCTAGGGTCGGGAGGGGTCACTCACGGTAGCTCGTCAGGCAGTGTACATGGCCCACAGATCAATACGGGTCCTTTCCAGCGTATTTTGTCCTCACTCATGAGCATCACGGGAACCTTCCCAGGAGGTCACCCATCCTAAGACTACTCTCAGCCAAGCACGCTTAACTGTGGAGTTCTTTCACATGGATAACCAGAAAAGAAAGTGCACTTTGTTGATATGAGTAGTACTTTCAATCCCTTTAAGCACTAGTCAGATTTTAAGCCAATCAATGAACCTCTTCAAGGGGGTACCCTACCCGAATAACGTCTTCGGTTCAGTGAAGTATTACACACCCCCACTTGAAGAACGCAACGTCCTCGTTGCGCCTGGCAGCATCTGACCGCAGCCGAGCCAAACCCAGAATCCTCCCCTGCTAGGTTGCTGACCCGGGTCAATCGAAGATTACAACCTGGAGACCCAAGCGACGTCGAGGCGGCTCGAAAGGATTCGGGCCAAGGACCTGCCGTCGGGAAGGGCGACGCCAAGGCGACTCGAGGGTACGAGCCAAGGACCTGTCGTCGGGAACAGTTTAAAGTCTGTCGACTTCCTGTGCGGGTCGTTTAAAGTCCATTAGACTACGTACAAATGCTCGCTAGCCATAAGAAGGAGTCATACCTGAGGCATCTTCGGATATGGCCTCGCACGTTTGCGGATAAAGGCTCGCCAGCTGTGGTAAGGAAATGTACCCGAGGTGTCTTCGGGATCTGTCTTTGAAAGGTTGCGGATAAAGGCTCGCCAGCCATGATAAGGAAATGTACCCGAGGCGTCTTCGGGATCTGTCCTTGAAAGGTTGCGGATAAAGGCTCGCCAGCCATGGTAAGGAAATGTACCCGAGGCGTCTTCGGGATCTGTCCTTGAAAGGTTGCGGATAAAGGCTCGCCAGCCACGACAAGGAAATGTACCCGAAGCATCTTCGGGATCTGTCCTTGAAAGGTTGCGGACAAAGGCTCGCCAGCCACGGTAAGGAAATGTACCCGAGGCATCTTCGGGATCTGTCCTTGAAAGGTTGCGGACAAAGGCTCGCCAGCCACGACAAGGAAATGTACCCGAGGCATCTTCGGGATCTGTCCTTGAAAGGTTGCGGACAAAGGCTCGCCAGCCACGGTAAGGAAATGTACCCGAGGCATCTTCGGGATCTGTCCTTAAAAGGTTGCGGACAAAGGCTCGCCAGCCACAGGGCGATCGGTTAATGGACCATGAGAATAGCCGCGTCAAATGGGTTTGTTTAGAAAGTAGCGAACTCATGATGCCGCTGTGGAAATAGTGAAGTCAAATTTTCACTATCACTGTTTTCGAAAATGAGCGGGTTCCGCGAGGAAGCCCCCTGCTGGTATTGGAAGGAATAGTGAATTTGGAATCTTCACCATTCGTCCTTTCTTCTTTGAATTTAAAGTGGCGGTTCTGATCGCCGTTTGTTTGACTTTGGAAGGAAATAGCAAATTTTAAATCTGCTATCACGTTTGAAGTGACGGTTTATATGCCGCCGTTGACATTTGATGGAAATAGTGAATTTGGAATCTTCACTATTAATTGAAGTGACGGTTTATGTGCCGTCGTTGACATTTGATGGAAATAGTGAATTTGGAATCTTCACTATTAATTGAAGTGACGGTTTATGTGCCGTCGTTGACATTTGATGGAAATAGTGAATTTGGAATCTTCACTATTAATTGAAGTGACGGTTTATGTGCCGCCGTTGACATTTGATGGAAATAGTGAATTTGGAATCTTCACTATTAATTGAAGTGACGGTTTATGTGCCGCCGTTTAAAATTTAAAGAAATAGCGATTTTGAATTTTCGCTATTATTTTTGAAAGAAAATAGTGAATTTGATTTCACTATTATTTTTGAAGTTGGCGGTTTGGATCGCCGTTTGCTTGAAATTTTTGAAAATAGCGAATTTAAATTTGCACTATTTGCTTTTGTTTGTCTTTGAGGAAATGACGATATTCAATATCGTCAATGAAAATCCGAGTTTGTTATGTGGAAATTGGGCTAAAGCCCCAAATTCGCTGAAAAATCAAGGGACGCCTGATTGAGGCGCGAGCCACCTGGCGAACCAAAGGGGCTTCCCTTTTTTCTGTAAAAAGACGCGAGGTTGGACTGCATCTCATTCATCATCTCGTCTTCTTCATTTTACCCAAAAACACGCAAAAATCGTCATTGAAGGACCTTCTAGCTTGCTCGAAATTGTGCCACCATCAACAATGTCATCTCAAGGTATGTATTTCCTCTTGAATCCATTTAAATTTGTTGATCTTTAGCTTGATTGAATTAGGGCGAATTTTACCCTAGAAAAATCGAATTGGGCGTTTCTGATTGAGCCCATTTCGAGTGAAATTGATGCTTGCATTAGGTTAGAAACCTGTTTAGGAGTATAGGGGTGCTTTTAGTTTGCATTTTGGTCCCCGTTCCCGCTCCCTATGCTCGAAAAACGTGAGTGAGGTGAGAAACCATCTCATTTCGCAATGCCAAGTTTATTTGCTTGGATAATGGGTCCCACTAGGTTGCATTGTAGTTGGGAAAACCCGTATTCGCTATTTATGGACCTTCGTTGGATATTGTGAGCAAAATTGGATTTTTGCCTTTTGTGACGGTCTTATGTCTGACAAAATAAGCGTATGTTTGGGCTTGAATTGAGTCAGTTTGCCTTCAAATGGACCTCATTGGTAATTTAGTTCACCTTGAGGCGTGATAAAATCACGTTTGCCTTTTTGCGGTCGTTTTTGAATTTTTATCCGGTTTGGGCTCAAATTAGCGTATGAATTGCCTTTTTGAGCCGCAGAAAAATACCCCATTGTGTCGGGAATGTATTTTGGTTTGTAGGCGGACCTTGTATGGGTCTTGGAATGCCGTTTTTGTGGTTTTGACTCGTCTTTTGCTTGAAAAGATGGGCGAGTCGTTTTGTATTTGTTTTTTGTGAATTGTTTTGTTTGGTTGGATTTTGGGCGGGATTGGCCTTGTTTTGCATTGCAGGTTGTTGTTGTTTTTGTTTGGATTTATCCATTTCATGCCGTCGTAATGCCGAAATTTTGGTTGACGTTTTTTGTTTGTTCTTTTGATGATAGGGTATCGTTTGGGACCTATGGGGTCCGTTGTTGAGGCCTTGGAGGAGGAAGACGATCCTGGAGGGGAAGAGACGACCGAGGAGGCTGCCGTATTCGAGCCGGTGGTGGAGGATGCTTCCGTAGAGGAGGAGAGGCGACTGATGTGGCCGGCTTGTCCTTTTCGTTGTGGCTCATAGACAGGGTGGCTGATGAGTGGGGTTCAGCACCGGGGTGGTGCATCGTATCACGGTTCTTGGCCTCCTCGTCATCCGAAGTCTGCAAGACACTGTCTTCATTTTTGTCGTGGAGCAGGAACGAGGTATTACCGTAATGGTAATCACCTCTGCTTCCATTGTTGCTCCTCTGTTTCTTGTGTTGCTCCCTTTCTTTTCTGTTTGAGAGGATAGAGAGTGCTTAGTTCGGTAGGTGGCAGATAGCCCCCAGTTCGTTGTCTTAGGCCAGTGTCTGTATGATAGACGGTTGTTTTTGGCCAGCGTCTGTATGATAGACGGTTGTTTTAGGCCGGTGTCTGTATGATAGACGTCTGTATTAGATCCTGTTTGTACGGTCAGTTGTCCGTATCAAACGTGTGTCGATGTATTTTGCGTGAGGCGGTTTGTATATATGTGTTTTTGGATTGTGGTTTATTTTGTGATTTTTGGCTTTTTGTGTTGTGTTTCGAAGGAGCGCTGTCGGCTGTCGGCTGTCAATTCTCCTTCTGTTTTGCACTAGTCCCTGCATCGTTAGTGTAGAAAACATGCAACAGATAGCACATATACATAAATGCAAACACGTAAAAGCATTTGATTGAAAAACAAAAATTAACCAAGATGACTTGAAGTTAAAATTTGAAATTTGAAATGATATGATATTTTGAAAATTCCGTGACAAATCGTCACGTTCGGAATTCAAAAGGAATTGACTTGAAAATTTGAGCAATTAACTCGTGTCGTGAATTAAATTGCATCGAAATTATTGAAATTGATTTGTGACTCGAAAAATTCAAACTCAAACCGTCAGGAAAGAATTTTGGAAATGGATTTTTGCGAGTATATTTGATTTTTGATTTTTGAGGTCAAGACTCGAATTTGTGAGTGCTTGAATTTTGAGGAAAATTGACGTCGTGTTATCAATCTTCGATTTTGATTATTGATGGAAAATTGCGAAAAAGCGAAAAAAAAAAATTTCGGAATTTCGACTGACATGGAAACGATCCATCGCGGATCGGGGCGACTAGCCCTTCCCCCCTTAAAAAAAGAAAGAAAAATCCGTATGTTTAAAGCTGCGTCATGGAAACTGTGTCGGATTTTGTAAAACGCGAAAACAAGGAAATGTGAGTGTGAGGAAACACAAAATATCCTGAGTCATCCCGAAGAGGCGCGAGCTTCCTGGCGGGAGGTTTGAGGTGTCAGGAGAAAGCACAAGTTGAAAGAGACAAGTCAACAGCAGGAATCCTGGAGAAGCCTCAAAGAGGCGCGAGCAGCCTGGCGATGGAAGCCGCTCTCCCTTTTTACGAAAAATGCGCTGGTCATTTTGTATAAATAGGGACGTTTGCGCTTCATTGTTTCATCATCCGAAACACAAAATCATCTCTACAAAACCTCTTCTTCTTCCACAAAAATATTTCATGGATGCTTTTGAGAACGTATTGCGACAATGGTGCCGGGATTTGTCGCCTCCCGAAAAGTATCAACTCGCTTGCATGGGAGTTGGTCAATTGTTGGTGCTTCGTCAAGTCAAGGTGCAACCTTCGTTTCTTGAAGCATGTTTTCGATTTTGGGATTCGAAACATCATGTTTTCGTTTTCCCGAAAGGTGAGCTTTGTCCTCTTGCCGAAGAAGTAGGAGCCATTGGTGGGTGGCCGGGTTGTGCTCCGGTGCTTCCTCCGACTCGGTTGTCCTATAAGGAGAAATTCCATTCCATGTTGGGCTTGCCAACAAGCCAAATCAACTTTCTTCTTGCTCCATATGGTGTGGACATGTTGGCTCTTATCAACATCTTTTCAAACCGATTAGATGCTAATGTCTCGGAAGTGGCTAGGAGAAGGGCTCTTTCATTTTGCCTTGTCCATGTGTACCTCTTTGTTGATGTCTTGAAGAAGGAGGGGCCAAGATGCCATGGTAGCATGACCCTTATCCATGTGATTGAGCAAATGGAGCATGGTAGAGATCCATCATGGTTGGTGCTTGGAGAGATTATCCAAGCTTTGGACAAGGAAGGCTCTTGTGGAGAAGCTCCCTCTTTCGGATCCCCGAGGATCCTCCAAGTGTGGCTATTGGAGAGGCTAAGGTATGTAGAGCCTCCGGTTGATTCTTCTTCTTACTCCTTCTGTCACCTTACCATGAGGAAGAAGTTGTACCCAGATAGTTTCGCTTCCACCGAGGCCTATTGGGCCGCAAGATTGGCGGAGGAGGGTGGTCATATCCGTTGGGTGGTGCCGTGGTGGCACTTGAGGTCCTTCACGGGGTTGCCCGCTTCGGGTTCTAGTCCTCGTTCTTTGATGGTGGTTGGTTTGAAGGTTGTTTCCTTCATATATCCTGAAAGGCTCATGAGGCAAATGGGGCGTCAACAAAAGGTGCCCGCTCAAGATACTCTTGTCCAAGAGAATGTTTTCCGAAACTCCGAGCTTGTGGAGGTCTTCGAGAGGTGGTGGGCCACTCGGCCGCTTTGGGAGGTGCCAAACCCCGTTGCCACGACATGGGTGACTCCCGCTTATGTCAAGTGGTCACGTGCTCCGTCCTTGGAAGAGAGATCCAAATTTCGTAAGGACGAGGTTGTCGACTTGAAGTATCGAGAGGTTGGCAAGGCCAACCGTGCCTTGTTTGAGGAGTATGTTGATGGAGCTACTCCCTATGTGATGAGACCACTGAAGAAGAGGAGTTCCGGCCCCAAGAATCTGGTGGGCCGTGCATTGGCTCGTCTTGGGTCGAATATGGGGTCTTGTGCTAGACCGGAGGCCGTCGCCGTCTTAGATCCATTTAGGATCCGTTCCGAGGAAGAAGTCCATGCTAGGCGGGCCAACAAGAAGAACAAGGGGAAGATGTACCCCGAGGGAAAAGGCAAGGGTAGAATGGAAGAGTGAAGACCTCCATTACCCACTTTATTATTATGTTGTAGTAGTGTTGCGAGTTTTTATTATGTTGTACTAGCTAGTTGTTGTGTGTTTTGTGCTAGTTTTATTATGTGAGGTGTTTTAGTTGACACCTTAGCTTTGACAAGTTATAGACTCGTCGAGCTTTATTTGTCGTTGAAATGTAATCCCTCCCATTATTAATTAAATTAGAGGATTGCTCGTGTCGAAAATTGTGAACACTCGTTTCTTCCATCCATTTGGTGAAGGCAATTCAATTTGAATCGTCCTAAACGTTTGCACTTGGAAAAGTGGTATTTTGTGGAAAGGGAGAAAGGCTCATTTTTGTATTTTGGTGGGAAAGGGAATGGTTTTCCCTTTCCTTTTTTTGGGATGTTTTTTGTACGTGGGATTTTTGTATGGGGATGGTTGTTTTTGATTGTGGGAATGGTTGTATCCTTCTTGTGTAAGAAAGGACTGCCTACGTATTCACCGGGAGAGGTGAAATCAAACCATGATCGTAGTTTGAAATGTCTTGTGAATTTGAATTGGGTTTTGTGGTTGTATCCCTCAGGCATAAGAGGGACTGCCTACGTATTCACCTGAAGAGGTGAAATCAAACCATGCTCGTAGTTCAGGGGGTTTTGTTTTGTTTTAGTGCAAATGGACGTTGCCTTTGACAGATCAAAGGACATTCGAAACGGGCAAGGTGCCGCAACTTAGACTCGATAAAACATGCAATTTTAAATCAGAACACGTTGAGGAACTTGACTTGAAAAGTGTTGAGGTCGTTGCTAGTTGTAAAACTAGGCTAGGTCGTTGGTTGTTATGGTTCAAGGGTAGTATTTCTTGAGTTGGTCTAGGTTGGTCGGGTTTGTAAAGTCCTCCCCATCTAAGTCACTCAGTCTCACTGCGCCCCCCGAAAGTATTTTCTTGACCAGGTATGGCCCGGCCCAGTTGGGTTTGAATTTTCCCCTCGGATCGACGGGTAATGGTGCTCGAATTGACTTGAGGACCAAGTCACCCTCCTGGATGTTTCTGGGTTTGACCTTCTTGTTAAATGCCCGTTGTATACGTCGTTCGTATAGCTGGACGTTGTGCAAGGCGTTGAGTCGCCGTTCGTCTAGAAGAGTGAGTTGTTCGTACCTTCGACGGGTCCATTCCGCCTCAGGGACCTGACTCTCCAGTAGGATGCGTAGAGAAGGGACCTCTAACTCTACCGGTTGAATCGCCTCCATACCGTATGCTAGGTAGAAGGGTGTGGCACCCGTCGGTGTTCGAATGGAGGTTCTGTACCCCCAGAGTGCGAATAGGAGTTTGCTCGGCCAATCGCGGTAGTTGTCTTGCATTTTATTGATAATGGTGACAAGAGTTTTGTTCGCTGCCTCCACCGCTCCGTTTGTTTGGGGACGGTAGGGGGATGATCGATGTCGCTTGATCTTTTATTTGTCCAGCAAAGCTTGAGTTTCCGCCCGGAAGTGAGAGCCTTGATCGCTGATGATTTCATGGGGTACCCCATATCGGCAGATGATGTTGTTTTGAATGAACTTGGCCACTTGTTTGGCGGCCAAGACTGCATATGACTGTGCTTCGACCCACTTGGTGAAGTAGTCGATGGCGACGAGGACGAAGCAATGCCCCTTGGTGCCTACCGGGTTGACTTTCCCGATGATGTCGATGCCCCAGGTTGAGAAGGGCCAGGGCGACGTCATGGTGTATAAAAGGGATGGTGGTATGTGTTGTATGTTGGCGAAGATTTGGCAATTGTGTCAATGTTTGACGTAGTTACGGCAATCGGCTTCCATGGTGGTCCAGTAGTAACCTAGCCGCATGACTTTCCGTGTAAGCATCATTGCACTCATGTGAGGGCCACATTCTCCATCGTGAACCTCTCCCATGACTATTTTGGCTTTGTGATGGTCAATGCAAAGGAGGAGAATTCCTTGGGGTGTTCTTTTGTAGAGTTGATTTTGGTTTATCACGAATTGTGATGCAAGTAAATGGATGGCTCTTTGTCCTCTTTGATCAGAGTTGGGAAGGAATTCGTTTTTGGTTTTGTAATTGAGGATGGCTTGGTACCAAGGTTCATCATGGCTTTCCTCGTCGTCGATAATGGCACAAATGTGAGCTGGCTGGCTCCTTCTCTCGACACATAGGGGCATTGATGTCATGCCGTCAGGTATGTTGACGAGCGCGGTAAGTTTTGCCAGGGCATCAGGAAATTGATTTTCCTCTCGTGGCAGATGGAAGTAGTCGACTTGGTCGAAGAATTCGGCCTCTTGACTGATCTTTGCTCGGTAGGGAGCTAAGCTGTCAGATCGGATTTACCATGATCCGGAGACCTGATTGATGATGAGCGAGGAATCGCCGTGGACCCTCAATCTCTTGATGCCAAGTGTGATGGCTGCTTGCAGGCCGATGAGGCATGCTTCATATTCAGCGGCATTGTTGGTGACGGCGAAGTCTAGCTTGACCGAGATCGGAACGTGTTCTCCCTCTGGTGAGATTAAAAGGATTCCTACCCCGAAGCCTCTCAGATTCGATGCACCATCGAAATATAGGTCCCATGCGTCGGAGTCGGCACAAAGGATGTCTTCGTCAGGAAGTGACCATGTGTCAGTCGTTGGATCCTCGTTGACGGGATTCTCTGCCAGGAAATCAGCGACTGCTCTTCCCTTGATGACCTTGAGGGGTACAAACTTGAGATCAAATTCGGACAGCATGAGTGTCCATCTAGACAGCATTCCATTTAGCATGGGTTTTTCGAAGATGTATTTAACCGGGTCCATCTTGGAGTAGATGTGGACCGTATAGCTGAGCATGTAATGCCGCAGCTTCTTTGTTGACCATACTAGGGCAAGGCATGTCTTTTTCATTTGGGTATACCTCGTCTCGTACTCAATGAACTTTTTGCTGATGTAATAGATGGCTCGTTCTTCGTTGCCAACTGTTTGTGCTAACATTGCTCCCATAGTGTGTTGGTAACAGTCAGGTATAAGGATAGAGGAATCCCTGGTTTAGGTGGCATGAGGACAGGAGGTTTGGATAGGATTTCCTTTATCCTGTCGAAGGCCTTCTGACAGTCGTCGTCCCAATCGGTGTGATCGGAGGCGCGAAGCTTTTTAAATATCGGTTCACAAATCATAGTGAGCTTGGCAATGAAGCGGCTGATGTATTGGACCTGACCGAGAAATCCCCGAATCTCCTTCTCGTTCCTAGGCCGAGGCATTTGCTGAAGGGCTTTGATCTTGGTTGGATCAATCTCAATGCCTCTTTTGCTAATGACATGTCCCAAGAGTTTTCCGAAGGTGACCCCGAATGCACACTTCTGAGGATTTAGTCTCATGTTATATTTCCGCAGACGAGCGAAGAATTTTCGGAGGGCATTGATGTGGCCGTCCCGTTCTTTTGATTTGACAATCATGTCATCGACATATAACTCTACCTCCTTGTGCATCATATCATGTAGGAGAGTGGTAGCGGTTCTTTGATAGGTTGCTCCGGCGTTGATGAGGCCGAAAGGCATGACCGTGTAGCAATATGTACCCCACTGTGTAGTGAACGCAGTCTTGTGCATGTCTTCCTTAGCCATTTTAATCTGGTTGTACCCAGCATACCCGTCCATGAATGATAGGAGAGCATGCTCGGCAGTGTTGTCTACCAGAATGTCAACATGCGGCAGAGGGAAGTCGTCCTTTGGACTTGCCTTGTTCAGATCCCTGAAGTCGACGCAAACCCGAATTCTTCCGTCTTTCTTTGGTACGGGCACGATGTTGGCCACCCAATCCGAGTATTCGGACACTTTGATAAAACCAGCCTTGAACTGTTTATCCACCTCTTCCTTGATTTTTAGGGCCCACTCAGGACGCATCCGGCGTAACTTCTGCTTCACAGGTTTAGCCCCGGGTTTAATGGGTATCCGGTGCTCTGCAATTTCTCTGTCAATCCCAGGCATGTCTCTGTAAGACCAGGCGAACACGTCCTTGTATTCGTGGAGGAGGTCAATGAACTGTTGTCTTTCCGAGGGGTCCAGGTGTAACACCCCCATACTCCAAGTGCCTTACCAGGACCACTCAGGTATAAGGATGCCACCATCTCGGTTACCCGAGGCATGATATTCATAAGACAATAACGAAACAACCTTAAAAGAAAATAAAGTTTAAAGTGATTACATAGCAATACCAAACTGATAAAAAGAAATACAACTCTCAGACGGTCTACTGCTAAAACTATTAAAGCTATAAAACATCGTCGACACAAATGAAGACTTCTAACTGCCACGTGATGACTCATCCCGGCTATCCCATACGCGTCATACCATACCGCTCAATAACCGCTCACCACCCCGAATGGATCACCACGCTTTTAAAACATTTAAACGGGTCGGTACTAATCACACAACTCAATATATCAACAATAAGATAAACAGACAACTTAACCATCACACACACACAATCACACCAATCCCAACAATCTCAATCACCGATCGTCCACCGGACCACCGCCGATGGGGGACCGCAGCCGTACCCACCAAATCCCCGCTCCTCATAATGAGCGATAACCCTGTCCATTAATGTGCACATCCCCTTCCGTGGCGGGTTCCACGAAGGGCGAAACTAGGGTGTGAAGCCACTCCCGCAAGTGACCCCACTCAGCCGAGGACACGCCTCGAGAACCAGAGACAAACAATCACAATCAACAAACCGTCACAATACAATTACTATATTATTCAATCAACCACAACACATCAATAATCATCCCATTATGGGACTAATACTGAGTAGGAAATCCTACCTGGAAAGCACAACAGTCAGACGGTATCAACAGCTGTATCAAAAAGGCTCTTCTACAAAACCTCCTCCTATCAAACAAACACATAAACACTACCAAATCACAATCTACACAAAACCCCCAAATCCCCATATTAGGGTTTAAACAACTTAAAGGAAAAACAGTAAAAAGGGTACATAGATCTTACCCTCGACGCAAGGATCTCAACGGTATAACCAACGATGAAATCCGACACCTCTAGCTCCGGGATTTGCTAATGATGCGATGACAGACGAACTACGTAACTCCTTTTCTCCTCACTTAGGTTTTAGAAAAGATAAAAGAAACTAAGAAAAGTGACAGACAACATTTTATACTTATCTCGCATCATTTAACAAAACCCGACAAAACATCCCCCGTAAACCGGCTACTCGATCGAGTAGCTAAGGTACTCGATCGAGTGCCCCCTTACTCGATCGAGTATCTTAGTTACTCGATCGAGTACCCAACAGGTCAGAAACTATTTTAAAACGCAACTCACCCTTACTCGACAGAGTAAGGCCTACTCGATAGAGTACCCAAAGACTCATAAATACGGAGTATTACAGTCTTCCCTCCTTAAAAAGAACTTCGTCCCCGAAGTTCAACCCATACTCAAAAACAAACATACTAACTCGATCAAGACACAACAACCAACTAAGAACTCAAAACAAGACCCCAACCGACCAAACATGAAACCATGAACGCTTAACACCAACTCCACCAACTATACTTAACTCCACAACATGTCTCACGATATCGTATCAACTACATCATATTCTCTCTCGACACCAACTCCGAACACCACCAACTACTATCCTCTAACGCTGCTAGCTCCATAGTATCATCCACTATCAAATCCAAAATCAAGACACTCATAGACATCAAACGAAATGTTACATTCTACCACCCTTAAAAGGAACTTCGTCCTCGAAGTTTACTAACACTCATAAACATCATCATCCAACTGTCAACACTGGTGAAATATTCTCACACTCCTAAACATCGAACTACTACAAGCACGGTCATGACCTTTAACAAAATTAACCACAACACGAATCAACCTTTTATTCGACATCAAGATTCAAACTTCCAAATATATTACCATATGCACACCCATCAAAATCTCTTTTATCGCATCCTACTCCTCTTAAGATAAGTGTTACGTCCGCGTAACTCGCTAATACTAAATCCTAGATATATCTTTTCATTATCCTCATCACCACCGCATGTCAAAGATAACCACCTATAATCTAAACACTCGCCATGGACATATCCAAGGCTCTCTTACTTAAACAACTCTCATACTTCACTTCACTCGTCACACCACCTAACCTATACCACAAAATCCTTAGCTTAACCCAAAACTTCACTTGTTCCCTATTACCGCAACATGACACACCTCTCTATATAAACTATCTAAAACGCTTATCGGCAAAAGCATAACTCACGATCTACACTTGTTACGTACACTCACACTAGATCCTCAAGTTCCTTTCTTTCATTACTGCAAGACTTATACATAACTTAACACGACACTTATTATTCAACACCCTACACTCACTTTGTCTCAACAAAGGATTATGAACTACCCGCATATATCGATCATTACCAAACATGTTCTACGAATCACTTGCCATGACTATGACTACCGATGCCTCATCTTAAAACAAGATCAAAATTATCAGAATAATTTCTCACAACTGTGTCCCATCAACAAAATGTCACTATACCATGACAACAACGAAAACATGTACAACTCTCTTTCATATCATACTCTACCCTCATTACAAAACTTAACTCGGTAAGAAATATCGATAACAAAACAACTGTCTATCTCAGACAAACCGAAACTCACAAGAAGCAACATCAAACAAAACAACAATCTATGTATGACTGGTATGTACTTTCGAAACTCGAATCATAATCATCCCGCCTACTCCACCACAACCGTGACGGCATCACAACACCGCCACCAACAACCACACCAGCAAAGCGGAAATACCCGCATTACAACACTAAATACCGTGCCCGGATCACCACCCGAGGCACCACAACCGCACCGATAGACATCACAACTTACTCAAACCCATAAACACCGACTCAAAGATAACTTCTCAGACAAGAAAAACTTACTCAAATCCACTTCATTAAATCACAACGCAACATATTATATGGATAAACAGATAAGCACCTCATGAACATCATCTCTACCATTTCACGGAATACGCATGTGTTATCAATACACATAAAATTATAACTAGCCATGCCAAATCAATCAAATTATTACCTTTTTAGCCTCATTCCATCAGATTGTCGTACCCTACATATATCACAAATATTCATATAACATCTTTATAACTATCACACCATACCGCTTCTCGTGAGGTCAGAACCTCACACAAACATTTATACACATTATAGACCCATAATCACATCCAACTAGTCAATCCTGATCACGTAAGTTACCACTCGATAAAGGTTACCTGTCGCCCGAGCTTAACTCATATGCCCCTCATAACATATTTTCCCATTCGCATAACCATCACCTCATGCCATACCATTAATATTCAACCACTAGCGCTCGCCTCGTATAACCAAATATTATACTCCTATACAACCATACATATCAATCCGGCCTTTGTAAAATAAACCTCTCTAGGACTGCTATCTTTCTTATCTATCATCACCCTTAACCACTAGTGACAACACCACAATACCACCACTGCTCGTATATCAAACCTCTTACACTCGTATCAAAACAACACGGTTTTTCTCCTATCTTTGGTTAACATCCCCAAATAAAGAACATCAAACCCATCAACAAAATTACCTCTACATTATTCCCAATACTATCTTAATTGTATCGTCATCTAACTTTCCACCAAAAATCTCATATCGTGTAAATACTCCACCAACTCCTACTCCCTTAATTCCTCGAAACTCATTATTAATCATGTTGTCCTGAAGCTCCCATATAACCATTAACTAACATCCTCATGATAATATCACACATTTCGATGATTCCTTACCTTTATATCACATAACTCCGGTGAAAATTTTCTCAGCTTACTTTTATCCTTCTTTTCTCTTTATACTCAACAATTCCATTTAATATCTCAACTCCTTATTACTTCTACCTAACCCTTTAGTGCTCCAATTACCTTCTCATTCCGCCAAAGCTCAAATCCCATTATTTCATGTCGATATCATCTCACTCTTTCTTACCATGGATCTTCTCTTATTATGCTATCGCTCACACTTGTCACTAACCTATCCATAAAATCAACGTTCACTGTTTAAACAATGTCTTCATTTAATTTCATGCCGTTAAATGCCCAAAGAAATCACACGTAGTTTCACCTCTTAATAAACCAAATCTCCCAAATTCACTCACTGTCTACAAATCCACCTCGCAACATGTCTCCATAGAGTTCACTATATACTACTTTTCTCAACCCCTTTAAAACGAACTTTCACTGTGTATATTCTTAACCCACACGACTCCTAACCATCTCACTCCATAATTCTTTACACATCTCAAGTTGCCACTATCCAAACCTTCCTTTCAATCTTTTCATTCTCACGTTCCTTAGACCCACATCATCCCTTGCCCACTTTCACTTACTTTTACATTACTCAATTTCGCGAACAAATCACTCACCACGTCTCACCAAAACTTGCACCATGCCTCAATCAGCTCATCAATATTCTTTTTCTTTTTCCACTTCTCAGCACAACCACATAAGATTGGGTAACTTACGTATCAAGACCAACTTACATGTAAAACAATGCATAAAGAAGTAAAATAACAACTTTGAATTAAACATAATATGCAACGAATGTCAAAAGATAAGCATATGACCCAAAACAGGGGTCACTAGATCGAGTACAGGCCACTCGATCGAGTAAGGGACTTACTCGATCGAGTAGGTGAAGATCAGAAGCACGTAAAACAAATCACCAGGGCTACTCGATCGAGTAGCTAAGGTACTCGATCGAGTGCCCCCTTACTCGATCGAGTACCAAGGATACTCGATCGAGTACCCCAATTCTCAGCACTGTCCAGTTTTCGTAAAACAGTCATAACTCACTCATTTCTTGGTCGTTTTGGGCGTGTGACCTATCGTTAGAATCGTAAAAGGACAAGCTATCACCTCCAATTGGAATCACATCAAAATCATTTATGCATCTCAAGTTATAACAGTTTAAAGACAACCTCTTTATAATAAAAAACACAACTACTTGATTTTACTTCCAAACAACTTAAACAACAACCAAGCAAACAAAACCAGTCCAAAACTCATAAAACCAGTATTCATAATCATATGTTACTATTTTCAAAAATTAAGCAACAACATCCATCATGCACATATATTATTTAACTCATTAGTCATGTACTAACCGCATACTTTAAATTTTATAACTTTTCGTAACACAACATTCTCATACATTACAAATCCTATTTCAATGTTACTAATACAACAATATTACAAATACACTTCGTCACTTAAACATATTCATAATCACAAAATTCATATTCTCATGCAATTGCTACCCCATCTTTTCCAATCAATTCATCCATTTCCAACACATTACTCATCATTCTCATACACTTTTCTAACAATTCCAACCAACATGGTAAACCAACTATCATGCAACATACTTTCAATCAACAACATACGAAATCACATTATCACCATCTTTTCTACACATTCCTCATTCTCCACATACATACATCCACTGATTCATGCCACACATCACCATATAGGTACACCATTCACAGGATAAACACATAGCGATCCCGACTCATATCCCATGGTGACCGGTTCAAAATTGTAGGGCGAGTTAGCGACTTTAGGACGTCTCCCAAGTCTTTGCATTAGCTCCTACAACCTTTACCCCGGTTCATTTTAATTGACTCCCTATATTCATTGGGTTCATTGGTTACGTGTTTCGGGATCGTCGCTCGATACCATTTGTAACACCCCCATACTCCAAGTGCCTTACCAGGACCACTCAGGTATAAGGATGCCACCATCTCGGTTACCCGAGGCATGATATTCATAAGACAATAACGAAACAACTTTAAAAGAAAATAAAGTTTAAAGTGATTACATAGCAATACCAAACTGATAAAAAGAAATACAACTCTCGGACGGTCTCCCATCGCTAAAACTATTAAAGCTATAAAACATCGTCGACACAAATGGAAGACTTCTAACGCCATGTGATGACTCATCCTGGCCTATCCCATACGCGTCATACCATACCTCTCAATAATCGCTTACCACCCCGAATGGATCACCACGCTTTTAAAACATTTAAACGGGGTCAGTACTAATCACACAACTCAATATATCAACAATAAGATAAACAGACAGCTTAACCGTCACACACACACAATCACACCAATCCCAACAATCTCAATCACCGACTGTCCACTGGACCAGCCCTGCCAGTGGGGGACCGCAGCCGTACCCACCAAATCCCCGCTCCTCATAATGAGCGATAACCTTGTCCATTAATGTGCACATCCCCTTCCGTAGCGGGTTCCACGAAGGGCAAAACTAGGGCGTGAAGCCACTCCCGCAAGTGACCCCACTCAGCCGAGGACACGCCTCGAGAACCAGAGACAAACAATCACAATCAACAAACCGTCACAATACAATTACTATATTATTCAATCAACCACAACACATCAACAATCATCCCATTATGGGACTAATACTGAGTAGGAAATCCTACCTGGAAAGCACAACAACAGATCGATCAACATCAAATTTGTATCAAAAGGCTCTTCTACAAAACCTCCTTCTATCATACAAACACATAAACACTACCAAATCACAATCTACACAAAACCCCAAATCCCCATATTAGGGTTTAACCAACTTAAAGGAAAAACAGTAAAAGGGTACATAGATCTTACCCTCGACGCAAGGATCTCAACGGTATAACCAACGATGAAATCCGACACCTCTAGCTCCGGATTTGCTAATGATGCGATGACAGATTTAACTACGTAACTCCTTTTCTCCTCACTTAGGTTTTAGAAAAGATAAAAGAAACTAAGAAAAGTGACGGACAACATTTTATACTTATCTCGCATCATTTAACAAAACCCGACAAAACATCCCCCGTAAACCGGCTACTCGATCGAGTAGCTAAGGTACTCGATCGAGTGCCCCCTTACTCGATCGAGTATCTTAGTTACTCGATCGAGTACCCAACAGGTCATAAACTATTTTAAAACACAACTCACCCTTACTCGACAGAGTAAGGCCTACTCGATAGAGTACCCAAAGACTCATAAATACGGAGTATTACACCAGGGTTTTCCCTATCCTAAGTTCTTGAGGTGTATTGTCGGTTCCTACGTTAATAGGTTCGGTCTCCTCAATGATGGGGGTTCTGGTTTCTCACTTGTCAAGTTCTTTGGCTAGGTGAGGTGGGTAGTCACTCAAGTCAAATTCCTCATAGTCATTCAGAATCGCATTGCAGTTAAATTGAGATGAGTCATAAGCAAACTTAGCGTTCATTAAGTTGACACGAGCGAAAAGCTCGGAAAGGACATACATCTCGTGGTTAGTCAGAGGCGACACAACAGAGTAAGTGGCCCCTGAAGGCTCCGTGGTTGTCACCTTTCATGGGAGTGGGGGTGACCCTAGGAGCCTCGAATCGCCCATGACTTTGTGATAAAATAGTGGGAAGGGACCTTGACCGGGACATTAGAGTGTTAGGAGCTACGACGACTCGACTCCGACTCGGACTCGACTCGGATCCTTCTTCACTTCCCTCCTTGAACATGTGGCCTTCTCCGCTGTTATCTTGAGAATGCGGCCTTGGCGATCGGTCCACTTGACGGTCTTCCTCCGGCCTTGGGTAGCCTTCTCCGGGTCGATGATCGGAGATCAAGGCGGTTGGATCAAATTGATTGTCCTTAGGGCGATGTTGATGATGTCCTCATAGTCGAGGTGTTTGACGTTATCTTCCCCAAAGAGGAGTGTGACAGCTTGTCCGTCAAGGCATGGTGACGGCTTGGACTCGCTTGATGCAAACGATGTTGTCGGCGATAAAGTAGCAGTCCTGGAAGACTTCCACTCCCGGGTATCTAGCCCTGGCCACAGAGTCATAGATTGGCTCCGGAAAGCCATGGTAGAGCTCGGACTCTCCCTCGGGGACAAAGTATCCGTTGAGAGTCAGATGGTAGGGACGGAGGATAACCCCGTGCTTCTTGCGTTTTCGGACTAGGAGGTTCATCTCCTGGATATCTTCATCGGTGGGTTCGTATCCCAGCCCAAAGAGAATGTTGGGGACCTTAGCCTGTTTCAAGGGAGGCAATGGGTCCTTTAGTGGATTGAGCGGCAAACCCGGGAAATAACCCTGACGCATCATAATACGGTCGATCGTGAGGTTGGTGAACGGGTCACAATTAGAGGACGTCAATTCATCAGTTATGGCATTTACGGCTTGGAAACCCCACATTTTGTTGTCATCCTCTTCAATGACTTGGGAGGCTATCCCCTTTCTCATAACTGCTTTGATTGGGGAAGCGGGAATTGTGATCGTTTTCCCGTTGAAGGGGACCCTGATCTTCTGGTGGAGAGTTGAGGTGACCGCCTTGACGGCGTGAATCCAGGGACGTCCCAAGAGCATGTTAAAGGACGCGTCAATGTCGACCACTTGAAAACTGGTTTGTCTTTCCAGTGCTCGGGTTGCGACGGTCAAAGTGATAAGCCCAGCGACCTTACGACGAGTGCCGTCGTAGGCGCGTACTCCTTGATTCGTTGGGACCAAGTCAGCTTCCTTGATACCCAGCTTGTGGGCAGTCTTAAGAGGAATGACATTTACCGTGGAACCGTCATCCACGAGGACCATGGGTACATTTTTCTGGAGGCATTGTACGGTGATATACAGGGCCATGTTATGATTGGCTCCGAATAGAGGGATATCCTCGTCGGAGAAGACGACTGGGTTGTTCAGATCAGGGGCGTCCCTCGTCATGTGCGCCACTATTTCTTCTGGGGAAGAGGTGGAGGGCACGGTTAATTTTCCCAAGGCCTGCAGCAAGGCTTGTCGATGCTCAAAAGACGTTGCGATCAGTTGCCAAATTGAGATTTCGGTTTTTGCTTTCTGGAGTCATTTCGGATTGAGTTCTCGGGGGCCTTTGGTTGAGTGTCCACCTCTGGGACGATTTGGTCATTCGTTGTTGGAACGACCGTTGGATTGTTCGGATTCTGATAGGGACGTCCGGACCGGGTGAGATGCCCGATTTCTTTCGCCCGCTTCTCCTTCCCTGGGATGATATAGACGTCCTCAACATCATCTCTCCATATGCCGTTAATTTCGGAGTCTCGAGGATACCTTGGAGGGGTATTCCTCGGTGGGTAGTTCTTGTGAGGGATACTTTTGTGAGGGTGGTTTTTGTGTGGGTGATTTTTGTGGGGGTAGTTATTTTGAGGGTAGTTATTTTGAGGGTGATTTTCGTGGGGTCTATACCAGAATGGTCGCGGGAGCAATCCATCCTGGGGTGGGTAGTTTTGAATGCTTGGGGAATTCTCCCTTGGGCGCGGTGGCGGTGGATTGAAAATGAGTCGACGGTAGGCGTCGTCGAGTCGGGTGATTCTCTAAGAAAGGCTGGCTATGGCCTCTTCAACTTGTTGAAACATAGTAGCATAGTGGCAGCACTAAACACAAAAACTCCGTTTGAAGGATCTTTTTCCAAAGCATTCACCTCGTCGTCAATTGGCAGGATGAGGTAAGAGGAGTCTAGGGTCGGCTCATCGTCAGAGATGGCGTGGATTCCCAGGGGATTCGTCTTGTTGTTCGGCTTAGTTGGTGGGGATAAAAGCAAATCTCCTTTCTCAATCATGTCTTGAATAAGGTGCTTCAGCTTGAAGCAAGTTTCGGTATCATGCCCTTTCCCTCGATGATACTGACAGTAGGCGTTGGGGTTCCAGAACCGGGACTTCTTGGCATCGGTCGGATCCGGGGTGGGTCCGATCGGTTGTAACTTCCCCTGGTCCATGAGCCTTTTCAGGGCACTTGCGTAAGTCGACCCTATGTTGGTAAACACTCTCTGGGGGCGTTCAGTTTTCTTAGCAGATGGTTCGACGAGGTTAACCTCATCAATCTTGTTTGTCTGGCCGTAAGGGCGAGATCCGGTTGAGGTGGATCCCTGGTAACCTCTGCCAGTGGTCTTGGCTAACACACCCTTCCGGAGGTCGTCCTCAATGCGCGTCCCAAGAATCTGCAGATCTTGGAAGGTCTTGATATTCTGTTACCTCAGTAGGTTGGCATAAACTGGGCGGAGATTGTTGACAAACTTTTCCACCAAAGTTGATTCACTCGGCTTACTGACCAATTGAGTACTCACCCTCCTCCAACGGGTTAGGAACTCAGTGAACCCCTCTTTGTCGTTCTGGGTTAGCACTTCGAGAGTACGGGTATTGGCCTGGATCTCGACATTGTCGGCATACTGTTTGGCAAACTCAACTGCGATCTCATCCCAAGTAGTAAGGTTTTTTGGATCAAGGGAGTAGTACCATTGGCGAGGAATCGGCTCCAAACAGGATGGGAAGATCCGGGTAAAAAGCTCCTATTTGACCCCTTTAATGGCGAAGTAGTCCTTGAAAGCACGGATATGGTTGAGCGGGTCCTCCACTCCTTTAAACTTAGGCACATCAGTTAGGGTGAAGTTGTCAGGTAACTGATCCCCAACAGGTTCGAAACTTCGGTTGTTTTCAAGATGGATGTTGTTACCCCGGGCTAGGAGCTGTTCTTCCAAGAGCTTCAGCCTCTTCTTAGTTTCAGTCAGAGGTGGGGTATTGTGTTCCCCAGTTTCTTTGTTCTCCAGGGCGTCGATACGGGTCTCGACGCGATCCAGGGTGACCTTAAGAGCGGTAAGCAGGCTGGCTAGCCGATCGGTTGTGACATCTCTGTTGTTGTCATTGTTGTTGGACGAAGTCAAGACGGGCCATGGCTCGAGGCGTAAAAACGGCTCACATTACAACTCAATCCGACATGGTTCCAAGACTGAACGCAGACAACGCAAAGGACGAGACAAAGATCAGACTCAACAAGACGGGGGCGACCGTGTGTGGTCCCTTGGTGCTGACTCGATTTATGACGTGACGGTGTTTGATCGAACCTTTGACACGAGTCCAACATGACGGCGTGACGCCATTGGACGGGTCTCGTAGTGAGACGACTCATAAGTAAAGACCCATAAGTACGTTTGCTTTGACTCGATAGACACGAGGCGGAATTGGAATGGTGGACTGAAGTTTTCGAAAATAGAAATTTTCAAAAGGATTCATTTATCGCTTAAATGGACGGCTTCCGAAGATAGAAATCTCCGCAAGTCGATCAGTTAAAAGGGGTCGTCTTAAGTTTATTTGCGAAAGACGGTTTGAGTTTGAGTCGGCTCAGAAAACAGTGCATTGTTTCCCAAGACGGTTTTTGAAATTCAAAATTGTTTGTTTTGAAAATCGAGTTTGAAATGTTTGAAGAGGTCTCGGGGACGATGTATGGTCCTCGGGATCTCGAAACTGTCTCGAGAAAAGGGTGTTTGCTTTTCTCGGGTTTTGAAAGAGCCATTGTCGGCGCGAAACGGGTTAAAATCCGTGTCTAGACGCGGCAATTATAACGGCGCAAAAAGGTGATTTGAAATGGTTGTACAAAACCGGGTTTAAAAATCGTCATTACGACGGCCTAGAAAGGCGTGTTGAAATGGTTATAAAAACCGGGTTTTGAAAATCGTCATTACGACGGCCTAGAAAGGCGTGTTGAAATGGTTATAAAAACCGGGTTTTGAAAATCGTCATTACGACGGCCTAGAAAGGCGTGTTGAAATGGTTATAAAAACCGGGTTTTGAAAATCGTCATTACGACGGCCTAGAAAGCCGTGTTGAAATGGTTATACAAAACCGGGTTTGAAAATCGTCATTACGATGGCCTAGAAAGTCGTGCAACGGTCGGCGAAAGACCGTGGTTTGAAACGGCTATTATAACGGCGCAAAAGGGTCATTTTGAAAGTTTGAAAATGACACGGAAGGACTTATGATCAAGTAGCACATAAGCACTCGCAGTTCATTATATTATGCATTATGCTGACACGGGTTTTGGCTTAAAAGGGTGGGTTACACACCAAGCGATCAAACCCCGATTTGCGAGAGGGATACCAATCCAAACAAAATGTGTAAGGAGGGTGCCCTAGCCTCGTGGTCGAAAGTGATGAAAGCTCTTTGACGAAACAGAAATGTGTAACGTCAATGGTATGCTTGACTCAATCGGGATTCGAAACGCGGGGATGAGAAAACTCACGCCGACGAAACGAGCCAATTGGTCTAAAAGGGTTAGGTTGTGGGCCCGGACAAGGAACCCGACCGTGAGCGTAATATCAATTAGTGCATTCCAACCAAGACCTCGTTCGAGTCTCGCCATCTAGGGATCACAAAGACGTAAGTGTCCTAGTTATCCCCAGCGGAGTCGCCAATCTGTGGACATGGCCCACTTGCAAGCCCAGCCGATCTGTGGACATACAGCGGTCTTTTGAAAGCCACGCTCGGCGGCGTAAAAATGCTTTCGACCGGATCGTTTTAGATCGGTCTGTTTCGTCTCGGTAAGGGTCTCAAAACGATTAGAGATGTTCGGAGTCGCCACCAAGCATTTTTGGGATGCCTGGAACCCGTTCGAAATCCACTTTATACCTTCGTCAAATCGAAGCACAAAGCAACGTTTGACATAGGTACTAAAGATAAGGAAATCGTCCCTCTTTAGCATCCTATCTCTAGAATGACTCTCGTACGCCCTGGATAAGGTCGTCCACTATCCAAAGTTTTCGAGTAAGAGGTGAAGGTACGTATTGGGAAGCCCTTTAATCAGACACCCAATCCCGCCCGCGTTTAGCGGCCTCTACTGATCGATCTTGGTTGGTTGAATGCAAAAGTTGATAAAACGGTTTAAATGCATGAATGCGCATCCAATAATTTAAACCTAACATGTGAGAGCTTTCTAAGTCGGTTGATTTAATCCAAGTATCAAGTATAAGATGCCGAGTTGGATTAATGATTGATTTGCATGCAAGACGGAAATTAAACATCCATTTACCGTATTAGGTTTAGGGTGCATAACATGATCCATTTGTCTTAGTAAGGCATTTTGCAAATATGATTTTGAATAATCGAAATAGTCATCTGATCTGTCCTATATCCGGGTTAACCAGAGTCGGGATCGTCCTAGACTAATCTTTGAAGGGAAGTGCCCTGCATGCGACGGCTATATGAGGCGCGAGCCAGCGGCGGTGTAAGGGGCGTCCCTCTGGTTTTGAAAGTGAGAAATGGAGAGCCTGTTTAGGCGCGGGTTAGCCCACGGTTTATGTGCCGTGTTCTGAATTTTAGAAAACGTTATAAAACGTGTTGAAAATGGGTATTTGAACCCGGTTTGATTTGAAGGGGTCGTTTAGACCGCGTTTGTTGATTTGAAGAACTAGACTCGAATAATCATCATTATTTGGATAATATTCGGTGTCAGGTTCGATTTGACAAACTTGACATGAATAGTTTTGAAAATAATTATGGACTAATTATTTTAAGTCCATTTGAATGTTATTAGTCGATACTCATCATCGTACCCGGGTTAAAATCCGGCATGGTATGTAGAACTAAGGATGATGTGTTGGTGACTAATATGTTTGTTTGAAAATGTAAAGAAATGAAATAAAAGGCTTTAAAATACCTTTTAAATGTCATTAACCAAATATTATCACCGAAACACGGATTTAACCGTCATGGTATGAGGAACCAAGGGTGAAAAATGCTTTATGGTTAAAACAAGTGAAGTAAAATAAAAAAGGGTTCGAAAATACTTGAAATGGTGAAAACCGATTACACATATGAAGATGGATTAAAAGGAAATGACAAGAACAAATACAGTTGATCTCTCTGAACACCCCATTTAGGCGCGGGCAAGTTGGCGACCTAAGAGGCTTCTGTCTCAGACCAAAAATCAGTTTTAGCTCATTTATTCCATGTTTTGGTTCATGTTATGCAAGTTTTAGCATGTTATAGTCATGAAACAAATGAAAACATAATAAAAGAGGATTTTTACACCCTCATACTTACATGTTTGGTTATGGCGAGTGACCGACGTAAGTGTAACAACTCGTTTGATCGGAAAAAACTCGGTTTAAAACCGTTTTGGTAAGTAAAAGAGTGTTTTAATGTTAGTGACGGTGTAGTGGTCGAAGTGGCCAGTCAAGTGATTTAATGCACGATGACGGTACCAAACAATGTGTAAGGCTTGTATTTACGATCGGTAGGTCATAAATACGCGTCGGGTTGTGACTTAAGAAGTCGAGTCGAGAATTTTAAGGGAGAAAAGAGGGGGCGGACACACGCGTATGTCTCAAATGGGTGGCATTTAATTTGAGGGGTATTTATAGGAGAATGAGTGGTTGTGTGAGTTTTGAGCGACGTGGCCACTTGGGCTGCTCAAAGAGGAGCGAGCCACGTCGCGGTTCTTCGAGTTGTGTTGTCACTTTCACAACAAACGCAATCATGATTTGTTCTATCCTAGGTTTTGTAGTCACATGTTTGGTACTTGACCAACATGAATCCGGGAAAACTTAAGGTAGAAGGTTTGAAATGTTTTGTTTTTGGTGGTTGACTCGGTTTGACTCGTTGTTGGAGTCGGGATTTGAATTTTTGAGTCGGTTTTTGGTCTGGTGTCGGTTTTAACTCTAGTTAGTGTCATTGCGACCCCGTCGTCGTGCATTAAACACTCCAGGTATTTTTGAAATTTTTTATTTTCGAAATCGTTTTAAGTTTTCCGACGTAAAGTTGTACACAAACTGTCGATCAAACGCCGCGATTCCAAAACATGTTGTAGTCCGATAATCATCGGGTGTTTGTTGGAGTCTCAGCAGATACTGGGTATCTACACTTATATGTCTTAGTCATTTACTTTTTTTGTAAGTGAAAAACTAAAATATAAAGGCGAGAATCTAAAGTCGGCCACAAATTAATGATTTTTAACACAAAAATGTAATATGTTGTAACACCCCGGCCCAAACCTAGGGTCGGGAGCGGTCACTCACGGTAGCTCGCCAGGCAGTGTACATGGCCCACAAATCAATACGGGTCCTTTCCAGCGTATTTTGTCCTCACTCATGAGCATCCCGGGAACCTTCCCAGGAGGTCACCCATCCTAAGACTACTCTCAGCCAAGCACGCTTAACTGTGGAGTTCTTTCGCATGGATAACCAGAAAAGAAAGTGCACTTTGTCGATATGAGTAGTACTTTCAATCCCTTTAAGCACTAGTCAGATTTTAAGCCAATCAATGAACCTCTTCAAGGGGGTACCCTACCCGAATAACGTCTTCGGTTCAGTGAAGTATTACACACCCCCACTTGAAGAACGCAACGCCTCGTTGCGCTCGCGGCAAAGATCGACCGCAATGAGCCAAACCCATAATCCTCCCTCGCTAGGTTGCCGACCCGGTACCTGCACTACGGATCACCGCATAGACCGCAAGGTTGCTCTGATACCACTTGTAACACCCCGGCCCAAACCTAGGATCGGAAGCGGTCGCTCACGGTAGCTCGCCAGGCAGTGTACATGGCCCACAGATCAACACGGGTCCTTTCCAGCATATTTTGTCCTCACTCATGCGCATCCCGGGAACCTTCCCAGGAGGTCACCCATCCAAAGACTACTCTCAGCCAAGCACGCTTAACTGTGGAGTTCTTTCGCATGGATAACCAGAAAAGAAAGTGCAGTTTGTTGATATGAGTAGTACTTTCAATCCCTTTAAGCACTAGTCATATTTTAATCCAATCAATGAACCTCTTCAAGGGGTTACCCTACCCGAATAACGTCTTTGGTTCAGTGAAGTATTACATATGTGAGATTAGTAAAACTTACCATCTCAAAGAAAAGGAAAAAACGACCCATAGATTGTAGTATATAGTGGGCCGGATTGTTTCATCCTATTACTGCCTAACTTTTCCCCTCCTTGGTATTTTAGTATTTTGCTGATGGGCCGCATAAATTTGTTATTTAGGCATTTGTTTCATGCGCTTCCAGCAGGGGCTAAGCCTTGCTTTGGGCCAATGTCAGCAGGGGCTTTGCCCCTGCCCAACAGTAGTAAGATCCGCCACTGATTTTATTTACTTAATCTCAAACTAGTTTAGACCCCGACCAATAAAAGAACAGTATATAGGGTTTTTTTTAATAAATTATTTATATAGTGGTATCTTATTAATTGTTCATATTTTTCATCATTATATTTTGCTTTGATAAAAAAAAAGTTGTAACTGACAATTAATCAAGAGAATCATGTGCTGAAATGTATTTTAAACAAAATATTTTTTTATACCACAAAGCTAATGATTTCAATTTTTAACTTCTCTTAATTTTTTTCACAAAAATAATAATAGTGATTTACAATTTTGTTTTATATTTTAATTAACATTTATAGTTTAGAGTTTATTGAAAATAAATATAATAAAGATTAATTTTAATGAAAAGATAATAATTTAATGAAATAAAATATAATTATTAGTTTCCTTATTTAATGAATGTACTTAATTGTAATTGTCTTTCTTGTTCAAGAAGATGTCTTTTTTGAGAGAAAAATTGTGAGATTGCCTATTCTTTTAGTAGATAGGGAATTTAGTTTTGTATATTGAGAATCCTTATAGTAATCCTTATATTTAATTTAACTTTAGTAGATGACATGGCGTTAGGAATTGACAGCATTTGACGTTGTTTAAATATATAGGTGATGTGTGAGTGTGTGACCTTTTTTTAAACATTTGCTACCTCAATGATCACTATGCAAAACCGCAAATATTGAAATATATAAGTTACTATTATAGAAGTTATGTTGTCTTTTTAATATGTACGGAGTACTTGGCAGGCAATATATATTCAATTGTGCGTGCAAAAGTAGACCAACATAGACATCAAATCACACTAAAATTAAAAATTTATTAAACCGTGTTATACAAAAACTAGTGTCAATCTTAAATTTTACATTAAAATAAGGGTTATTTAATGGGAATACTCTGAACTATTGCACCCCTTCTCAAAATACTCCATACTTTGAATTAACTAGTAATACTACCGACTAATGCACCCCTTCCCATCTAATGAAATTACTCTCTTTTTAACATAATGCAATAGGTAATGTGTTAGGTGACCCCACTATTTTCTTCCTTTAAAGCTTCATCTTCTACCTCTTGCATTTCCTAGGGATACCTGGAATTTTTTTTTTATTTGTAAATTCTCTATCTTAATATACCAACATCACAATTTATCATTAATACTTAATTACAAACTCCATTCGTCAAAGGTTATCATCTTTAGTGAAGATTTCTTGACCACGTTTCTCACATAGCAACCATCGGGAAATTCACCTAACATCTCCAACGTGCAAACTGGCCCCACTCTAACACCACGCCAACCACCACCCATGAGCGACGATCCCAAACAAACACTCGCACAACCCCACGCAAACCATACCTGACCAAACTCAAATCGTCGGGAATCTGACCTTCATCCCCAAAACGATCTCACAACAATGCGAACTGTCACTTATCACTGGAAATTGACCTTTACCCTAAAAAACACCGTTAATTTTCCGGAAATCTCGCCGTGAATCAACCCTCACCCTCATAAACCCTATATATGTAGACCCCAAAATTAGTCGATGGTCTTGAAATCCATGGACAAGAGCACTGTCCTCGATGCTAAAATGATGGGCAATTGAGGCGAAAATTAACAAATCACAAATTCCCAACTATCATAAATTCACAACCAATCCAAACCTATCAAGTAAGTTAGTTTTGCATTAAAAAAATGAATGCCATAAATTTATATTCAAAATATACAAGCATGATGGGCAATTGAGGCGGAAATTAACAAATTAACAAATCACAAATTTATATTCAAAATATACAAGCATCAACATTGCATTCCCAAAATTACCTAGTCTTAACTGAGACAAGCGAAACGAGACCGAAAATGAAGAACATGATTGTAATACCTCAGCTTTATGAGTTGTTGGGTATTCTATCGAGTAGGGCTTACTCTGTCGAGTAAGTTAGTTTTGCATTCTAGAGTACGTTCTGCCTAATGGGTACTCGATCAAATGAGGGCAACTCAATTGAGTACGCGGTACTCGATCGAGTACCTTAGTTACTCGATCGAGTATGACGGGTTTTACGAGTACTCGGCCGGGTTTTGATATTAATGTGTGAAGAGTATATAAAGAGTTTTCGTCTGTTCCTTTTTACTTTTATCTTAGTTCCAAACTTTTTACAAAAGAAAACAAAACAACGACGTTCTTCTCTTCACTCATTGCTATCAAATCAAGGACTAGGGTTGTCGGATTTCGGAGTTCTTTATACCTTTGTGATCGTTGTATTGTGGGTAAGATCTTTGTACCGTTTTTATGTCAATTCGTTAATATTGTTTAAACCTTAATTCGGTGAATTGGGGGTTATTGGGATTGTTGATGTTATAGATTATCATTATGTGGTTATTTGATTATAGGAGGTGATTTTGTAGAAGAAGGTTTTTGATCCGTTGCTTGTGGTTGATTATTGGTGATTTCATTTCAGGTAGGGTTTCCCTACTCAGTTATTGTGTAAATGTTATAAGATGGTTTGTTGATTGATTGGCATGTTGTTGTATCATTAATTGGTATTGGCATTCTTTACATTGGTTTTGTGGTTGGTTGTGTTGTATGTGGTTCATGAGGTGCACCCTCGGCTGAGTGGAGTCACTTGCGGGAGTGGATTCATGCCCTTGATTCGCCCCTTGTGGTTCCCGTCACCAGGGGGATGTGCACATTAATGGACATGGGTTATTCGTTCGATGGAGATGAGCAGGGCTTAGGTGGAAAAGGCTGCCGTCCCCCACTGGCGGTGTGGAATATCTATTATGATGGATATTCTGGCAGGGCTATACACTTTAGTGTATAGTTAGATGTTTGGTAATGTGACGGAGTTGGAGGATTTTGATTGTGTAACTGTCTGTTATATTGTCTTATATTGTTTTTGCAGTAACTGACCCCGTTTAAATATTTTGAAAACTGTGGTGATCTATTCGGGGATAGTGAGCAGTTGTCTAGCAGGTATATCTTAGATGTGCGGAGGATTAGCTAGGGATGGAGTCACCACGATTCAGAGTCGTTGTCTTCCGCTGTGTTGTCATAATACATTTGTTACTTAAGTTGGCTTTTGGTTTGGAACAGTAGTATCTCACTTTTACGTTTGGTTTTGATGTAATCACATTAAACTTATTTACTTAAAGTACGTTTCTGGATGGTCACTTTTGATTACTATGCCTCGGGTAACCGAGATGGTAGCATTCTCATGCGCTAGGTGGTCTTTGTAAGACACTTTGGTGTATGGGGATGCTACAAAGTGGTATCAGAGCCACGATTTTGGAACCTGTAACTAATGAACCCAATTAATGTAGAGAGTCAAATTAAAATGAACCCGAGTAGGAGTTGTTAGGAGCTAATGCAAAGGCTTGGGAGACGTCCTAAAGCCGCGAACTCGCCCTACAACTTTGAACCGGTCACTATGGGGTATCATGGGATCGCTACTTGTTACTGTTATCTCATATGCATATGTTGGATAAGTATGTGGTTGAATGGATGATGTGGGGAAAAAGATGAAGTAATTGTTGCATAAGAATATGATTTTTGATTAAGAGCATATTATGTGATCAAAGGTGGAATTTATAATTTGGCTATGCTAGTAACATGTGATTAGGGGATGTGATATGATTATACATGATTTTGTTTGCGTAAAGTTGTATAATAAAGGCATGTGGGTAGTGTAATCGTGAGCATGACTCGATCGAGCGGGGGGAACTCGATCCAGTAGGGTGGTCTCTATCGAGTATGCTGGGCTCGATCGAGTGGGTATGTGTATACGTTTGGCAGTAGCTACTGGAGTCGTGCTACTTGATCGAGTAAGGGGAGTACTCGATCGAGTGTCAAGTACTCGACTCAGTACGTATGTTATTCGATCGAGTACATTTTATGTCAGTTCTGGGTAGCTTCTGGAGTTAGGGTACTCGATCAAGTTTGTGGCTTACTCGATCGAGTGACCCCTACTCGATCGAGTATGTGTGGTTACTCGATCGAGAAAGTCCTGATGCGGGTCATATTTTCTTTGAGTCGTAGGCTATGTGCTTACGTTTATCTCCCTTTTATAGCTCAAAGATATGCCGCCAAAGACATCAGCTTTGTACGTTAGGGCTCAAGAGATGAGTGTTGAGGAGATTGCCAAGATGCTTGAGCATCAAGACACGCTTACTGAAACCCTCAAGAAGATGGGGAAAGATAAGGAGGCCAGGGTAGACTTTGCCAAGATGAGCATTACGATATCTCGCTTAAACCTTACTACCTATGTGGGTACAGGTGCGCCGATTTCGCTCGATAAATAGCACCGTGAGATGGAGAATATCCTAGGGGTGGTACATTGTCCGGAAGAGTTTAAGGTGGAACAAGCTGTGTTTTACCTAAGAGATTCAGCTGCGGAATGGTGGGTTAAGGTGAAGGACAATGCCTTAAACATCTATAAGAAGCAGGGTTAGACTGTAACCCAGTGATCTGAGTTCAAGAGAGCTATGAGGCAGGATTTCTTGCTGGAGCATGTTCGTAGCAAGCTACGTGATGAGTTCTATTCTTTCAAGATGACCGGGGACATGACAGTGACAGAGTAATATCATAAGTTTAACGAGAAGGCAAGGTATGCTGAGGATATGGGCTAAATCAGGAGAATTTAGCACTTCGCTTTGAGAAGGGGTTGACTTATCAGATTATGGAGAAGCTACCGGCGGGGACTCTTACCGATGTGAAGGAGGCTTATGAGAGGGCTGGACGAGCTGAGAGGTTGGTCGAAATGGCCAAGGAAAACAAGGAGAAGGGCTCGGAAAAGAGGAAGGCTGATAGCGACAGTGGTGTCCAATCTAGTTACAAGCGGGGTAACCACAATTAGGAAAGGGCTTATTCTTCTAGGTCAACTTTTAGTAGAGTATCTTCTTATGGGCGTGGTTGTGGTAGCAGCAGCAGCTGGGGTATCGCGTGTTTCAACTGTGGCGGTGTTGGTCATAAGAGGCAATGAGTGTACTAGTGTAGTGGGGAGAGGCTTTCAGAGACAGTCTCAGGGGAGATTTTCTCAGGGACCGACGCAGAGCTATGCTAGAAACAGACCAGCTGGGTCGTGGAATAACCAAGGAGGGCAGAGTAACAACAATGGTGGGTTCAACCGCAATGGCGGTAATTCTTATCAGAAACCGACGGCTTATACTAATCAGGTGTTAGCTGCCAAGCCTTCTACATTAGCTAGTACAGTGCAAGTGGGTGGACAAAAGAGCAGTGGCAAACTATTTACGATGGACAAGAAAGCTGCTGAAGATGATGCACATATGATCACCGGTAATTTTCTTGTTAACAACGTTTCTACCTTTATTTTGTTTGATTCGTGGGCGTCACACTCATTTGTATCGTCAAGTCATGCTAGGTCTATGGGTTTGATAGAGTTTGAGTCTGTAAACGATGAGGTTTTTATACCGTCTGGGGAGTCTGTGTCTTGTGCGAAGTTGTATAGAGGGGTGTCCATGGTTATTGGGCAAGTTGATCTTCTTGTTGACTTGTTGGAGTTTCCTATGGAGGGTTTTGAGATGATAGTCGGGATGGATTGGTTCGGTAAGTATAAGGCTAGGATAGACTATCACCAAAAGAAAGTTTCTTTAAGAGGTCCTAAGGGGCTAGTGTGTTTTATCGTGGGTTTGTTATCAAATCCAAAGTCAAAGTGATTGCAGCGGTGACATTGAAGTCTTACTTGAGGAAGGGGTGTCCTTTGATCCTATGCCATGTGAAAGATACAAGTATGATGGAACCGACAGCAGCTGAGATACCAGTGGTGGGGGAGTTTCCAGATATTTTTCCAGATGAGATACCGGGTTAACCACCAAAGAGAGAGATAGATTTCAGTGTGGAGTTGAAACTAGGGACGGGACCGATCTCTAAGGCCCCGTACTGTATGGGTCCTAAAGAGTTAGAGGAGCTGAAGAAACAGTTGAATGAGTTAGTGGAAAAGGGGTACATTAGATCTAGTGTATCGTCGTGGGGTGCACCCGTTTTGTTTGTGAATAAGAAATATGAGAGCTTGGGGTTGTGTATCGATTACAGAGAGTTGAACCATGTCACAGTAAAGAACATGTATCCTTTACCAAGGATAGATGATCTTTTCGACCAGTTGGGTGGAGCTGGTGTCTTTTCGAAGATTGATCTAAAGTCGGGGTACCATCAGATGAGGATTCGGGATGAAGACATACCAAAGATAGCTTTTCGATCGAGGTATGGTCACTATGAGTACGTGGTGATGGCGTTTGGGTTGACTAATGCGCCAGCAGTGTTTATGGATCTGATGAACCGAGTTTTCAGCCAGTACTTGGATCAGTTTGTGGTGGTGTTTATAGATGACATCTTAGTCTATTCCAAGACTAAGGAGGAGCATGAGGAGCACTTACAATTAGTGTTGCAAACTCTCCGTGACAACCAATTGTATGCTAAGTTGTCTACGTGTGTGTTTTGGTTAGAGAAAGTGGCCTCTCTAGGCCATGTGATCTCTAAAGAGGGTGTAGCTGTGGATCCTTGCAAAATTGAGGCGGTGTCTAACTGGGAGGCGCCAAAGAATGTGGCCGACATCAGGAGTTTCTTGGGTTTGGCAGGGTACTATCGACGGTTCGTGAAAGACTTTTCCAAGATTCCCAGACCTATGGCAGCTTTGAGGAGGAAAGAAAACAGGTTTCGTTGGGATGAAAGTTTTGAGACTGCGCTCCAAACATGGCTATTGGATGACTTCTTTCCAAATCCGTCTTAATTCCACTAAGGACTGACTTTCATAAAGGACTCATAAAAGAAACGGAAATGGTTTATGTCAGTTCGTTGGGCTGAGATAGACGGTCCAGTAGAATTTGTATGTCATGGTGGAATAGTTCGCTCGGAGAAAGGTAACAATGACGGATTACCTGATATTACTTGTAATTGTGTGATTTGAATGCTAGTGGGTATGTTGTATGACGGAAATGAAGTATATTGTTCTGTGTACATACGTTTCAAAGTTTATTACTGAATTTGTTTGATTTACTTGAATTATTAAGCACCTATGTTGTTCTTTGTTTCAAAGTTTAATTGCTTTGACTAATGTTGAATAGGTATAATTTGGTGTACTATCAATAGCTTTTTGCGGGTGGTAACATGGATTGGAATGTCACAAAAAATCACTGAATTAATTAGCCAAATTTATTATAGGAATAACTAATAAATGATTCGTTCAAGTTGCTTTGTAGTAGATTTAAACATACTCCACTTATGTAAGCATATCAATAGTGAGTATAAGTTTTTCTTAGCCACTAATAAATTTCATCCATTTCTCTTATAGTGGGTTAGGGGTTAGGGAATTAGTAGCGTTGAAAAACAGGTAGCTTAGAAAGATTTCACGGATTGTTTAGATCAATCTTGCTTAGTCTATTTTATAGTTAAGACGGTGTATACTGAGATTCAGTGATCATTTTGGATGTTAATTAGCCCGTTGTATAGTTGAGACGGTATATACTGATATGTAGAGATGATTGAGACGGTATACTGGCCCGTAGGAATCATTTGGAATGCTAGTTAGTGTGTTCTATATTTAAGACGGTGTATACTGACACGTAGAGATAGTTTTGGATGCATTTACTTATAAATTTTGGTAAATGGGAGTGATATATTGTTGTGTGGACTTGCCCTTCTATATTTATATTTTGTTGCAGGTAAGACAGTAAACTATATAGGCCGTATATGTACTTTAATTATGTTGAAACAGGTACGGGATGCAAGATAGATTGTTCGGCCAATACAAGGTGGTATTTTCATATTCATGTGTGTTTATAGTCATTCCCGTACTGCGTGACTATTTTCACATTTGGGTTGTATGGTTAGTCCATGTTGGATATGTAAGTACATTGGGTCTCTGTGTGTTTGTCACTCTATACTAGTGCTTATCAATCTTATTTGTTACGATCATTTTAATTAGGATCCTAGCTCATGTGTCGTGGACTAGGTGACTGGATTGAAGTTACTCGGCCGTGGTTAGATGGTGTAGCTCGTTACAAGTCTCGGGGTTACGGGAAGTTACCGTAGCCGTTGAATCGGATACGTGTTGTATTCCGAGAGTATAGTGCCGGGTTACCAAAAGGCCGGTACTGTACTTAAGCTAGGACTGTTTATATCGGCTATGTGTTGTAGTCCGATGATTGTCGGGGTATGTGTCGTATCCCGGGAGCATGATGCTATTTAGCTGTCCTACCGGGAGATCATTGGTTACTCTTTATGGTTGATTTAGCATTTATATGTTGACAGCGGTCCACTATGTCGTCTTTGGTGAGGCGGTGCTTCCTTTTCTACGATGTCGTTTTTGGTCGTAGTAAAGTGGGACACGTTTTGGTTGTTTCAGTTCCGTTATTACATGATTTATTTATCTTATTTATCTTTTATATATTGTATATGTTTTGTATTGTACTTACGTTATTACATTGTAATATGGCTGGGAGGACACCTGAGTTACTCCCCAATGACTGTGGCATTCATTTTTTTTTATGAATGATAGGTGACATGTCGGTGTTATATGCTATGGGTTACAAGACGAGTGGCTAGCGAGCGTTGTCGAGGCAACTATACACCATTTTAATTATCGTTCGCTATTGCATTTTTTTTGGAAATTTGGAGGGATCCGAGATCCCTTGCATATTTCTATTCGTATTATGTATTTATTTTGTAAAAGTATTAATTAGGTTAAATAGTTTTCAAATGTTTTCAGTGAACTCCGCAGTTATGCCTTGAAGTTTTATATATTTACGTAATTTCTGCTGCTAATTATATGTTTATTCCTTTGTATAACCGCGGGGGTTCACAGTTGGTATCAGAGCATAACGCTCCCGACACACATTCGTGTAACCCCATTAAAATTGGCCTAGAATAGGTGAGAGTGGGTAGAAATAAGGACTAAGTTTGGTAGCCCGTGTGTGTTGGTTACATGTTAAGTACTAATGTGTTTGTTAATTGTGATAGGAATCGACTTCCGAGTTGTTGTCACGTGAAGAAAAGAGCAAGTAGTCATGTAGAATACTAACGGTTCGACTAGTTGAATAATGCTTTTATTTTCTCGTATATTCTCCTTCTTAATGGTGCTCTTTGCTTTATTCTTTTGATATCAATGCATATTTATCATTTCGTTTCCCTTATTTATTTTGGACACTAATCTTATTCTTTCATGTCAAAGATATTTGAACTCGACTTTGGAAATGTATTCCTTCTGACTTTTCCTCCATAGTTTGTTCTCCTTCCTACTTATCTTGTAGGTATTCCCCATGACCTTTACCTTTAGGTGAGTTAATTACTTTTCTTTTCAGATTGAGCCTGAAGAGTTGTTTGTGAGAAATATTTTGGGAATACTTAAACCTATATCTTTTCATAGGTTGTACACCCGGTGGTTGGACATGATCTTTGATGGATATAGTCATGTCATGTTTAGGATGAGACCATATTAAGTTCGGAGGAATACTTTTCATGGTATTTGGCTTGTGAATTTGGTAAAGTAAAGGGTATTATTCCTTATTTCTTGTCAAAGACATTCTTTGTTCCTGATTGGAAATCATCTTTCTGAGTTATCCTTCGTGTCTTATTTTTTTCCCCTCTGTCCTACCTTGTAGAAACCTTGCCTTTGACTTGCGGAATAGTGCAATTGTTGGGTAAGTTTAGAGAGTTTAGGTGAATGGTATTTTGGAGATCGTGGAACTTAGATGCTCGATAAAGGTTGAGTGTGCTTGATGCAGGGAACCGATTGTGCATGGATGAGTTTGTGTTTAGGACAAAACCTTAATATTTATAGTTGGTAACCTTTTTTGCTTCATGTTTGTTAGTTGATAACTGGTGAACAACCTTGTGGAAAGATAAGTTGAGTGAGATTAGTACGGATAGTGTTTTAACTAATTTTATGGCATCTATGGTTGTTTCGGTCACCATAAGGTATAGAGATAAGGGTTTGCCCTTTTGTGGTGGCATAAGAACATGCGGTTTGGCTAGGATATCTTTTGTCTTTTCGAACGCCTTTAGAAGTCATCGTCCCACATCGTGTGGCCTGTCTTCTTGAGCTTCTTGAATATCGGTTTGCATATGATAGTAAGTTTGGAAATAAACCGGCTTATGTACTTCACTTTACCTAGAAAACTTCATACTTCATTCTCTATCTGCGGCTGAGGCATCTCGATTAGAGCCTTGATCTTGAATGGGTCAATCTCTATTCCCCTTTAACTGACTACATATCCCAGTAATTTGCCCGATGTTACTCCGAATGCGCATTTCTAAGGATTGTGTCTCATGTTGTACTTGCAAAGCCTAAGGAAGAATTTGCAAAGATTAACAATGTGGCAGTTCCTATCCTTGGATTTGACGATCATATCGTTGACATATACCTCTACCTCCTTATGCTTCATGTCATGCAACAAAGTCGTAGCCGTTTGTTGGTATGTAGCTTCGGCATTGATTAATCCAAATGGCATAATGGTGTAACAATCGGTACCCCATTGAGTGATGAACGATGTCTTATGCATGTCTTCCTCGGCCATCTTGATCTGATTATAAGCTGCATACCCATCCATGAATTACAAGAGTGCGTGATCAGCTGTATTATATACCAGAATATCGATATGAGGCAACGAAAAGTCATCCTTCGGACGGGTCTTATTTAGATCTCTAAAATCAACACAACCCGGATTCGCCCATCCTTTTTGGGTACGGGGACTATATTAGCCAGTCAGACCGAGTACTCAGAAACTTTTATGAACCCGGCTTTAAACTGTTTATCGGCCTCTTCTTTGATCTTGAGAGCCCATTCTGTCCTTATTTGGCGAAGTTTCTGCTTCACTGGCTTATACCATGGCTTGATTGGAATTAGGTGCTCGATCAACTATGTCTCTGTCTCTCCCTGGCATGTCCTTGTAGGACCAAGCAAAAACATCCTTGAATTCGTGAAAAAGGCTAACGAACTGCGCCCTTTCTATGATGTCTAGGGTTGTCCCTATCTTAAGTTCTTTAGGTTCTAGTTCTGTTCCCACGTTATTTGCCTTAGTGTTTTCTATATTTGGTGCCTCATGTCCCTTTTCTAGTATTTGTTTTATTATATAATGAGGTAGTTTGATTGTGTCGGGTCAGGATCATCCTCAGTATCGTCATAAATAGAATTGTAATCAAAATAACACGAGGAGTAATTAGAATCTTATTTAAAATTTGAAAATAGCTGAAACAAAGATGTCATCTAAGTTGTGGTCAGAGGCGGTAGAGGAACAACCTCTTGGAGATTCCCCAGATTACCGTTACTAGATGATGTTAAGCTACGAGATAAACTAGAAGAAATGATAGGAAATGGAGTCACAACAGGGGGAGACTCCTTAACAACTTCTCTAGACTTAGACTCGGACTCGGACTCTAACTCTAACTCGAACTCGTCGTCTTCTGGTTCTCATTTGAACACCTCTCCTTTACCAGTTGTGCGCTTGAAGAGTATCTATTGATTATTGGTCCACTTGATGGACTTTCTCCATAATGTCTACATCTTGGCTGGATCTGCATTGGTGATTAGAGCTGTCAGATTGAAATTGTCGTCTGGGAGTATCTAATGATTTCATCTTGGGCTACCCTCACAAACCGGTCTTCTACAAACAGAAGGCTAACAGCTTGACCGTCGAGACAAGGTGTCTGACAAGTTTTGGCGACATGAGTTATTTCTTGAGGAATGAAGTAACAGTCATGGAATACTTCAATTCTAGCTAATCTGTTGCCTTCAAAGATCCAAGGCTCAGGAAATCCATGGAGATTTTATGATCCCCTTATTTGATGAAGTACCCATTCAGTGTATGGTGATACGGGCGCATCTGGATGCCTTGATTTTTCCATTGATGGATTGCGTGAGCATTTCATATGTCCTTTTTGGTGGGTTTGTACCCTAGCCCTAGAGGTATTTTCTGCGAATTGCCTTCCTTGAAAGGTGGGAAGGTATTCTTTGTTATGGGGTTCAATGGCATTCCTAGGAAGTATCTCTGGGATTTAAGGATGTGGTTGACCACTAAGTTGGAGTAAGGATTGAGGTATAGAGGAGCTAGCTCGATCTCTATCATATTGATGATTTGAAATCTTCCCGATTCATGCACAGGGCCAGAGACAACTCGATTGTTGGACATTTTCTCGATAATAGCTTTGATTGGAGAAGATGTGATGGTGTGTCGAGTGGTATTTTGACCTTCAGATGGAGCGTGGACGTTACAGCTTTGGAAGCATGAATCGATGGCCTATAAAGAAGTATATTGTAGGATGCCTCGATGTCGACTATCTGTAAGTTGACTTTCCTTTCGACTGGCCTAATGGCCACAGTGAGATTGACTAGCCCTACCACCTTACGGCGGGTTCCGTTAGAAGCACGAACACCTTGATTGGTTGGAGTTCAATCTAATTCTTTCAGTCCCAATTTAGATGCAGTTTTGAGTGGCATGACATTGACTGCAGAACTATCATCTATCAATGTCATTGGCACATTCTTCTTAAGACATGTAACAGTGATGTATAAAGCCAGGTTATAGGTGACCCTAAAGGGTTGCAGATCTTCATAAGAGAAAGTAACTATGTTACTTAGCTTTGCAGCGTCCTGGAGGACGAAATTAACCATGTCGTCAGGTGTTGAGTCAAATGACACATTGAGCGTTGCCAGACCTTGCATTAAAGCTTGATGATGTGGAAATGAGCTAACTATCAATTGACATACTGTAAGATCAGCCTTGGTCTTCTACAATTGTTTCGTCAACAGGTCAGTAGCTAATTCCTCATTTGTGTTAATTTGAGGTATGGTATTGATGTGAGGTGGCTTTGTCGTCTAATCTCTCAATCAAACACTATTTATATTCTTGACAAACTACTCTTAGTAGAGTGGTAAGTAAAGGTCGGCTCCAAAGGTTATATTCTTAACAAACACTATTTATATTCTTAACAAATAGAAAGTAAAGCAAAGTATTAAATGGGGGTGTAAACAATTGATTAAAGATACTAGGGTGCCATGAGTTCATAAAGGAATCATGATGAGATCACATAAATAAGTTTCATAGATGCAAGCAATGTAGTGTTGTAGTGGAATCGAGTTAGTTTATATCTTATAATTCCTAGGGAGTTTAGGGTCTCGGAGCCGAGTCGGTCACAACTTTACAACACCTACAACGACTTAATTCTCCCTATTCAACTATATGCATGGTCTAACAAGCCTTGAGTTAGTTTATGTCTTACAAGTCTTGTTGAAAGGATAAGAGAATCATGCTAGGTTGTCAATCAAGCATTTCATCAAGCATAACATGTGCATAAGTTAAAACTACAACAAAAAAGCATTCATATGGACTTATTAATTAAATATCTACCCCACGATTAACTCCCCTAATCCCCCACTAACCCTAGTTAGGGAACTACCCACTCATTATCATGGAAATCATGTTAACAATGGTGTCAATCATCTTAACAAGTGTAAAATGATGGATGAGTAAACAATAAACAAAGATTAAGCAAAGAGTTAAGAAAGTTTACCAAATTTATGATGAACAAATGAAAAGGAGAGAACAATAAAAGAAAACTTGATTGATGATGAAGAGTTGTCAATTCTCCAATAATCCCAAATAATCTTCAATTACCCAACTATATCTAAGAATTCTTGAACAATAATTCAGGAAGGATTAAAATGTAATTAAGCTAATTGATGCCTAATCTACTCTAATGACTTGATGCTAATCTCCTATTACAAGGTTGTATTTATACTAAGTACAAGTATTAGGTTAACTAAGGGCTTAAATGACGATTAAGCCCCTTAAATGAGGTCCAACGCCTTGAAAGTCCTGGCATAGGACGCACGACCTTCTTTTGATGGACGCCCATCCTGTATTGAAAACCGCACGTCCTGCTTTGGGGACGCTCTGGCAGAACTTAGGGACCCCTGTCCTCCTCAGTGGGACGCCCGTCATGAAGGGCAGAATTGCTTCTTCTTCATTTGGCTGTCCCCTACCTCGTGGGGATCCTTCAAGGGTCGTGGGGGACCTTCGTCATTACCCATTTACTTGTTCTATCAACTTAGGCCTTTTGTATCGGTCTCCTCTTTGATGCTTGGTCGTTATATTCGATCAATTTAGCTCCCTTTTTGCTCTGTTTAGGCAAGGCTTAGCACTCCTCCCCTACCAAGGGCACCAAAACCTCATAGAATATGCAAAAATAGAAAGCTTAAGATAGAAACGACCCTAATACATGCTAAAAAGCATAGGAACAAGGCTATTTAGGGTCTGAATGTGCGTAAATATGAGTCACATCAAATATCTCCAAATCGAACCTTTGCTCGTCCCGAGTAAAGAGGTGACTAAAACTATGAACTTTATTTATAACATAGCCGATGTAAGATAATTAGCGAGTCTCACTCCGCCCCTTCAACTCACAAGAAGACATCTATGAGGTAAGATGCCTTCTTGCAAGGCACGATGGGGCTTGCCAAAGTGGCAATGCATCCAAACATTAAGCACACAAAAACACGTCAAGGGATGCATCTATAAAAGAATAGCCACTTTCCTTATCTAAGTGGCGGAAATCATCTAAAAGGGAAGCAATTTAAGGGTACACACTCCTTCATAGATATTAGTTCTCCTAGTTACTAAGTCCAAGAGGATACAAACAAGTCACCTCCAAGTTGTGTTAAACTAGGCTACTTTCGTCCACAATTGCTAAAGGCTTTTGTCAAGAGCCAAATCCCTATGGTGTTAGAAAACAATGTAGGATCGCAGAATTCCCCCTCTAGCCTAGACAAGAAGAAGGGTCGTCCCCTCTCCATCATGCAACAAAGATAGGATCATCAATGGATAAAAGGGATTCAAAGTATATGAGTTTCATGATAGTTGTTTGCGTTTGGGTTAATTCCCCCCATTTTTGTAGCATTTAACGATTAAGAACATTTCATGCCATTTTTTGATGTTTGGCATTTTCAACTTTGCATTTTTTGAACATTTTGAAAGTAACCCCATTTATAGCAAGGTTACTTCTATAAAAGCATAGGAGTCTATTTTTGCTCCTCATTTCATTTGATGAAATTGAAAACATTTTTTACATTGATCTTGGAACATGAACTCAATTTGATGTTTTTGTGCCCATTCCCTTTTTGTTGAAAAAATGATGATAGAAGTGCAAGGACGGTTTCATGGCATCAAGGGTCACCTTGGAATAAACGGTAGCCAAGAAGTTATAACACCACAAGGTACTCTTAACTAGGCTTTAGTCCATGGGTCAAAAGATACTAGTATGATACATCCTAGAGTGTCTTGAGGGTATTCTAGCAGACAAAGTCTCAACGAGAAAAATGATCTACATGGGCCTTGTATACACTTGTCAAGCTTCCCAAATAGGCATTTTCACAAAAAATTTCTACCATGCAACTACATGCCATGATGCAACTAACATATATACAACTTTAATGCATATGCTTCTATCAACTAAAATGCCATATAAACTAAATACAAACTCTTGACAACACATAGGTTCATACCGCATCAACAAAATGTAGCCACATTGTCATTAATATATAAGAAGGGTGAAGGAGATTTGGAAAGATCATACCATGCGGTCTTCTATATCCATCATGCTTCGAATCTGGCGTAGTCGTCCCCATGTGATAAGAGTGACAAACAAACAAATATATACATTTCTATGCTACAAAGAAAGAAAATTTAATTTTTAAATTTTTTAAATTTTTTTCATTTTTGAAATAGGTTAGGTGTTAGATGGTTAGATGTTAGAATTTCCCATCCCCACAGTAGTATGGACATTGTCCTCAATGGACAAAACGATAGGAAATTATAAAAGTGTAAATGCATGAAGCAAATGATGCATGAATTCTATACTAAATGCATACTACATGAAATATATTACAAATGATGCAAACTAAACTAGACTATATGATGCATGCTTTCGATTAGGTTGGAGAGCTAATTTAAATTAACTCGGGATGCTTGTGACTAAACTTCCCCAAACCGGTTAAAGCTATGGAGGGAGTTTGTCCACAAGGCCATGCATGCTATGCAAATTGTCGTTTTGGATTTTCCTTGTGGGAGAAAAATTTGTCATCACCTTGATGTTGCTAAGGTGAAAAAAGTCCTTTGATGTTACTAGGACACTCACTAGACAAAAGCCAAAACAACAAGAATTATTCTAAACTATATTATTTTACAAATCAATTTTTGACATTGGAATAAGAGAGGAAGAAAGAGCTTACAAAAGCCATGGTGGGTGCCTCTTACCCTCCTCCACCAAGCAAATGCCAAAGAACTCTTTCATTTATCATCATCATCCCTTTCAAGCTCATCACTCCAATTCATTCTTGACTTATCACTCTCATAAAAGTCCATGAACTCATCCCCCTCACTGTTCACTTCCACGGTGTCACCGTCACTTGAGACTTCCTCCTTTACCTTACCATTGCCACTAGCTCCTTCATTCCCATGGGCCCAAGTAGGGAAGAGTATGTCAAATTGAGCCTATGAAGGAAGTGCTCCTTCCTCATTAATTCGCCCTTGGCGAGCCAATTGATGAAAATTGGGATAAAGAGCATAGTAGATATCCACCCGATCACCGTATTGTTGCCTATGCATTGCTTGAAGTAACCCCGTGGCAAAATCATCCTTTGGTAGAATGAACGGGTTAGGTTGTTTGTAGGATTGGTAAGGAAAGGGGTAGGGAGGAAAAATGATTCTCTCCCCCTTGTTTTGTTGTGGCTCACTTGCTTGGTGCGCAGTAGGAGGTGGGTTGATCTTCTTGTCTTGAATTTCTGGGCACTAGGTATGATGGTATTCGGGAAAGGGGCCCTCTTCTTAGTGAGATAATTGTCAATCCTTCCCTTGGAAAGCTTAGTGGGGCGCTCCCTTTTGTTAACCATTTGATTTGCCTCTCATACCCTTTATAGGCTATCCAATGATGTTGTTGCAATAGAAGTCGTTCATTGAGCCTAGTATTGCCCGGAAGAGGGACATAGGAGTTATATTTGTTGAAATTTGGGTTATACCTCTTAGCTATTCTTGTCATTAAGCCTTCGTTAACAATATGTCGCATCCCATTATCACACCCATTCCGAAATCGTGCCCATCGCTCAAGCAACAGAAAAGGGGCATTGAAATTATACCCGCTTTTCCCTTATATTTTCAAATATGATTCTGTTGGAGTATGTGTCCTCAACATTAGTGCGATCACATGTTTAAATCTCATATTAAGAATACGTAAGGGATGATTCATTATATAGTCAACTGATCGTCATTAATCGGTAATGATTGGCTAACTAGAGTTTGACATTGCTGTCGTATGACGGTGGTGATCAATTGATCCTTTAAGGTCACACCTAAAGGACAATTCCCTTAATAGATAAATTGATTAATTGTATGACGATATAAGGTAATCAATTCCTTAAAATTGAACAATTCATTTGTGAGAGAGGATATTGATATCTTATTGTAATAGGATTAAATAAGATTTATTTTAATAATTGAAATACTTTATTACTAAAATTGTTTATTGTTTGAGAAACAATAGAGATAAGAATGCATGGTTAATTATAATTACAAGATGTTGTGAATTATAATTATATGACCCATTTTATTTATGTGATCAAGTATCACTAGTCAATTTGTTGTATGTAATTTAATTAATTTATAAAATGATATTTATGTGATAAATATGCATTAAATTAATTAATAACATGTAACATACTACATGTGACATATTGTGTGACAATTGACAAATTGACAAAATAAAATGGTAGTCCATTTTATGATAAATGGACCTAAATATTGGATAGTATATGGTGTTAGGATGATGTTATTTTATTAGTAGAAATAGACATCATCATGGCTAGTAAAGACTAGTTTACACACCTATTGTATTGTGAAGAGTAAAAGTGAAAAGCAAGATGCCAATTTTGGCTCCTTTCTCTTGCCTCCACCGGTTCCTCTACTCTCTTTTAAGAGTGTTTTGTTCTCTTATAACACACTACACTACCATCATTCATTTGATGCATGCAAAATCTCTACTACTCTCACAACTCTCTAAAATGTCTTAGAATCCTCATAAATTGTTCATCAAAATTCTAAACACAATATAGGATTACTAGTGTAGTAATAAGTATATTATTAGAATTAATTTTAAGGATACTAGTGTATTAATCTAGTTAATTAGTATACTAGTTTAAGGGATAAGTCTTGGGTGCAATCAAAGGAGAGTCTCTACTTTGGGATTTTGGAGGATCATCCAACATATTAAGCTCAAGAACAAGTGAAGGAAGGTGACCTTACTTGTGCCCATATTTTCGAACCAACCTACAATGTAAGGGATATTGTTTTTCTTATAAATCTCTTATTTTGTTATGCATGCACTAGATCTAAAGAATAAATAATTAAGTAGTTAATTAGTACACTATTAGAGGAGTCTAATAAGAGGTATATGAACCTAAAAAGTGGTATCAGAGCATATGATGTTGCATGCATAATCTGTTATTGTTTTTTCCGAGTTAAAATGTTAACATATAAAACTAAAATTTGTGATTTATATGAGTAAGCCACGAAATAATTATGCATGTTATATATTATGGTCTTAAAATATTTTTAGGTCATTTTTATGATTTATGGAAATTTATAGCTCATTATAATGATTTTTAGTGATTTTATTACATTTTTATGAGTAAAATGAACTTTTATTCACTTAAATAAGTTAAGCTTCACTAATGGCCGTGGTATTTTAGTATGACCTCACATGAATATTCTATGTATTGCATGTAAAGTATCATAATAATGTGATTAAAATTTCATGATTTATGAATTTTTAGTGTAAAAATGCCATAAATGGAGGTTAAAATGTCTAAAAATGGTTAAACTTATTCTCTGACCTTGAAAATTTTATATAACCTAACATGCATATTTTACAAGTTGTGTGTAAAATCTCGTAATAATTGGATTAATATTGCATGCTTTATGATTTTTATGAAATAAAAATGGATTAAAAGAGGTAAAATGGTTAAAAATAGTTAAATTTTGAATTAGGCCATAAAACTTTAATATGTTGTCACATGCATGAGTTTAAGAGTGTATGTAAATTTTGAGATGAAATGATCTCATTTAGCATGATTTATGAATTTTTAGTGTAAAAATGGCATAAATAGTGACTATTTTAGCATAAATAGCTAAAACGAATTGCATGGCATGAGAAAATTATTTTAGGTTGCATAAATATCCCACTAATCCGATATAAGGTTGTAAAATTTATTGGATTAATTTTTGGATACTTTAGATATTTTATGAGATAAAACCGATAAAATGCAACTATATTTTCTCAAAATTAATTCGAAAATTTTAACCATAATTTTTGATATTATGAGTGTCATGTATATATTCCAGAATATTCAAAAATTTAAAATTCAAATTTTGAAATTATTGTAATTTAATTTGGATTTATTTCATATATATTATGATTTTAAGGTAAAAAATGAGCATAAAATTAAATCAAGTTGAATTATTGTCAAAAATTGAGTGATGACTAATTTTTGAGTCCAAAGAGTGTTATGATAATTAACTTGAGCTTAGATGTGATTTAAGTGTTAATTTGTGATTTTAAGAAGTTACGATCACGCATTTCCATAAAACCGGGTATTATAATTGATATAAGTTAAATAGGGCGATTTGGCACATAAATTGGCATGATAGATACATATTATAATGCTGCATATTTCAATTGTTGAATGTCTTTTATTAATATAATTTTGAATTATGTAATTTTATCTTAGTATGGCCTTAGTTTTAATCGATATTACCCGTAATGAAAGGGAATATTGATTCGGTTGTAATTTAATGTGATCTCGTAACACTTTTATTTTTATTAGTTTTTCCATTTTACAAATGTATAATAGGAATAGTTTTCTATTTTTATTATTATTTGTAATTATGGAATTTCTTCAAGACGGTGCCATTCGGAGAGGCGTTCCGACAAAAACGGTGTTCTTGGGAGGCGTGCCACTTGAAGATTCAAGGGACCAAAGGAGTTGGTTTCCGAATATGTAATAGATTATTTGATTTTCTATTTTTAGGAAGGCCACATTAGGAATTTACTATTATTGCTTTTCATTTCTTTTAATATGTTGCATGCATTGCCAAATCGCCATAACTACACATGCATATCATATCGAGTCATCGACCGTGTCAATTATAATTATCGTAGTTCACCGCTTTAGTTCACTTAAAACGTGATAGATAATAAATTGACAAGACCTCTCACTTATAATAATTGAGAATTAGCCTTACCAAATAGTAGAAACCATGAGTCCCAATTTCGTGAGGAAGTAGGCTCGACTCACCGGGGTACTAAACTTATTACGTTGGGTAAGTGGGTAATAAAATGTTATTACATCGAAATTTGGATTGAGCTCAACGGAAGTATTCGTGACCGTAGTCGCATGTGTTCCGGGCTAAAGATAAATGTTAAAGTAATTTTTATCGACCGAGAGTTCTAGAAGTAGAATCGATTAAGAGGTTAATCCACCGAGTTATATTGATAAGGGATGAATCGGCTCACCGTGCCCGAGTTAATATGAATTTGGATCTCGGAATCATTTATAATAGTTGGGTAGAGGTCACTATATAAATGCAATACTTGTTTACAAGTATTATTAAAACGATAGATGTTTAATTATTTCCTTCATTTCTGTTTTTGTAGTTATTTATACGCAATGGATTCATCTAATACTCTTACACCCATCACAATTAATTCATGGCTCCAATCATTCGATGAAAAATGCTCCGAGTATGACAATGATACGATTAGAGAATTACGCATTGGCATTGGTCAGGATGGAAATCTTCTCTATTTTACCACTTCTACACCTCCCACTCCCATACTCATGCCCACCTCCTTGGTAAGAGAATCATATGAGGAGAATCTTACAAATTCCAAGGAATCCTTGTTTGAAGAAGCAAGGAGAAACATCAAATTGAGTGGGAGTTCTAGCAAGAGTGTTCTTGCAACTAAAAAGAGTAATGGTATTAATAAAGGAAAGGCAAAGATGGGTGAGAGACCCAAACCTGATAATGAATTAGAAATGGATAGTGAGACTACCACAACCAAGACCAAGAAGGGTGCCCAATCTTATGAAGAATGTCATTATTGTAATGTCATGGGCCATTGGAAACGAAATTGCCCCAAGTATATGGAAGATATCAAAGTTGGACTTATCAGTCCAAGTGGGACTTGGAAAAGTGGAAAAGCTAAACAAGGGTGATGTAGATCTCCGACAAGGAAATGGTGCTAGGGTAGCCGCCACTTCGAGAGGGACTTGTGTACTTGTTTTAGCTAATAGCTTTGAGTTGTAATCTACATAATGGTGATTATGTACCCATTTTATCTAAAATATTATTTCATGTTAGACATGGAAGGATTGTTCTTTTGCAATCAAAAACAATTGTTGTATTTTGTTCAAAATAGACATGGCTGTGAGCCATGTCACTTATCTTTATGATATACAAGTTTTAGACACTTCCAACTCAAGCAAAGATATCTTCATAATACGATCCAAAAGACTCAAACTATTAATCCAAATGATTTGTACATTTGGCCTTTTCAATTAGGTCACATAAATGAGAAACGCATTAAAAGCTAGTGTCGACTAGATTTAATGAACCATTTGATTTTCAATCTTATGGAATATGCGAATCTTGTCTTCTTCGCAAAATGATTCGTACTCCCTTTAGTGGTAAAGGGACACGAGCAAGTGATTTGTTAGGACTAATACATGCCGATGTATGTGTTCTAATGAGCATCACCGCAAGGGGAATTTATGACTACTTTGTCACTTTTACCAATGATTTAAGTAGATATGGGTATATTTACTTAATCAAATATAAAGTGAAGCATTTGAGAAATTTGAGAAATTTCTAAATGATGTAGAGAACCAATTGAACAAAGTACTAAAGTATTACGATCCGATCGTAGTGGCAAAGATCAAAGTAATGATTTTGATTTATTAAATATGGATTATGACCTAGTGTCACTACCCATAAGATCAAACTAATATGAGTCGGTTTGAGTTATTGAACTCAATTTTGGGAATTTGCAATCCAAAACAGACACGTAATTCTAAACGGATGGTCAACCTGGAAATACCTAAAATAGAGAGTCTATTTAACAAATTACATGGATCAGACTGGTATATGACATGAATCAAGCTGCCATGATAGAGCTGGTCTTTTATGTGCAAATTCGTCAGTCTAGACGAACTTCCAAATACTTCACCATATATGTTTGTTACTCACAAAGCTATCTCTTAAGAAGATAGGTGTATTTCTAAGAGATAGAGTGGGAGTAGATTGTTACTAACAAACATGTCTTATAGTTAATGTGTTACTTTGTGAAAGTGATGGAACTATAATCTATAAAGATAGAGTGGGAGTTTAGCACACATGTCTTATTGTTAAAATATTGCTTTGCGAAAGTAATGGTATTGTCCTAAATCGACTTTGTTACATACGAGCCATAGCATTACAATCTAAAAATTGTTACTCAAGAGTAGATTTACTTAAAGGCGAGGGTCTCCTTAAAATGAATAGAGCTTTAGAGTAAATAAAGGCATAGATCGACATGAAGATGTTGATCAAAATAAATCATGTTAGGAATTGCCACATTTCATTTGATGATGAATGGCAAATGAGAATAAAATTCGCTTTTCTAAAATGGGAATTTAGAGAAGGATGTGTTTGGAACACAAAACCTTAGATGAACATCTAAGAATCCTAACATCTTATGCATATCTTTCTTAAGTGATCCTAGAATGGTCTTAATCAAGCATTAAAGGATTATACTTTTCGTTCATGTGATAATAGTGAATGGTTTTATTCACATGATTGAAGAATCATGATTATACATGAAGTTAAGTGGGAGCTAGAATTGTTTCTCCATGTCTTATATGTTGATGACATATTACTTATTGAAAATAATGTACCAATGCTCTCTTCTGTGAAAGAGTGGTTAGAGACTTGGAAAAGGATGCAAAATATTCTAGATTTTTGAATCTATGAGAGAGAATATTGGCATAGAATTGTGAGTCTTATGATGATAAGATCTTTCAAATCTGTTTAAAATCAACAAGGTAGAATAGGTTATTCATGGTGATAAAAGTGGAATTACTATAATGGAGTCATGGTCGTTCACTGAACCTATTAAGTTGTTGATCACATGAAATCATTTGCTGATGATTCCGCCATTAGAATGATCATGTATGCCAACAGATGCACACGCCATGATGAAGTATATGCTAGGGGCATAGTAAGTCAATAACAAGTTAATTCATAAGATGGTCTTGTGAAAGCCTTAAAGAACATCCTTTATGACTCTTGAGAAGAATTGAGGATTCGTTCTTATGTTTGGATGATATACTAAGTTATGTGTTGAAGGGTTGCACAAACTTTAGTTTCCAAACCAAAAGGGATTTGTTGAAATCCTAGGATGTCTTATTGACTTAGGAGTAAGAGACTAGAAAAGTGCTTTAGTTTCGCGCATTGCAATTTCTACAAAAGGAATCTAAGTAAATCGTGATAAAATGGTCAACGTAGGGATTAAGGGTGAATCCCTCTACAAATGACTTTATCACAAGTTATGTGATAACAGTGGGAGCATCTTTCAAGTTAAAGAGCCCAAGTCTAATAAGAGGACTAGACAAATACTTAGAAATAAATTCAAGTTATTAGAAATAACATTGAATAGAAGAAAATAACAATTAATAAAGTTGGAATATATGGATATCTGGTATATCCATTTGCCAAGCTTTTATTGCATTTCAACTAGTGTAAAAGGTACACTAAAGATTATAAGATATGAAGTAGTAATAGTGTATTGACTATTCATATGTGATAATCGCATTTATCGTTTGAGTTTTATTAAACTCACCCATTACTTTGTTAAATCCAAATGGGTTGTAAAGACAAATTGAACCCCATTAAAGTGAACTGGATTGACATGGTATTCTCCCCTATTTACTTATATGAGGTGACGTCTCGAAGTGACTGGAGTGTGATGCAATTGATGGCAAGTTCAAGTGCCATAGAGTCATATGGGATGACTAGTCGATCACATAGGCAGACTGTATGGGACACTCTGTCGGGCAGTGACCGCTTATAGAGTGCTGGTAATTCATAAAGCCTGGTCGTGGCAAGAGCTGCTATAGTATTCTTATGAGTCAATTCTTTTGACTAGAGACTGTTCACCCAAGTTGGCACAAATTTCTGATTAGCTTTGATTTATGCTCTACGACTGTCGTAAATGAGGTCAAATGGGTATATTTTGGGTTAAGATGAAATGTGGCTGAACAAAGGGAATAGTGCGATAGGAATTGTCCACCCCCTTGTCAGGGTCGTTTGAAATCTCAAGGCCACTCGAGGAGTAGTGAACTGGAAATGCGTGGCCACGCTCGGAAGGTATCTATGGTAGATAATTCCGGTCAGACAGTTACACTCCAGATCGAGGAAACCACTCAAGATATGATCATGTGCAAGTACGACCTGCGAGACACCTTGCATTGAGTGGGAGATTGTAATAGGATAAGAGAATTCGTGACGCACACTTGTCTCGGACAAGTGGGAGATTGTTGGAGTATGTGTCCTCAACAATAGTGCGATCACATGTTTAAATCTCATATTAAGAATACGTAAGGGATGATTCATTATATAGTCAACTGATCGTCATTAATCGGTAATGATTGGCTAACTAGAGTTTGACATTACTGTCGTATGACGGTGGTGATCAGTTGATCCCTTAAGGTCACACCTAAAGGACAATTCCCTTAATAGATAAATTGATTAATTGTATGACGATACAATATAATCAATTCCATAAAATTGAACAATTCATTTGTGAGAGAGGATATTGATATCTTATTTTAATAGGATTAAATAAGATTTCTTTTAGTAATTGAAATACTTTATTACTAAAATTGTTTATTGTTTGAGAAACAATAGAGATAAGAATGAATGGTTAATTATAATTACAAGATGTTGTGAATTATAATTATATGACCCATTTTATTTATGTGATCAAGTATCACTAGTCAATTTGTTGTATGTAATTTAATTAATTTATAAAATGATATTTATGTGATAAATATGCATTAAATTAATTAATAACATGTAACATACTACATGTGACATATTGTGTGACAATTGACAAAATAAAATGGTAGTCCCTTTTATGATAAATAGACCGAAATATTGGGTAGCATAGGGTGTTAGGATGATGTTATTTTATTAGTAGAAATAGACATCATCATGGCTAGTAAAGACTAGCTTACACACCTATTGTATTGTGAAGAGTAAAAGTGAAAAGCAAGATGCCAATTTTGGCTCCTTCCTCTTGCCTCCACCGGTTCTTCTACACTCTTTTAAGAGTGTTTTGTTCTCTTATAACACACTACACTACCATCATTCATTTGATGCATGCAAAATCTCTACTACTCTCACAACTCTCTAAAGTGTCTTAGAATCCTCATAAATTATTCATCAAAATTCTAAACACAATATAGGATTACTAGTGTAGTAATAAGTATATTATTAGAATTAATTTTAAGGATACTAGTGTATTAATCTAGTTAATTGGTATACTAGTTTAAGGGATAAGTCTTGGGTGCAATCAAAGGAGAGTCTCTACTTTGGGATTTTGGAGGATCATCCAACATATTAAGCTCAAGAACAAGTGAAGGAAGGTGACCTTACTTGTGCCCATATTTTCGAACCAACCTACAATGTAAGGGACATTGTTTTTCTTATAAATCTCTTATTTTGTTATGCATGCACTAGATCTAAAGAACAAATAATTAAGTAGTTAATTAGTTCAATATTAGAGGAGTCTAATAAGAGGTATATGAACCTAACAGATTCCATGAATGTAAGATCAAGCTCATTTACCACGGCCGGGTCACGTCGAGCTAGTAGGGTGCTCGTGATGAAATGGTATGTGAATCTTATAATGGGGTTTTGTTTGTAGGAAGCCGAACAATCTTTTATTTTTGTCAAGTCACGGCCCATTAGGGCTCTCCAAAGAGGTGCTACACTATAGTTCCTAGGCTTGTATGGCCGAAAGGTCGACACATCTAAACCCAAGATATCCGCAAATTCAACAAAAGTTATCATCCTTGTTACCTTCTCTAAACGAAACTCAATGCAAATGGTGTCATTTATGGTAGAGATCTTTAGGAAACTCAGAAATTCGAGCATAAGTGATTGATAGGTAAGTTCATGCATGTGGAAAATTAGTTGTAAGTCTAAACAATTTAAACAATGCCTCGGTTTGATGATAGATTCCCAATATCCTCAAAGTATCATGACAAACAAACTTTGTAGGGAGGATGTTCTTACCCATTAACCGGTGGAAGACTACCCTTTGCGCATCATTGACGAATTCAATGTTGGGGAACCGCTCGAGTTGAGAGAGATCACTGATGTGTTCATTTTCCCTTCTCCATTCATTGTGGTGTGAGCGAGAAAAACTCCCAATTATCCTTGTTGGCCTTCTCTTTTCCCTTGCCATGATGATGCTTTTGTTGTTTTTGTTTGAGTTGGGGATTCCTAAGAACTTTGTGGTTGAAAGTAAAATCAAATCCCCCTAAATTGGATCTCTCTGCCTTTTTTATCTTCTCAAACCCTAGATTTGGGTGAGCTAAGTTTAGGGAGGTTGATTTGGTTGTTTGGAGATGAGATTTGGGAATGTTGAGTATATGTGAGGGAGATTTGGTTACTAGAAGAGAGAGAAGTTGATGTGTCTTAATGTGTGTGGTGGAAATGAGGAAAAGAAAGTAGGGTTGGTAGTCATTAGAAGAGGAACACGGGAGGGAGACGCGCGGACTGGTGACGGAGTCGTGTGTTTCCTGCTGCAGGAATTTTTGTAGACGTAGAGAGGGACGTGCGTCCCCAAGGTGGTTCGCCCGTCCTGAGTATTGGGACGCCCGGGTCGAATCCAAGACGCCCGTCTTTTGCTTCAGGATTTTTTTTTCTTAAGAGGTAGATGGAGACGTGCGTCCCCATGGTGGTTCACCTGACTTGAGTATTTGGGACGCCCGAGTCGATTCCAGGACGCCCGTCTTCTGCTGCAGGAACTTTTCTTCAAGACTTTTTTGCTCCAACTCCCACGAGTTGAGGCCAACTCGTGGGGATCCTCCTTTTAGCTCTTCTAAGGCTTCCTCCTTCTAGATTCCTAGCAATGGATTGAATACTATAGGCTCTCCTAGCCTAGGCATAGCTTCCTCACACTTGAATATAATATCCTTCACACATCAAATTTGATTAGTAACCCTCCCTCACTTGCTCTCATGTCAAAAATTATGCTTAAAACAAGGTAATTAAAATGCAATGCAATTAAGTTAAGTGCAAGAAAGTAAGTTAGTATATTTACAAGTGGTGGTTTAGGGAGGACTCCACCAAACTCTCCTCCATTTCAATGCTTGATCATGGTGGGAGAGGCTCGAGGCGAATGGTCTCAACCTCTCCTACGAAAGCTCCTTCATAATATGGCTTGATTCGTTGACCATTGACCTTGATCCGATTTCCTTCTTCCTACATTATCTCAAAGTCTCCATACTTTCCAACATTCGTGATCACAAAGGGGCCCGTCCATCGTGAATTCAATTTTTCGGGGAAGAGTCGATATCTAGAGTTAAATAGAAGGACTTTGTCTCCCTTGTGCAATATCTTTTGCTTGATCCTCTTGTCATGGAGCATTTTAGCGCGTTCTTTGCAAATCTTTGCATTTTCATATGAGTGAAGTCGAAATTCTTCTAACTCTTCAGTTTGTAAGATCCTCTTTTCTCCACTTAACATGAGATCAAGGTTGAGAGCTTTGATTGCCCAAAAGGCCTTGTATTCCAACTCAATTAGCAAGTGACAAGCCTTTCCATAGACTAACTTGTAAGAGGAAGCTCATATGGGGGTCTTATAGGCATGCATAACTAAATAAGTTTGTAATATCCTCTTTTCTCCACTTAACATTTTAATATGAGTTCTTTAGATCTAGTGTATGCATAAGTAAATAACAAATATAATGAGAAAACAATGTTCCTTACATTGTTAAATATTTCGAAATGGGCACAAGTAAGGTCTCCTACCTTCACTTGTTTTTGAGCTTAAATGTCAATGGAAGATCCTCCAACCTTGGCCTCAAATGTAGAAACACTCCTCAAGAGATGCACCCAAGATTAGCCCTTATCACTACTAAATAATATTAGCTAGATATTTATTTAGTAGTCTACCTTAAAAATGACTACTAATACTCATATATTAGATTAATAATATTAGTAGTATCATTGAACAATCTAGATTAAAACTTCTCAAGTTTTAGAGAAAGAAAACTATGAATGACGTAGAGGTTTTGCATGTGAATGTATGAGCAAAATAAGAGAACAAATTCTCTTCAAAAGAGAATGGGAAAACCGGTGGGGAGAAGTCCCTTTTGGGGGATCTATGCACATATATTCTCACAATTGTTCTAATCAATGTGATAGGTATGCATGCCTATTAGACTAGGCAATTATTTTGCTTATTTAGTCTCAATAAACAAACAACCCACTAGCCCCTATTTCCTCCACCATTTCGGTCCATTGATAAAATGGACATCCATTTTATTTTGTCAATTTGTCATTTGTCACACAATGTGTGACATGTAACATGTAGCATGTCTTTAATTAATTCTAATGCATATTTAACATATTAAATATCATTATTTACATTAATCAAGTTACATATAACAAATTGTCTAGTAATACTTGATCACATAAATAAATGAGTCATATAATTATAATTCACAACATTTTGTAATTATAATTAACCATTCATTCTTATCTCTATTGCTTCATAAACAATAATCAATTTTAGTAATAAAATCTTTTATTACTAAAATAAATCTTATTTAATCAAATTACAATAAGATATAAATATTCTCACTCACAAATGAATTGTTCAAATTTAAGGAATTAATTAACTTGTATCAATATACAACTAATCAACTTTACTGATTTGGGCATCATCCTATATGTGTGACCTTAAGGGATCAACTGACCACCACCGTCCTATGACAGTAACGTCAACCTCTAGCAAGCCAATCGTTACCGATTAATGTTGATCAGTTGACTATATAATGAATCATCCCTTACGTATTCTTATTATGAGATTTAATTATGATTTTAAATCATGTGATCGCGCTATTGTTGAGGACACATACTCCAACAATCTCCCACTTGTCCGAGACAAGTGTGCGTCACCAATTCTCTTGTTATATTACAATCTCCCACTCAATGCTAGGTGTCTTGCAGGTCGTACTTACATTTAATCATATCTTGAGTGGTTTCCTCGATCTGGAGAGTAACTGTCTGACAGGAATTATCTACCGTAGATACCTTCCGAGCGTGGCCACGCATTTTCAGTTCACTTCTCCTCGAGTGGTCCTGATATTTTCAACAACCCTGACAAGGGGGTGGACAATTCCTATCGCACTATTCCCTTCGTTTAGCCACAACTCATCATGACCCAAAATATGCCCATTTGACCTCAGTTACGAAAGTCGTAGAGCATAAATTAAAGTCACTCTGAAACCGTGCCACTTTGGGCGACTAGTCTCTAGTCAAAGAGTCGACTCATAAGAATACTATAGTAGCTCTCGCCACGACCAGGCTTTATAAAAATTACCAGAACTCTATAAGCGGTCACTGCCCGACAGAGTGTCACATATAGTCTGCCTATGTGATCGACTAGTCATCCCACATGACCCTATGGCACTTGAACTTGCCATCAATCGCATCACACTCTAGTCACTTCGAGACGTCACCTCCTATAAGTAACCAAGGGCGTATACTATGTTAATCCAGTTCACTTCAATGGGGTTCAATATTGTCTCAACAACCCATTTGGATATAACAAAGTAATGAATGAGTTTAAAGAAACTCAAACAATAAATGCGATTATCATATATGAATAGTCAGTACTTTATTACTACTTCATATCTTATAATCTATAGTGTATATTTTATGATGCGGTCGTTTCTACACCAAAAATAAAATACCTAGATTACTGCTAACAGAAGTCAGCGGCAAGTAGGGTCGATCTCCACAGGGAGGCGGTGTACTATCTATTTGTCTGTTTATCTGTCTAATTGTCACTAATGGGGGTTGATTGATTTAACTAAACTAATGATTGAGGCAAGGGAAAAGAATTAACAGTAAGAGAAAGAAGTATGCTAAGAGTCGGTCCACCGTGGCAGCTGTCAGATCTATTATATCAGGAATATTAAGGCGATTAGACTATTGATAGGAAGAGCTATGGTCGTCACCTTTCGGTCCTTAAACCGCCCTAGAGTGTAAACAGCTTAACTTTCGCCCTCACTGCAATACCCTATTGTAACTAAGCAAGCCTTCCCTTCCAATCTTTCGATCTAGGTCGGGGTTAACTAGGTTTATGGTCTCCTGCATGCATACATTCGACCGGATAACAATTAAATTGCCTAATACAATTCCTACCGCAAGGCTAATCTATTTAATACAGTTAAAACATCGCTACCACGGCTTCCCTAATCCTAACATACTAGGGGATTTAGCTATGCATGATAAAATAAACGAGAACAATAATAAAAGAAGAAATAAACATTAGAAAGTGAATAAGGGAAGAAAAATTACTGAAATTAGGCGATCCGGAAATAAGAGAACAAAGTAACAGTGTATAGAGAAAGTAAGAGAGGAGAAAGGAGAGTAGTGAAGTATTCGAACCAGAGAGAAAGGGAGAGTATATGATCCTTGGATTATTGGATGATTACAAACGACAACCCTTACTCCTATTTATAAGAAATTAGGAGTAGGATTAAACCTAATTAACGAATTAAACCTAAAAGCCCAGCCCGTAGCAAAGTCCACTCGATCGAGTAAAGAAATCACTCGATCGAGCAAACTCAGCCAGAAAACAGCTCGATCGACCAAGTAAAGTGCTCGATCGACTGATTACACATAAGGGACTGGTCGATCGACTAAGGAAGCAACTCGATCGACTATTTATTCTCCTAAAACCACTCGATCGACTAAGGATGTCTTCGATCGAGTGATAATTGACTTCAGCAGCTTGTAATTCTCGTTAATTTGACTTTGACTTGTCCTTTTAGCTCCCGAAACGCCTTCACGCATCCCAAGACAGCAATATTTCCCGCTCCAAATCTACTCTTCCTCCAAATGCATGCAAAATGGACGGTAAATGACTTGATTCCGCTACTTTCTGGTCCATTCCTGCAAATAAGACAAAATACACCAAAGTAGCATATCCGGGGCATTTCGTAGCATAAAACCACGATAAAAGCATAGAAATACGTGCAATAAATAGGCTAAAAAGACTATATAAAATGCACGTATCAAATCTCCCCAAACCAAACCTTTACTCGTCCCCGAGTAAACTCAAAACTATACGCTAATGGAACGGAAAAAGATAACTCAGAGCTAGCTACAAATGCCCACTTAAGCCAATTTAATGCAAACAAACTAACACTTATAGCAAGACAGTCAAATGCAAACGAGTTATAAGATGTTTATAAAAGTAGCTGAACCGTCGACCTTGCAAGACCTTTAATAATGGACTCTCACGGGTCACTCTTCTCTCATGAAGCAAAGGGTAAGCAAATGAATGTAAGAGAGAAGAAGAAAAATAGTCGCTCACCTAGACTACGACCCACATAAACATGCATGCAACTCATATGATAGACAATTCTAACTACCGTACACACATTCCAACCAATCAAGGTCCTGTCACAGCCGAGGGCTTACAAAAATATGGTAAAGTGAGGCAATGGGTAAGAAAAGGCAAAACATTTATGGGAATGTGGAGGTATAGGTGATCAAGCTAGTACCTAAACAAAACCATATGACAACATCCGATTCCAACTCAATTATGAACTAAGCACATCCCCTTCACTTGGCATAAAACTCACCAAACCGAACTAGAAACACTCCTCATATGAAATAAGATAGAACATAGGAGTAGAAACCGTCAACCAAACAACATCTTTTTTTCTTTTCTTTTCTTTCTATTTCTTTCGGTTTCTTCTTTTTCATTCCTTTTTTTTTCATTTTTCATTTTCTTTTTTCGATTCTTTTTTTCTTTTTCTCATCACGTTTTTTTCCTTTCTCCCTTTCTTCATAGATTACCAACTCCGATTCAATAGAATATGCGCCAATATTTGATACAATGAAATATATACCGCAAAACAACAATCTAAACTAGCTTGACAAGGCAGGCTAAATTTGGATGTAGCTAAAGGGTCAACTGGCAAATTTGGCTAATGTGGAGTTTGTGGGTAAAAATGAAAGAAAGGGAAATTGTAAGCACCTCCCTGCATGTGACACCAACCACTAACCCGAATGTATGACGGCAAAAAGCAATTGAATCTCATATATGTGCAAATTGATGAACATGTTATGCAAGGAGTAACTACTCACAATCCTACATGAAACTGGTCATAAATGACACCAGTTTATAAGGCTCTAATTCCTTAGAATTTATAAGTAGGTTGCCAAAATTTCAGGTCAAGTCTATTCGTTCAGCTAAATTTTAACATTAACTCGTAGATATGCAATAAGACAAAGCTAAAAGATAACAGTTTATTGCAGGGCTTAAGCAAAAAGACAAATGCAGTGCAATATCATCATTGAAATCTACCGTTCCGACTCAACCTATATGCTAAAATAAACGTGAAATTTTAACGATTTTTATGCAGAAAATTAAATAACGTGAATTTTTATGAAATAAATAACAATGCAAGCAGAAAATTAAACGTGATAACTGAAATGCAGTAAAACAATATGCAGACACAGATATGGATGCATAACCTCCCCAAACCAAACTGTACAATGCCCCCATTGTACCAAAACATGGAAAGGAAACGCAAACTAAAGGAGAAAGAGAGTAAAAGCGGAAAAACTCACAAGAAAGCGCAAATAAGGGGACCTCCCCAAACCGACCATGAAATGGGAGGTTGCTAAGGCCCGAAAAACCGTCTCAGGAAGCTAATCCAAGTCAATAGCACTCGATCAAGAGGAATAGTAGCTGATCGAGTGAACTGGGCATTCAAAAACTGCTCGATCGAAAGGTAACTAGGTCGATCGAGTGGTTCTCCTTTTGCATGTGGTCGATCGAGTAGAGGAAATGCTCGATCGAATGGATTTGGCAGCAAAAGTGCTCGATCGAGTACAACAAGTACTCGATCGAGTGATCCTCAGCGTATTCCTGCAAAATGCAATGAAAAACAGCCCGCAACTGACAAAAACAAGCATACTGAGATAGTCTATGGTATAAAAACCATTTATTACAACTGAAATAGAATAAAAATGTAAAATAAAATCGCCGGGTTGCCTCCCGGGTAGCGCTAGCTTCAGTCAGGTCCCAGCTCGACCTCCTTTTTCTTCGAGCCACATAATTAATCACGATCAAAACAGCTCAAAGCGCGCAGCATCAAATCATACATCTGCGCATGTGCTACACAAAAGCATAGGTAGCACAAAAGTGGAATAGCAAAGTAGGAAATAAAGATATGTAGACATTTAAGTCTAACAAATTTCCTATGGGCGCTCCTAAATTTGTCCACAAAATATAGGAGCGCGGGAGCAATTGTCAATAAAGTAGGGCTCCAATTCAGATTGACAAAATTGAGACGACAAGGACGGTGAATAATTGCTAATTTATTCGTCCACGTGGGAGGGGGTATAGCATAAAAAGGAATAGCATGAGTCAAACGAGGTAGCATATTTTGATTAATAACAATAATAAAATTATCGCTAATTACCTCAGGTAGATTGCTCTCGATGGAATCAATGATAAAAGAGTGTAATACCTCATCCGTGCTAGGAGCAAATACCGATTCAGCCGTCCTTTCGTCGCCCTCAGTGGAATTCGTCCCGTAAATCTCGGCCTCAAGCGCATCCAGCTCGGCTTTGAATAAGGGAGGCTCACCGTAACCATTATCATCGTCAAAGTCGTCATCTAAATCAAGCCCAAATGACGAATTACAGCTCCCAATGACCAAATCAGTCGATCGAGCAGAATTATTACTCGATCGACCAATTTCTTCCCGCATTTCACTCGATCGAGTGGCGGAATCACTCGATCGAGGACTATCCTCCCGCATTCCACTCGATCGAGCTGTGATATCACTCGATCGAGCAAGTTCTTTCAAAAATCACTCGATCGACCAATAATTGTCACTCGATCGAGTGATACCTCTGTCTGTGTGAAATCTTCGCGTGGGGTAGTGAAATATGATAGGAACTCGTCGTCCGAGTCATAGAAGTCATCCTCATCATTGGGCAACACGGTTTCCTTACGAGAAAAACGCTTCTCTCGATAAGATAAACCTCTTCTTCTTGCATCTCACCGCTAACCGAGCTATTTGTGACTCCGAGTTCGAGGATTCGAGCGTCCATATATCTATCACTCTCTTGCATTTGTGATACAAGCATTCTCGTTAAATATGTCACTCGGCGATCTCTTCTCTTTCCATCTCACCGCTAATTGAGCAATCTGGGACTCGAGCTCATCAAATCGCGAGACATATTCTTGCACTTGGAATGCAAGTTCCTCCATCAAGAATTTCAGCTCCGCAAGGTCTTCTTCTTGTATATCGGGGGAATCTTGTTGCGGTGGCCATTGATAGGGCGGATGTGGCGGCACAACTACAGGCGCATTGTGCTCGGCGAACCACATCTCCCGCCGTAAATCACCGTCTGTTCCATAAAATGGGACATCGGTGGTGGGTCAAAGGTACTCAAGCCTTCCCTTTGATCTGTCTTTCACCTAGAAGCTGTCTAGGTAGTACACCGTAAGGCCTATCAAAACAAAGACTAAACAAAAGATTAAAACGACCTCGAGGGAAAAATCCCCGAGGCTAAAAACGAATAAAATTAAACAAATAAATAAATAGATTGCCTCCCCGGCAACGGCGCCAAAATTTGATGCGGTCGTTTCTACACCAAAAATAAAATACCTAGATTACACTATGTGAAGTCGGCGGCAAGTAGGGTCGATCTCCACGGGAGGCGGTGTACTATCTATTTGTCCATTTATCCTGTCTAATTGTCACTAATGGGGGTTGATTGATTTAACTAAACTAATGATTGAGGCAAGGGAAAAGAATTAACAGTAAGAGAAAGAAGTATGCTAAGAGTCGGTCCACCGTGGCATTTATCGATCTATTATATCGGGAATATTAAGGCGATTAGACTATTGATAGGAAGAGCTATGGTCGTCACCTTTCGGTCCTTAAACCGCCCTAGAGTGTAAACAGCTTAACTTTCGCCCTCACTGCAATACCCTATTGTAACTAAGCAAGCCTTCCCTTCCAATCTTTCGATCTAGGTCGGGGTTAACTAGGTTTATGGTCTCCTGCATGCATACATTCGACCGGATAACAATTAAATTGCCTAATACAATTCCTACCGCAAGGCTAATCTATTTAATACGCTTAAAACATCGCTACCACGGCTTCCCTAATCCTAACATACTAGGGGATTTAGCTATGCATGATAAAATAAACGAGAACAATAATAAAAGAAGAAATAAACATTAGAAAGTGAATAAGGGAAGAAAAATTACTGAAATTAGGCGATCCGGAAATAAGAGAACAAAGTAACAGTGTATAGAGAAAGTAAGAGAGGAGAAAGGAGAGTAGTGAAGTATTCGAACCAGAGAGAAAGGGAGAGTATATGATCTTTGGATTATTGGATGATTACAAACGACAACCCTTACTCCTATTTATAAGAAATTAGGAGTAGGATTAAACCTAATTAACGAATTAAACCTAAAAGCCCAGCCCGTAGCAAAGTCCACTCGATCGAGTAAAGAAATCACTCGATCGAGCAAACTCACTTGAAAAACATTCGATCGACCAAGTAAAGTGCTCGATCGACTGATTACACATAAGGGACTGGTCGATCGACTAAGGAAGCAACTCGATCGACTATTTATTCTCCTAAAACCACTCGATCGACTAAGGATGTCTTGATCGAGTGATAATTGACTTCAATGACTTGTAATTCTCGTTAATTTGACTTTGACTTGTCCTTTTAGCTCCCGAAACGCCTTCACGCATCCCAAGACAGCAATATTTCCCGCTCCAAATCTACTCTTCCTCCAAATGCATGCAAAATGGACGGTAAATGACTTGATTCCGCTACTTTCTGGTCCATTCCTGCAAATAAGACAAAATACACCAAAGTAGCATATCCGGGGCATTTCGTAGCATAAAACCACGATAAAAGCATAGAAATACGTGCAATAAATAGGCTAAAAAGACTATATAAAATGCACGTATCATTTTACACTAATTAAATTGCAATAAAAGCTTGGCAAGTGGATATACCATGTATCCATTCATCCCAACTTTATAAATTGCTATTTCCTTCTATTCAATGTCATTTCTAACGACATGAATTTATTTAAGTAGATGTCTAGTCTTCTTACTAGACTTGGGCTCTTTAGCTTAAAAGATGTTCCCACTGTTATCATATAACTTGTGATAAAGTCTTTGGTAGAGGGATCTACTCTTATTCCCTACGTTGACCATCTTATCACAATGTACTTAGATTCTGTTTGTAGAACTTGCAATGGTTGAAACTAAAACATTTCTCTAGTCTCTTACTCCTAAGTCAATAACATCAGCCCAGGATTTCGATAAATCCTTATAGGTTTGGAAACTAAAGTTTGTGTAACCCTTCAACACACAACTCAGTATATCATCCAAACATAAAAACGAATCCTCAATTCTGCTCAAGAATCTTAAAGGATGTTCTTTAAGGCTTTCAAAAGACCATCATTCGAATTAACTTGTTATTGACTTATTATGCTCCAAGCATATGATTCATCATGGCATGTGCATGTAATGGCATACATGATCGTTCTAATGGCGGAAACATTAGCAATTGATTTCATGTGATCAACAACTTATTAGGTTGAGTGAATGACTATGACTATCATAGTAATTCCACTTTCATCAATATGAATAACCTACTCAACCTTGCTGATGTAAAATATATATGAAAGAACTTATCATCATAAGGCTCTCAATTCTATGCCAACATTCTCTCAATTTAAACACATAGATTCGGAAATCTAGAATGCATCGCACCCTTTCCTAGTCTCCCAATCACTCTTTCACAGAGGAGAGCATTGGTACATTATTCTAAATAAGTAATATATTATCAACATATAAGACATGGAAAAATAATTCTGGCTCCCACTTAACTTCATGTATAAACATGATTCTTCAACAATGTGAATGAAACCATTCTCAATTATTACATGAACGAAAAGTATGATTATTACAATCCTTTGATGCTTGCTTAAGACCATTCTAGGACCACTTAAGTAAGCTTTGCATAATATGTTAGGATTCTTAAATCTTTATTTAAGGTTTGTGCTTCGTACACATCCTTCTCTAAATTCCCACTTTAGAAAAGCGAATTTTTAATATCATTTGCCATTCTTCATCAAAATGAAATGTGGCAATTCCTAACATGATTTATCTTGATTAACATCTTCATGTCAATCTATGCTTTTAGGTAATCTAAAGCTCTATTTACTTTAAAGAGACCATCACCTTAAAGTAAATCTACTCTTGAGTAAAAATTTTGGATTGTAATGCTATGGCTTGTATGCGACAAAGTCGATTTGGGACTAGTCGCAATTGATCATTCAATAGGTCATAATACCATTACTTTCAAAAAGTAATATATTAACAATAAGACATGTGTACTATACTCCCACTCTATCTTAATAGATTATAGTTCCATTACTTTCAAAAAGTAACACATTAACTATAAGACATGTTTGTGACGATCTACTCCCACTCTATCTCTTAGAAATACTTCTATCTTCTTAAGAGATAGCTTTGTGAGTCACAAACATATATGGTGAAGTAATAGAAGTTCGTCTAGACTGACGTGTTAGCTCATAAAAGACCAGCTCTATTATGGCCGCTTGATTTATGTAATATGCGTGTCTGATCCATGTCATATGTTAAATAGACTTGCTATTTTAGGTATCTCCAGGTTGACCTTTCGTTTAAATAATGTGTCCATTTTGGACCACAAATCCCAAAAAGTGAGTTCGACAAATCAACCCGACTCATATTAGTTTGATCTTATAGGTAGTGACACTAGGTCATAATCTATAAGTGAGAATCAAATTCATTACATAAACATTCGCCACTACGATCGGATCGTAATGCTTTAATTCTTTTGATCAGTTGGTTCTCTACTTCATTTAGAAATTTTTTAAATTTCTCAAATGCTTCACTTTTATATTTGATTAAGTAAACATACCCATATCTACTTAAATCATTGGTAAAAGTGACGAAGTAGTCATAATTTCCCCTTGCGGTGATGCTCTTTGGACCACATACATTGGCATGTATTAGTCCCAATAAATCACTTGCTCGTGTCCCTTTACCACTAAAAGGAGTACGAATCATTTTGCGAAGGAGACAAGATTCGCATATTCCATATGATTGAAAATCAAATGGTCCAATAAATCCAGTCGACACTAGCCTTTTAATGCGTTCTAATTTATGTGACCTAATTGAAAAAGTTAAATGTACAAATCGTTTGGATCACTTGTTAGTTATGAGTCTTTTGGATTGTATGTTATAGATATCTTTAGTTGAGTTGGAGGTGTCTAAAACATAAATACCATTTATAGAAGTGGCTTGGCTCATGGCCAAGTCATTTTCAACAAAATACAATGATTGTTTTTTGATGGCAAAAGAATAATGCTTCCATGTCTAACATGGAAATAATGTTTTAAGACAAAGTGGGTACATAATAACAATTATGTAAGTACAACTCAAAACTATTAGCTAAAACAAGTACATATGTCCCTCTTGAAGTGACGGCTACCCTAGCTCCATTTCATAGTCGGATATCTACATCACCCTTGTTTAGCTTTTTTACACTTCCAAGCCCCTGTAAACGATTACAAAGGTGAGAACCACAACCGGTATCCAATACCCACGTTGAGGTGGAAGTATAATTTATATCAATAACAAAGATTCCGGAAGAAATAGTACCAAGTGGAGTGACAAGTCCAACATTGATATCTTTCAAATACTTGGGGCAATTTCGCTTCCAATGGCCCATGACATTACAATAATGACATTCGTCGTAGGATTGTGCACCCTTCTTGGTTTTGGTTGTGGTAGTCTCACTAACTACTTCCAATTCACTATCGGGTTTGGGTTTCTTACCCTTCTTTGCCTTTCCTTTAATAATACCATTACTCCTTTCAGTTGCAAGGACATTCTTGCTAGAACTCCCACTCAATTTGATATTTCTCCTTGCTTCTACAAACAAGGATGCCTTGGAATTTGTGAGATTCTCCTTACAAGATTCACTTACCAAGGAGGTGGGCATGAATATGGGAGTGGGAGGTGTGGAAGTGGTAAAGTAGCAAAGATTTCCATCCTCACCTATGCCAAAGCGTAGTTCTCTAATCGGGTCATTGTCATACAAGGAGCAATTTTTATTGAATGATTGGAGCCATGAATTAATGCTGATAGGTGTAAGAGTATTAGATGAATCCATTGCGGGAAAAAAAATTACAAAAACGGAGATGAAGGAAACAATTAACATTTATCGTTAAATACTCGTAAATATTAATACAAGTATTGCATTCATATAGTGACCTCTACCCAACTATAATGAATGATTCCGAGATCCGAAATTTATATTAACTTGGATGTGAGCCAACGGGCCCTCTACATCTTTACTAATATAACTTCGGTGGGTTAACCCTCTTAACCGATTCTACAATTAGAACTCTCGGTCGATGATTTTACATTAAATTCATCTTTAGCCCGAACCTTTTGCGGCTACGGTCGCAAAATACCTTCGTTGAGATCAACCAAACTTTCGAAGTGTAATAACTATTTATTACCCCACTCACCCAACGTCAAAGCAAGCACCCCGGTATAATATTTCAATACCGTATTGTACCTATATGAAATTTAGATTCATGGGCTGATACTATTTGGTAAGGCTAAGTCTCAATCTTTTAAAAGTAAAGGTCTTGTCAATTTATTATCTATCAATTTTAAGTGAACTAAAAGTCGAATTATCGATAATTATAATTGACACGGTCGATGACTCGATATGATATGCATGTGTTGTTATGCCGATTTGGCAATGCATGCAACATATTAAAAGAAATGCAAAACAAATAATAAACTCCTATTATGGCCTTCCTAAAATAGAAAATTAAATAATCTATTACAAATTCGGAAACCAACTCCTTTTGTCCCTTGAATCTTCAAGTGGCATGCCTCCCTAGAACACCGTCTTCGTTGGAACGCCTTTTCGAATGGCACCGTCTTGAAGAAACTCCGGAATTACAAATGATAATAATAAAATACAAAGCTATTCCTATTATACATTTGTAAAATGAAAAACTAGTAAAATAAAAGTGATACGAGATCACATTAAATTACAATCGAATCAATATCCCCTTTCATTACGGGTAATATCGATTAAAACTAAGGCCATACTAAAATAAAATTACATAATTCAAAATTATATAAATAAAATATGACATTCAACAATGAAATATACAACATTATAATATATGTCTCTCATGCCAAACCATGTGCCAAATCTCCCTATTTAACTTATATCGATTATATAACCCGGTTTTATGGAAATGCGTGATAATAACTTATTAAAATCACAAAATAATACATAAATCAAATTTAAGCTCAATTTAATTATCCTAACACTCTTAGGTCTCAAAAATTAGTCATCACTCAATTTTTGACAATAATTCAACTTGATTTAATTTTATGCTCATTTTTGACCCTAAAATCATAACATTTATGAAATAAATCCAAATTAAATTACAATAATTTCAAAATTTGAATTTTAAATTTTTTAACATTCTGTAATATATCCATGACACTCATAATGTCAAAAATCATTGTTTAAATGTTCGAATTTATTTCGAGAAAAATATAGTTGCGATTTATCGGTTTTATCAAATAAAACATCTAAAGTATTCAAAAATTAATCAAATCAATTTTCAACTTTAGATCTGATAAGTGGGATATAAATGCAACCTAAAATAATTTTCTCATGCCATGTAATTCGTTTTAGCTATTTATGCTAAAATAGTCACTATTTATGCCATTTTTACACGAAAAATTCATAAATCATGCTAAATGAATCAAGTTCATCTAAAATTTTACACGCAGTGAGAAAAATATGCATGTGACAATATATTAAAATTTCATGGCCTATTTCGAGGTTTAACTATATTTAACCATTTTACCTCCATTTAATTCATTTTTATTTCATAAAAATCATAAATCATGCAATATTAATCACATTAATACGAAATTTTACATACAATAAGTAAAATATGAATGTGAGGTCATATAAAAATTTCAAGGTCAGAGACTTATTTTAACTATTTTTAGCATTTTAATTTCCATTTTAGTCATAAAAATGTAATAAAATAACTAAAAATCATTAAAATGAGCAATAAAATACCATAAATCATAAAAATGACCTAAAAATATTTTAGGACCAGAATATATAACATGCATCAATATTTCGTGGCTTTATCTAATAAATCACAAATTTTAGTTTAAATTAAGTTACTAATAACTCGAAAAAACTATAAATCGATTATGCATGCAACATCCTATGCTCTGATACCAATTGTTAGGTTCATATACGTATTATTAGACTCTTCTAATGGTGAACAAATTAACATTTTAATATGTGTTCTTTAGATCTAGTGCATGCATAACTAAATAAGAAATAAAATGAGAAAATAATGTTTCTTACATTGTTAAATGTTTCGAAATAGGCACAAGTAAGGTCTCCTACCTTCACTTGTTCTTGAGCTTAAATGTCAATGAAAGATCCTCCAACCTTGGTCTCAAATGTAGAAACCCTCCTCAAGAGATGCACCCAAGATTAGCCCTTATCACTACTAAATAATATTAGCTAGATATTTATTTAGTAGTCTACCTTAAAAATGAGTACTAATACTCATATATTAGATTAATAATATTAGTAGTATCATTGAACAATCTAGATTAAAACTTCTCAAGTTTTAGAGAAAGAAAACTATGAATGACGTAGAGGTTTTGCATGTGAATGTATGAGCAAAATAAGAGAACAAATTCTCTTCAAAAGAGAATGGGAAAACCGGTGGGGAGAAGTCCCTTTTGGGGGATCTATGCACATATATTCTCACAATTGTTCTAATCAATGTGATAGGTATGCATGCCTATTAGACTAGGCAATTATTTTGCTTATTTAGTCTCAATAAACAAACAACCCACTAGCCCCTATTTCCTCCACCATTTCGGTCCATTGATAAAATGGACATCCATTTTATTTTGTCAATTTGTCATTTGTCACACAATGTGTGACATGTAACATGTAGCATGTCTTTAATTAATTCTAATGCATATTTAACATATTAAATATCATTATTTACATTAATCAAGTTACATATAACAAATTGTCTAGTAATACTTGATCACATAAATAAATGAGTCATATAATTATAATTCACAACATTTTGTAATTATAATTAACCATTCATTCTTATCTCTATTGCTTCATAAACAATAATCAATTTTAGTAATAAAATCTTTTATTACTAAAATAAATCTTATTTAATCAAATTACAATAAGATATAAATATTCTCACTCACAAATGAATTGTTCAATTTTAAGGAATTGATCAACTTGTATCGTCATACAATTAATCAACTTTACTGATTTGGGCAACATCCTGTAGGTGTGACCTTAAGGGATCAACTGACCACCACCGTCCTACGACAGTAACGTCAAACTCTAGCAAGCCAATCGTTACCGATTAATGTTGATCAGTTGACTATATAATGAATCATCCCTTACGTATTCTTATTATGAGATTTAATTGTGATTTTATAATCATGTGATCGCGCTATTATTGAGGACACATACTCAGACAAATAATAGCTCTAGGGACTCCAAACCTTGAAAAGATCACTTTTCGTAAGAGCTTGGTTACCGTATTTGCATTGTCGGTTGGAGTAGAAATTGCTTCTACCCTCTTTGATACGTAATCAACGGCAACTAGAATGTACTTGTTGCCTTGGGACGATACAAAGGAACCTTGGTAATCAATTCCCCATACATCGAAGATTTCAACTTCCAATATGCCTCGTTGTGGCATCTCATTTCTCGAAGATATGTTCCCGGTTCTTTGGCAAGGGTCACAATGAAGGATGAATTATCTAGTATTTTCAAACATGGTGGGCCAATAGAAGTCTGATTGTAGGACTTTGGCAACCGTCCTTCCTGCTCCATGGTGTCCTTCATATGGGGATGAGTGGCAACTCTCCAAAACTCCTTGAACCTCCCATTGTGGTACACACTTTTGGCATAGACCATCATTACATGCCTTGTAGAGATTAGGATCATCCCGAAAATACCTCTTCACTTCAAATAGGAATCTCTTTCGTTGTTTGTAGTTCAAATTCGGGGGAAGAACTCCTCCTACAATGTAGTTTGCAAAATCGGCAAACCATGGTGTTGTGTGTCGTTCGAGTTGTGTATGGATGGCCATTAGAACATCATCGGGAAAGGAATCGTTAATTGGTGTATCTTCTTCATTGTTGTCGAACCGAATTCTAGACAAGTGATCCGCTACTATATTCTCGGCCCCTTTCTTGTCTCTTATCTCTAAGTCAAATTCTTGGAGCAACAATATCGACCTAAACAATCCTTGTTTTAATTCTTTCTTTACCAAGAGATGTCTAAGAGCACGGTGGTCCGAGAATACTATCACTTTTGATCCAAGCATGTAGGAGCGGAACTTGTCCAAAGAATACACTATAGCAAGAAGTTCCTATTCCGTGGTGTCATAGTTGACTTGTGTGGCATCATGGGTTTTGCTTATACAGTATATGGCATGTAAAGCTTTCTCAATCCGTTGCCCAAGAACCGCGCCAGCGGCATAGTTGCTTGCATCACACATTATCTCAAAAGGCAACTCCCAATTTGGCGGTTGAATACTCGGTGCCGAAATTAGAGCTTCTTTGATCCTATCAAAAGCCTCAACACACTCATGAATAAATTGGAATTGGGCATCTTTAAGCAAAAGTTGAGTAAGGGGCTTTGCAATTCTGGAAAAATCTTTTATGAATCGTCGGTAAAACCCCGCGTGACTGAAAAAACTCCGCACTCCTTTGACATTCACGGGTGGCGTTAATTTCTCTATCACCTCAACTTTAGCTTTATCAACCTCGATGCCCTTTTCCGAAATCAAATGACCCAAGACAATGCCTTCATTAACCATGAAATGACACTTCTCCCAATTTAAAACAAGGCTAACATCCTCACATTTTTGCAAGACAAGTGACAAATTATGCAAACATGACCCGAAACCTTTCCCATAGACACTAAAATCATCCATAAAAACTTACATTATGGTTTCTAGGTAGCCGTACAAGACACTCATCATGCAAAGTTGAAATGTTGCGGGAGCATTACATAGCCCGAAGGGCATTATCCTATAGGCAAAGGTACTATAAGGGCATGTGAAAGTGGTCTTGTGTTGGTCATCCGGGTGTATCGGGATTTGGAAGAATCCCGAATACCCGTCAAGGTAGCAAAAGAATTTGTTAGAGGCTACCCTCTCAAGCATTTGATCAATGAGTGGGAGAGGGAAATGATCCTTTCTTGTTGCGGAATTCAGCTTACGATAATCAATACACATTCGCCAACCGGTGATCTTCCTTGTGGGTATTAGCTCGTTCTGGTCATTTTTCACCACCGTGATACCTCCTTTCTTTGGTACTACTTGAACGGGGCTAACCCACAAAGAATTCGATATAGGGTAAATGATTCCCGCATCAAGTAATTTCATAACCTTCGCTTTTACAATCTCTTGCATATGGGGATTTAGTCTTCTTTTAGCCTTAAATGGTAGGGCTATGGTCTTCTTCTAAATGTATCCTATGCATGCAAAAGTCGGGGCTTATTCCCTCATGATCATCTAGACTATAACCTATAGCCTTTTCATGTTCTTTTAACACACCAAGCAAACTTTCCAATTGACATTCATCAAGTTTTTCATTGACAATTACGGGTTTGGTTTTAGACTCATCAAGGTAAGCATACTTCAAATTTGGGGTAAGGGGTTTTAAAGATGGGGTTTGTACCTCAATTTCTACCTTTTATGGTTCGTTGGGAACACTTTCCACCTCTATTACACTTTCTACCCTCATTGCTTGTTCTACCTTGATGGGTTGTGATGATTCTTTGAGAATGCCATCTATCCTCATGGATTTCTCATAGGTGAGCTCTTTGTTGGGTAGAGCGGCTTCAAGAAGATCTACTTCCAATGCCCAATGTTTACCGTTGGCCTCACTTGCTTCCAAGGTCTCCAATGCTTCCAAAGGGTCTTTGATGAGAGTAGAACCCACATGGTCCTCTACACAACAATCTATAAGGTCCATATTGTAATGTAAACTAAGAGAAAAAGGTGAGAAGTACCTTGAGGAAATGTTTTTCCCCAAGGCAAAGAAAGACATAACTAAAAACAATAATTGATAACAATTCAATTGAACACCATTCTCCGGCAACGGCGCCATTTTGATGTGAGGTGGCTTTGTTCGTCTAAGCTCTCAATCAAACACTATTTATATTCTCGACAAACTACTCTTAGTAGAGTGATAAGTAAAGGCCGGATCCCAAGGGACAGGTATTGGATTAAGCTATCAAATGCAAGTAGTTATGCCTTTAAGTCACAATTTAGGTTGAGTTGAGAATGTAATCTAAACTACTTAACAAGAGAAATGTAAACAAATAGAAAGTAAAGCAAAGTAGTAAATGGGGGTGTAAACAATTGATTAAAGATACTAGGGTGCCATGGGTGCCATGGGTTCATAAGGGAATCATGATAAGATCACATAAATAAGTTTCATAGATGCAAGCAATTTATTGTTGTAGTGGAATCGAGTTCGTTTATATCTTACCATTCCTAGGGAGTTTTGGGTCTCGGAGCCGAGTCGGTCACATCTTTACAATGCCAACAACGACTTAATTCTCCCTATTCAACTATACGCATGTTCTAACAAGCCTTGAGTTAGTTTATGTCTTACAAGTCTTGTTGAAAGGATAAGAGAATCATGCTAGGTTGTCAATCAAGCATTTCATCAAGCGTAACATGTGCATAAGTTGAAAATACAAAAAGCAAGCATTTATATGGACTTATTAATAAAAAATCTACTCCATGATTAACTCCCTTAATCCCCCACTAAATCTAGTTAGGGAACTACTCACTCATTATCATGGAAATCATGTTAACAATGATGTCAATCATCTTAACAAGTGTAAACTTGATGGAAGAGTAAACAATAAACAAAGATTAAGCAAAGAGTAAAGAAATTGTGCCAAACTTATGATGAACAAATGGAAAGGAGAGAATAATAAAAGAAAACTTGATTGATGATGAAGAGTTGTCAATTCTCCAATAATCCCAAATAATCTTCAATTACCCAACTAGATCTAAGAACTCTTGAACAATAATTAAGGAAGGATTAAAATGTAACTAAGCTAATTGATGTCTAATATACTCAAATGACTTGATGCTAATCTCCTATTACAAGGGAGTATTTATACTAAGTACAAGTATTAGGTTAACTAAGGGCTTAAATGACGATTAAGCCCCTTAAATAAGGTCCAACGCCTTGCAAGTCCTGGCATGGGACACACGACCTCCTCTTGATGGACGCCCATCCTGTATTGAAAAATGCACGTCCTACTTTGGGGACGTTTGGGCAGAACTTGGGGACGCCCGTCATGCTTCTGGGACGCCCGTCCTAAAGGGCAGAATTGCTTCTTCTTCATTTGGCTGTCCTCTAACTCGTGGGGATCCTTCAAGGGTCGTGGGGGTCCTTCGTCATTGCCCATTTACTTGTTCAATCAACTTAGGCCTTTAGTATCGGTCTCCTCCTTGATGCTTGGTCGTTAGATTCGATCAATTTAGCTCCCTTTTTGCTCCGTTTAGGCAAGGCTTAGCACTCCTACCCTACTAAGGGCACTAAAACCTCATAGAATATGGAAAAATAGAAAGCTTAAGATAGAAAAGACCCTAATACATGCTAGAAAGCATAGAAACGAGGCTAGTTAGGGGTCTGAATGTGAGTAAATATGAGTCACATCAGGCATTTCCTGTAGCAGTTGGATTACTTGTTTGCCCTAGAGTGGTGCTTTGATATGAGCGACCTGGCCGAGTGAGGTGGTCGACGTCGATATTGTCTAAGCATTTGATTGGAGGATTATCAGTGAGGTAAATATCTCCAGCATCATATCTCCACAAACCATTGACGTCATTTTCCTCATGCATAACATTGAGTTTATCCATTTGGATAATTTCAGCTTCTAGATCAATGACTTGTTGGACAAAGTCTTCGACCACTATGATTACATTTTGCATGGTGGCCTTGTCGGATAGTGTGGTGGCCACTAGCGTAGTCTTTTCTCTGTTTCCACCTTGAGATGTGTCACTAGGTGTAACACCCCCACTTACCAAGGAGCCTTAATAAGACCTTCCCCAATAAGTAAGGGCATTACCATCTCGGTTACGCGAGGTAATGTATATCAAATAAACCATAATAGAACATTTATCAAATGTTTCTTACAGTTTATACAAGCATAACAAAAGGAATACAACTCTGATTTAACTGAAGGAAACTACTAAGCATAAGTGACAACGGCAACTAGCTAGACAACGTGATGACTCTATCTCCTCCATATCCCGCAGACAACATATCAACCAACACCTGCTAAACCAACTGCTCACCATCCCCGAATAGATCTCCACAGTTTTGAAAACAATAAACGGGGTCAGTCAATTGAATAACCAAGATAAGAATACAGAGTTACAATCAATATACAAGCACAACCAATCCGATTGCAATAACATTCTCCAACCCCATTACTAGTCAATAACCGACTACACATTAAATGTGTAGTCCTGCCAGACTACCCATCGCAACAGGTAATCCTCACCGCCAGACTACCCAGGTCATTAATATGCACATCCCCCTTGTGACGGGAGTCACAATAGGCGAACATGGAGTTGGAACCATCTCCCGAACATGGTCACTTCTCAACAATACCAATCTCAATATCAACACAATATCATCTCAACCAATATCAATCCAACGAAACAAATTAATCAATCAATCAATCACGCCAATCTCAAATTAATTACATAACCGACTCAGTAGGGAAACCGTACCTTTTTGTTATTCCATGAAAATGCGTTCATCATATTATGTCAAGCAAGACTCCACATCGAATCCTACAAGTAACAACCGTACCCTATCACTAAGCTATTAAAGATCTATTAAAAGATAACAATTATTCACAAAATCACTATAAGACACAGACCGATGCCGACGGCGGCGACAACCAGATTTGATGACTTCATGCATAGACCGTATCCCTCCCCGGAATAGTGTTCAAGGCCGCCCAAGATGTGTAGAGTGATATGAGAGAATTGGGAGAGAGAGATATTAGGTTTAAGAGTGAGAAAAGGAACCGTCGAAAATAATTTATGTTTAAGTCTCCGCGTTTTATATTAACGCGTTGTCCGACGAAGTACTCGGTCGAGTATTGTCATACTCGGCCGAGTACGCCCCACTCGGCCTAGTACCTCAAATACTCGGTCGAGTGGCCTCTGCTAGGTCAAGTATCCGGTTACATTGGCCATCTAGTCTCCCCCGTCTCCCTTGTTGGGGCTCTCCCTTGGTCAATAGGTCAGTCAACGACTCCCTAACAATGCGGGTATTACAGTCTTCCCCCCTTAAAAGGAACTTCATCCCCGAAGTTCGTCCCACACTTCTCAACGCAACACAACCAAGCAACACAAGGGATCACATAGTACTCATGCGACAAGGAAAGCCACGTAACTTATGCAACACCAAGTAACGCCAACGTATAAACGACAAGGTTATTATCATTACATGTCTAACACCACCGGTTATCGTGACATGACTGTGACAACCATGAAGCCACTATGTTATTACTATGTGCAAGCCACTAAACCGTTTATAAAATAAAAGTGATGTCATAAAATAGCTTAAATAACAACGATTAAAAGCTATGAAAATGACAGTTTAAAGAATAAAAGCAACTATTTAATGAAGTTTCGCGATCTTTGCAAATTCTTTTGTCGCGATGTTATCTACCCCTCTTAAAAGGAACTTCGTGCCTGAAGTTCACTCCCAACTATAGAAATGAGGTGTACATATATATATATATAAACACAACAATTACGGAAGCATGTATTACTTTTCTAACAATTATGAGCATGTACGGAACAGAAGTAAAGTAACCATGTTCAAATAAAGTAGAGATAAAATAACTTGAAATTACCAATGCTAAGAAAGGCGTATACAACACACAACACCAACGAGTAATACATGATTATCATTCTTTCATCCATACTAACTCCCATATCCCTTTCGTCTCAATTCCAAACCAAACCGATGTACCGTCACAAAATTTATCATACAAATACCATACCATCAAACATCGATACCAAGATTAATGTGAAAACACGTATAACAAAATTTAACAACTCATTCAACTAAAACACGAACTAAGAATCAAAACACAAACACAAACATAAGGTACTCGGTTTTGTATCCGCAGGAAATCGGCCGAGTATCTAGTACTCGGTCGAGTGTGTGGGGGCAGAATTCGTTCGTTTCACATGTAGCAACCTGAAAGCTATAAATTCTACCTGCAAAACGTATTTTACCATCTACCAACTCAAGAATTCAGGTCTTAATGACCTCAATAATACAGAAAAGCAAAGTATTGGCCTTATGGTCCTGTTACAATCATCCAAACAAACCAAATAACAAGTACGATCGGAATCCGTCAAAATATCCAACAAATCAAACAATATAAATGAAAACGCAGCTCAAGTATCCGCATCCTCGTCCATGTCCTCGCCGCCACCTGTGCCAGATGTCCCTGGTCCCTAATATGCTTCTGCTGGTTAGTCACCACCGGTCCACCTCCCTGTACCATCCAACTGGCTACCATAGTTGGCTCCCAACGGCTCTGCGAGGCAGCCATTCTCGTAGTTCTCTCCGGGGCTCTTCACGTGGTGCGGTCTATCCCATAGCTATGTGATACCGAGGTTGTCATACTCCTTGGTATGCAAACAATATTTGAAAAACTCAATACCAAACTAATGAATGTAGTAGGGTAAGGAGCTCGATCCACAGAGACGGGATTATGGTTCTTAAATTGTTTGTTTGTTTCCTAGTTTAGTTTTAGCAAATGTTGAATGATTGATAAACTAATTAATAAGACTACAACTAAAGCAAGCAATGTTAAATTGATTAAGATGCTAATTAAGGAAGCAAGGGGGGTCTGGTTCACTCATGTAGAGACAGGGTCGAGTAAACGCACAAATTAACAAGTAATCAAGGTAAATTCAAAGGTATTGATGCGTGTCCTTAATATGATGTTTTACACCCTATTTTACACGCATTTCAGAGCTCAAATATGTAGTTTATGCTACTATTTTCCCTATTTCCGTCTACTTTCGTGTCTTTGTGTAATATTGCAGAAATGTGAAGAATCCAGCGGAAATCGAGCCGAATTCGTCCCTAAGTACTTAGCATTGCATTTGACATGGAGTAAAGACTCGGGAAGCAAACTTGGTGCGCGTATCGAGGCCCGAAAGACAAATTCACGAAGCTTTTGGAGCCAAGTACCTGTTGGAGTGGTCGATAGACTGATGCTCTTGGTCGATCGACCAGTGCGCGATTCCTAAATAAGATCAGAAGCTCCTGTACAGCGCATCTCAGTCGATCGACCAGTCCCAGTGGTCAATCGACCAAACCGTTAATCTGACGGAAATTAAAAGGAAGAGAATTAGAAAGCCCAATGTAATTAGGTTTTAGGAATAAAAGTTACGTAAGACTATCTATATAACGTAACCTGATGTTTTCAGAAGAGGATCATCGAATTTTAGGGAAATAATTAGGGTTCAATATCAAGTTTAGCATTAGAGTTCACAATCATTCAACACAATTAGTTTTATTTTCTTTAATAAAGTTCGTGCTTTGGGATTCTTCCTCCTGTTTTCATTCGGTAATTTACGTTCTTTAATTTCAGTTTATCTTTATTCGTTCATAGATTAGAATTGCGTAGAGTAGTTTCCCCAAAACCTTATTTTGTTTATGCATCTTGTTTGTTTAATTTATTTAATCATGCATCAAATTTTGTTAATTGTTAATTTCGTTATTGTTATAAATTCTTTCATGAGTAGCTAAACCCTTTGTGCTAAGATGTAGGGGACCTGTAGTGTAGGCGGCGTAGAAATTCGTAGGCCTGAGTCGCGCCATGGTCGATCGACCGCCTACCCTGGTCGATCGACCGGTTCACGTGAGATTAGCTTCGCCTTAATTGATTTAATTGTTATATTTGACGAATCGAGTGCACGCGACTAGTTGAATGCTTAGGAATTGACCGACCCGACAGATCGAAAGATAGGGGAGGGAAATAGACTACTTAATTAAGACGACTAAATTAATAAGATCGAGAGATAAGTTAATTTAGGCTTTTAAATCACTTTTCAGGGCGAGAGTCAGTACTAGTGATATTAGGGACCCGTAGCTAGATCGAAAGATGCTACCTAATAAGATTGGACCGAGAGGACTTCTTATTTTCCCATTTTATGTGATTATTTCAGACCTACCTAGGATACTGCCGTCGAAACTACAGTGAACCGACCGTCTTAGCATCCTTTTAATATTTGATTTCACTTACTTCCTTTAAATTGTTCATTTATTTGCTTTAGTTTAATTGCCTTTAGTTATAGAACAATTCAAATCAAACCCCCCTCATAACTGTTACTTTAGACTAAAATTAGACAACTATTAATTGCATCGCCTCTCTGTGGTTCGATCCTGACTGCCACTATCTATAGTAGTAGTTTGGATTATAAATTTATCTTTGATACTCTACGACGGTATCAAATTTTGGCGCCGTTGCCGGGGAGGCAATTGTTTAATTTTTAGTTGTTTTTATTTTAGTCTTTTTCTTGGTTTAAGGAACATCTGTTCCTTAAACTCTTCTCATATTCTACTTGTAGTTTCCTCTTATGCGCAGGTCACAGGGTGGTGATTTACGACCGTTAGATCCTGAGATCGAAAGGACTTTGCGTGAGTTGAGACGATCATCTAGAGTATTGCCGACAGAGGAAGAGCTGAGTACTCTGTCCAGTTACTACGAGAGCGAGTTATTTGAGGAGGATCCACCTTCGTCTCCTATTTCCACTTCTTCAGCTGAGACCGTTACATCTCCAGATATGGCTGAAGAAGCAAGTATAGCCAGTCACTCCGAGCCAAAAGCTGAGAATCTCTATAAGGGATTTGCGTTGCCAGCTGGGACAGATAGAAAATTCGAACCGAAGCCGGCCTACATTAACTTGGTTGAGAGAAACCAATTTGGGGGAGCTGCAAATGAAGATGCAGCTAAACATATGGAGATATTCATTGACTACTGTTGTTCCATACCCCCACCATCGGTGTGACCCGGGACCGAGTAAAAGAGACGATGTTCATATTCTCGCTTCGTGATCTTTGCTAGGGAGTGGTACCGAGATCGGATCGAGTTTGCCGGTGTATTACTGATTGGAATTCGCTGGCCCTAGCATTCTATAAGAAATATTTCTCTGCATCGAAGACCAATGCAATTAGAGCTCAGATCACAAGCTTTAAACAGGGTCCTGATGAAAATTTTCATGAGGCATGGGTCCGTTTCAAGAAGCTGGTGCGATCTATTCCGCACCATGGGTTCGAACAATGGTGCCTATGTAATCAATTTTATAATGGGCTTTATGATGATCAGAGGGCTATCCTGGATGCTGCAGCTAATGGCAGATTCCAGGAGAATGTTGGGGAAACTAAGGGGTGGAAGATTATTGATGATATGGCCACCCATAAAGCTGAGCATGGGAATTCTAGAGAAAATTAGAGAAGATTAGTTGAATCTCCTGTTGTAGCTGCAATAGAGGCTCTTACTGCAAGATTTGACAAGCTAGATTTTGGGGGATCCCAAAAAGGTGGGATATATAAAGTTAATGCAGTTTCAGACGGCCCCTTTACATGCAAAAGATATGGAGGAGAGGGACATGTTTCGGAGTTTTGTACTAGTTCGAATGAAACATGTCTTTGCCTTTCAACATTATAGGCGACTGGTACTTATCCCGATCCCTCTAATGTCCACCCCAATTTGAGGTGGACTAACCAGAATGTCCTTAATCCGGGTCCACCACCGCAGCAGCAGCAGAATTATGTACCCCCTCATAAGCAGCAACAGTATCAAAAGCCTCCCTATGTGCCTCAGCAGCAGCAATTTCAAGGTTTTGATATTTCCGAGTTGAAAAACATGGTTCAGAACTTGTCGGGTTTGCTGCAAAAGGAGTCTCTAGCTAGAGATACTTCTACAAAGATGTTGGAGAGCCAAATTGCCCAATTGGCAAGCAAAAGTGCAACTCGAGCTTCGGGGCATTTACCGTCACAGCCGGATCAAAAAGAGACTCTAAATGTAATCACACTCAGGAGCGGGTCTACCCTTGCTGGACGCGTTACTGTAGGGGATGAACCCGAGGGAGTTATGGTTGAAAAAGGTGGGAAAGCTGCTGGAAAAGGGAAGAAGAAAAAGAACGAGGAAAAGACGAACAGCAGCGATCACGGTCGATCGACCGCCACACCTGGTCGATCGACTGCATCTGGTGAATAGTGGCGAGTCTGTAACAAAACAGAAACTTTGAGCAACAGTGAAGCCAGTCGATCGACTGACCTACATGGTCGATCGACTTAAGATACGCCTGATTGTGAACCTTTTCGTCCTCCAATGCCAGATAACCTGAGAGACTACTTATTTCGGGGTACGACGACTCCGAAATTATCAAGGCAAGATCCAAATGCTGATGGGTCAGTTCCGGTTCCAAAGTACGACCCTACGATGATTAATGGTTCATTCCTGAGACGGTCTGAAGAAGGTTCGAGCTACAACAAAGATAAAGTAGTGGATTTTCAGCCTAAGTCCACTGATGCCGGTATGAGAGATATAGAGGAGAGGGCTAAGTTGCTTCTTACAGCCCCGTACCCAGAGAGATTGGTGCCGACAAAGGAACAGGTATCGTTTAACAAGTTTGAAAATGTTATTCGTAGTTTAAATGTGCAAGTTCCTTTCTTAGAATTAGTTAATCAAGTGCCTACTTACATGAAATTGATGAAGCAACTTTTGTCTAAAAAGAAGTCACTTGGTACAGTGCAATCTGTCGCACTAACTGAGGAGTCATGTTCCTATTTGACTCATACTGCACCTCATAAGTTAGCTGACCCTGGTAGCTTCTCTGTTCCTTGTAATATTGGTACCTTCTCAATTGAGAAGGCATCATGTGATTTAGGGGCCAGTATTAGTGTTATGCCTTTGAGTCTAGCTAAGAAGTTGGGTCTGACCAGGTTTACAGTCACTAATATGACCGTACAGATGGCTGATTGCTCTGCGGTCCAGCCTATAGGAGTCTTAGAGGACATTCCTGTGCAAATAGGAAAGTTCTTTTTCCCAGTTGACTTCGTTGTGCTAGATATGCCCGAGGATGCTCACATTCCTATCATTTTGGGTAGACCATTTATGCACACTGCTGGTGCAGTTATAGATGTTGGCTCAGGGACATTGACCTTTAAGGTGGGAAAACAGTCCATTGTTTTTGCCCAGACCTATAAGAAGAAGGATGCCATGTACCCGGTAACTTGCAATGTAGCTAAATCTTATGTTGTGTTGCCTGATATGCCTGCTCCTATGCCTATTTCTGTTATAACACCTCCGCCCCAGATTGGGAGCAAATTGGAGGAAGATCCTTCTGTTTTGACTATTGCAGGAGCTGGTTTGGGGAAGGAAGAACCTCATGTTGCTCCAGTTATAAAGGAGCCAATCGTTCAAAGAGGCGGTCTAGGATGTCTTAGCTATGGCACAGATGAGGAGCCTGATGAGGAGCCAGTTAAGGTGACGGAGTCCGATTTGGATTTTGACGAGCCGGACGAGGTCATTGATTGGGAAGAGGTTAGAGATTCTAATCTGTTGAGTTCTGCGGATATTGGAGTTGTTAGGAGCCCCGCTGAGGAGATGAGCCCTGTAGAGGCTACTTCTTGCAGTCAGAAGCCGAGCAAGTGGGCCATTCCGTGGCCATTCTTGATCAACTATTAGTTGATTAAGACTTTTTAGAAAAAACATTTTATTGCTTTTGTTAGACTTTTTATTGCTTTGGTTTGCGCGAGACTTCGCTTTAGTAAGTTTGCTTTGGATTTTTAAGACTTTAGACTGTTACTTTGGGTTTTGCGCAATTTTGGGCGCGTTATTATGTGTATTTGCAGGTTCATAGACCATATTAGCTCAATTTATTGAGCTAATTCGAAGAAATCAGAAACTTACAAGGGTATTTGATCAATCGATCGTGTGTAGTCGATCGATCGACCCACTGCAGCTACTGAGAGCTTCATTCTGTCATTCTCAGTCGATCGATTTGCGGCTGGTATGGTCGATCGACCGCCTTCACTGCTATACCTGTTCACTACCATTCCCCTGCTGTGTTTGGTCGATTTGCGGAGTTGAGGGAGTCTTTTCTCCACTTTATTCTCCGATTCATTTCTGTTTTCTTCTTTTGCATATAATTTTGCGTCTCGTAAATTGCTTTCTCGGAATTACGCGCGGTACTTTTGTTTCTTTTCAGGTACCTACGGTAGCACTGCTGGCTACTGAAACCTCCTAGCTCACGCTGGTTTGGGGAGGTTTCCTTCTGCGCTTAAAGTCTTGTGAGTTTCCGAGTTTAACTTCATGTCTTGTTTAGTTATTTATCGCAAATTCCTATTTCCCTTGATTATTTTCTCGTATGATTTTGCACAATGGGGACATTGTGTGATTTGGTTTGGGGAAGGGTTTTGCGTCGCATTTGCATTATTTTTATTGCACTTCAGTTACATGTTTATTGCATTTCTGCTTGCATTGTATTTATTTCCCTTATATTTACAGAAAATCCAAAAAAAAAAAAAATCGAAAAATTTCAAAAAAAATCCAAAACGTGCATGTTTATTTTAGCATGTAGGTCGAGTCGGAACGGTAGTATTTCAATGATGACATTGCATTTTCAGCTGTTTATGCCTAAGCCGTGCTCATTAACATGCTATTAGTAGAATCATATATGCATAGTCTACGAGTTTTCGTTAAATATCTCGCTGAATCTTGAAACTCGACTTAGATTTTTGGCAAACTACATTATATTCTGAGTTTTAGAGCTTATAACTGGTGACATTCATGACCAGTTCATCTAGGAATGTGAGTAGTACTCTTTGTGAGACATGTTATATCAATATGCATAAATATGAACTTGGTCTACTTAATACCTGTATGCATTCGGTTTGTGGTTTGTTGACACATGTGGAAGAGGTCCCCCTTTATTCATTTTACCCATAAGCCCCACAAAAGCCAAATTTGCCCTTTTTGTCCCATAAGCTACATTCCATATTTAGCCTACCCTTGCCGAGCTAGTATTGGTAATTGTGGGAATGTGTTTATTGCATTTTGGTTGTATTGCTCTTTATGAGAATGTTAGTGAAATGATTGAAGGGAAAGAAAAGAAAAAAAAAAGAAAAAAAAATGATTCGAAAAAAAGAGGTCAGCCGATCGACCGTCCCACTTGGTCGATCGACTGCTTGCTGCAGTAGCGAAGGAAATTCGAAAAAAATCACATGGTTGAGGTCTTTATTAGATGGTGATTTTATTCCCATGTTTTATTAATATCATTTGGGGAATTACAGTTATAATTGGAGATTGTGAGATTAGTGCTAATCATTAGCACCGGTTTTATTGTTGAATTTTGAGCAAGAAGTTGGATGTTGTTATAATTTGGATCTGTAGTTACTAGCTTGGCTTTAACTCCTCTATTCCAAATTTATCTTAGCCCCTTCTTACCCATTACCTCACATATCCATATTTACCTCGGCATGTGTCATGGTCATTTGTTTGGTTGGAATGCATATGTACGGTTGTAGAGATTATTTTCATATTAGATTGCAGGCATGTTCTTATAGGTCGTAGTTAGGTGAGTGTCGTTACAAAATTACTTCTTTCTATCTTTTGCATATATTCACCTGTGATTATGTGTGATATGAGCGACCCGTGAGAGTCCATAATGATAAGTCTCCATAGTTGACGGTTCAACGGTTTTTAACGACTACATAACTCGTTTGCATGGTTCATATTGCTAATTGATTGTTAGTTGTTGCATTAAACTGGTTTAGGCTTTATAGTTGCATTTCGCTCTGAGATTGAAATCGTTCCAATTAGGTCCTAGGATCGAGTCTAGTTCTTGCTTGGGGACAAGCAAAGGGTTTGGTTTGGGGAAGTTTGATGCGTGTCCTTAATATGATGTTTTACACCCTATTTTACACGCATTTTAGAGCTCAAATATGTAGTTTATGCTACTATTTTCCCTATTTCCGTCTACTTTCGTGTCTTTGTGTAATATTGCAGAAATGTGAAGAATCCAGCGGAAATCGAGCCGAATTCGTCCCTAAGTACTTAGCATTGCATTTGACATGGAGTAAAGACTCGGGAAGCAAACTTGGTGCGCGTATCGAGGCCCGAAAGACGAATTCACGAAGCTTTTGGAGCCAAGTACCTGTTGGAGTGGTCGATAGACTGGTGCTCTTGGTCGATCGACCAGTGCGCGATTCCTAAATAAGATCAGAAGCTCCTGTACAGCGCATCTCAGTCGATCGACCGGTCCCAGTGGTCGATCGACCAAACAGTTAATCTGACGGAAATTAAAAGGACGAGAATTAGAAAGCCCAATGTAATTAGGTTTTAGGAATAAAAGTTACGTAAGACTATCTATATAACGTAACCTGATGTTTTCAGAAGAGGATCATCGAATTTTAGGGAAATAATTAGGGTTCAATATCAAGTTTAGCATTAGAGTTCACAATCATTCAACACAATTAGTTTTATTTTCTTTAATAAAGTTCGTGCTTTGGGATTCTTCCTTCTATTTTCATTCGGTAATTTACGTTCTTTAATTTCAGTTTATCTTTATTCGTTCAAAGATTAGAATTGCGTAGAGTAGTTTCCCCAAAACCTTATTTTGTTTATGCATCTTGTTTGTTTAATTTATTTAATCATGCATCAAATTTTGTTAATTGTTAATTTCGTTATTGTTATAAATTCTGTCATGAGTAGCTAAACCCTTTGTGCTAAGATGTAGGGGACCTGTAGTGTAGGCGGCGTAGAAATTCGTAGGCCTGAGTCGCGCCATGGTCGATCGACCGGTTCACGTGAGATTAGCTTCGCCTTAATTGATTTAATTGTTATATTTGACGAATCGAGTGCACGCGACTAGTTGAATGCTTAGGAATTGACCGACCCGACAGATCGAAAGATAGGGGAGGGAAATAGACTACTTAAATAAGACGACTAAATTAATAAGATCGAGAGATAAGTTAATTTAGGCTTTTAAATCACTTTTCAGGGCGAGAGTCAGTACTAGTGATATTAGGGACCCGTAGCTAGATCGAAAGATGCTACCTGTTAAGAATAGATCGAGAGGACTTCTTATTTTCCCGTCTTATGTGATTATTTCATACCTACCTAGGATACTGTCGTCGAAACTACAGTGAACCGACCGTCTTAGCATTCTTTTAATATTTGATTTCAATTACTTCCTTTAAATTGTTCATTTATTTGCTTTAGTTTAATTCCCTTTAGTTATAGAACAATTCAAATCAAACCCCCCTCATAACTGTTACTTTAGACTAAAATTAGACAACTATTAATTGCATCGCCTCTCTGTGGTTCGACCCTGACTGCCACTATCTATAGTAGTAGTTTGGATTATAAATTTATCTTTGATACTCTACGACGGTATCAGGTATGTCCCAACCTCTCGATGTGAGAGTAACCCAAGGCTTAGCATAATCGAACTCTCACTCTAATTACCCATAACCCACTAATCGTCATGAATTATCTAGTAACAAGTCAAGCTCTCACCCAACAAGTTATAAAATAGTGAAATTGACTCGAATTCTCATTGAGGCATTTCCACAAACAATTTGAATGCATGACAAATAGAAGAGAAATTACCCTTTAATTACTAATTTATTCAAGCCAATAGTCTACCCATATTAACTACACCAGATCACCCTCCACCCAAGCAATACACTACACAAACATACTAATAAAAATGAGAACAAAAGATGGGATCTTTAACATGAAAATAAGAAGAACAAACATAAAGATAAGACTAATAATTAAACTACAATAAACATGTAAACAATTGAGAGGAAGATGAATTAAGAGAAGGATAATACCAATAATGATTAAAGGTGGAAACTTTGGTTGAAATAAGGAAGATAAATCTCTTCTTGTCTTCCAATTACAACCCAATAACAAATGTAAACTAATGAAAATTGAGAAATTACTAAACTAGAGATGAATTACATTAATGTAAGAGAAAGATTACAACTTTTATTGAAGGAAATTAAAGAGAGAAATATTAGGGTTCTTGTTACAATAATGAGAGACTAATTATTCTAATGTGTGTGTAGAATAATCTAAGGTAGTCTATGGTAAGTAGTCTAATAATGAGTCTAATCTAATATATAGTCTATTATTAATACTACTACTAAAAACAATCTTAATAATAATAATAATCCTAGAAATAATAATAATAATAATAATAATAATAATAATAATAATAATAATAATAATAATAATAATAATAATAATAATAATAATAACAATAATAATAACAATAATAATAACAATAATAATAACAATAATAATAATAATAATAATAATAATAATAACAATAATAATAACAATAATAATAATAATAATAATAATAATAATAATAATAATAATAATAATAATAATAATAATAATAATAATAATAATAATAATAATAATAATAATAATAATAATAATAATAATAATAATAATAATAATAATAATAATAATAATAATAATAATGGGGAGTTTTGTTACTCTGGCCCGGCCCGTCTTTATTATGAGGAGCATTGCTTGTGGTTTTGTCAGGGTGTCCAGCAGGGTGATTCGTTGGGCCCTTTGCTTTTCGCTTTGGTTTTGCATCCCTTAGTGTGCAAAATACGGGACTCTTTTGACCTTACTATGCAGGCATGGTACATGGATGATGGCACCATTGTTGGGGACACTTTGGAGGTGGGGAGGGTTTTGGATTTGATTATGGCGGATGGCCCTCGTTTTGGACTCCATCTTAATGTCGCTAAGACAGAGGCCTATTGGCCTATTGAGGATCCTCGGAGTCGGCTTCCCGGTGTTTTCCCCCCTTCTATTGTTCGGCCCTTGCGTGGTGTCTCTGTTTTGGGTGGACCTGTCAGTACTTGTCCTATTTTTGGCATTGAGCTTGTGGCGAAGAGAGTGATTAAGACCATTGAGCTTATGGACTTAGTCGCGAGGATTGAGGACCCGCAATGTGAGTTTGTTCTGCTTAGAGCTTGTACTGGTATTTCTAAGCTCTATTTCTCTCTTCGTACTTGCTCCCCCCGTGTGTTTGGTTCGGTCCATCTTCCTTTCGATGCCGCCCTTCGTTCTAGCTTGGAACGTATTGTCACCGCGTCTGGAACTGGTTTTGGGGATTGGCAGTGGCGCCTTGCTACATTCCCTTTTCATCTTGGTGGGCTTGGTGTTTATGCTGCGGGAGATGTTTTACACTATGCTTTTCTGGCGTCCCGTTTTCCGTCTGCAGATTTACAAGCTAAGCTCCTACGGCCTTCTGGTATTGTAGATGCTGGTCCTAATTTTGACAATGCCTTGCGGGTGTTTTCTGAGACTACAGGTTCTGCTTTTTTACGTGATCCTGGTGAAATCGCTACCCCTAAACTTATGAAGAAATTGGCAGATATATATTTCGCGACGGTTGCTGCTGCTTCGAAATCTGTTTTCTCTTTTGACACCGCGTCAGCTTACGTTGTGGAAGTCTCATCAGGGTGCCCACTCCTCTGATTGGTTGCGTGCGGTTCCTATCTCTGGGTTGGGTCAGACTATGAACGGGAGGACTTACCGTAGTGTGCTTGGATATCGACTGGGTGTTCTGTTATTCACGGTATCTACGCCTTGTCCTGCTTGCTCTCGGGTTTTTGCTGATGATGTTTATGGGGACCACGCTGTTTCTTGTACTGGTACTGTGGTTGTTAAGCATTGAAATAACCTCGTTCGTGACACCTTATTCGACATCTGCTATAGGTCTGGTATTTCTACGGGTAAGGAGGTTGATATCGGTTTGGTTGACATACATGGTGGATCTCTTCGTCCTGCGGATTTGCTGCTTTATTCCTGGGACAGAGGGCGTGATGTGTGTGTCGATTTAACAGGGTCTTCCCCCTTGACTCAGACTGGGATGTCCGATTTTGTGCCCGAGCGGGTTGTCGCTGATGCTGCTCAGCATAAGTGTGCTAAGTATGGGGATTTATGCGCGACAGCTGGTTATGGTTTCCTTCCCTTCTCTTTCTCTTCGCTTGGAGAGCTGGGTTCGGATGCTGTTGCCTTGCTCAAACGGATCCAGAAATTCTCGGTATCTCAGGATGCGGAGGCTCGGGTGGCCGCTTACATTTTTACTAGATTTAGCTTTGCTGTTGCTAAGGGGGTGGGGGCCCAGATTGTCTCTCGGGTCCCCACCAATCTCATGTAAACTTTTATTTTTCTATCTATGAAAGCTGCGCGCATCCTTATAAAATAATAATAATAATAATAATAATAATAATAATAATAATAATAATAATAATAATAATAATAATAATAATAATAATAATAATAATAATAATAATAATAATAATAATAATAATAATAATAATAATAATAATAATAATAATAATAATAATAATAATAATAATAATAATAATAATAATAATAATAATAATAATAATAATAATAATAATGGGGAGTTTTGTTACTCTGGCCCGACCCGTCTTTATTATGGGGAGCATTGCTTGTGGTCTTGTCAGGGTGTCCAGCAGGGTGATCCGTTGGGCCCTTTGCTTTTCGCTTTGGTTTTGCATCCCTTAGTGTGAAAAATTCGGGACTCGTTTGACCTTACTATGCAGGCATGGTACTTGGATGATGGCACCATTGTTGCGGACACTTTGGAGGTGGGGAGGGTTTTGGATTTGATTATGGCGGATGGCCCTCGTTTTGGACTCCATCTTAATGTCGCTAAGACAGAGGTCTTTTGGCCTATTGAGGATCCTCGGAGTCGGCTTCCCGGTGTTTTCCCCCCTTCTATTGTTCGGCCCTTGCGTGGTGTCTCTGTTTTAGGTGGACCTGTCAGTACTTGTCCTATTTTTGGCATTGAGCTTGTGGCGAAGAGAGTGACTAAGACCATTGAGCTAATGGACTTAGTCGCGAGGATTGAGGACCCGCAATGTGAGTTTCTTTTGCTTAGAGCTTGTACTGGTATTTCTAAGCTCTATTTCTCTCTTCGTACTTGCTCCCCCCGTGTGTTTGGTTCGGTCCATCTTCCTTTCGATGCCGCACTTCGTTCTAGCTTGGAACGTATTGTCACCGCGTCTGGACCTGGTTTTGGGGATTGGCAGTGGCGCCTTGCTACATTCCCTTTTCATCTTGGTTGGCTTGGTGTTTATGCTGCGGGAGATGTTTTACACTATGCTTTTTCTCGGCGTCCGTTTTCCGTCTGCAGATTTACAAGCTAAGCTCCTACGGCCTTTTGGTATTGTAGATGCTGGTCCTAATTTTGACAATGCCTTGCGGGTGTTTTCTGAGACTACAGGTTCTGCTTTTTTACGTGATCCTGGTGAAATCGCTACCCCTAAACTTATGAAGAAATTGGCAGATATATATTTCGCGACGGTTGCTGCTGCTTCGGAATCTGTTTTCTCTTTTGACACCGCGTCAGCTTGCGTTGTGGAAGTCTCATCAGGGTGCCCACTCCTCTGATTGGTTGCGTGCGGTTCCTATCTCTGGGTTGGGTCAGACTATGAACGGGAGGACTTACCGTAGTGTGCTTGGATATCGACTGGGTGTTCTGTTATTCACGGTATCTAGGCCTTGTCCTGCTTGCTCTCGGGTTTTGCTGATGATGTTTATGGGGACCACGCTGTTTCTTGTACTGGTACTGTGGTTGTTAAGCATTGAAATAACCTCGTTCGTGACACCTTATTCGACATCTGCTATAGGTCTGGTATTTCTACGGGTAAGGAGGTTGATATCGGTTTGGTTGACAGACATGGTGGATCTCTTCGTCCTGCGGATTTGCTGCTTTATTCTGGGACGAGAGGGCGTGATGTGTGTGTCGATTTAACGGGTCTTCCCCCTTGACTCGGGCCGGATGACCGATTTTGTGCCCGGCGGGTTGTCGCGATCTTTGCTCGGCATAAGTGTGCTAAGTATGGGGATTTATGCGCGACAGGTGGTTATGGTTTCCTTCCCTTCTCTTTCTCTTCGCTTGGAGAGGCTGGGTTCGGATCTTTGTTGCCTTGCTCAAACGGATCCAGAAATTCTCGGTATCTCAGGATGCGGAGGCTCGGGTGGCCGCTTACATTTTTACTAGATTTAGCTTTGCTTTGTTGCTAAGGGTGGGGGCCCAGTTGTCTCTCGAGTCCCCACCAATCTCATGTAAACTTTTATTTTTCTATCTATGAAAATTTCTTGCGAATAATAATAATAATAATAATAATAATAATAATAATAATAATAATAATAATATTAATAATAATAATAATAATAATAATAATAATAATAATAATAATAATAATAATAATAATAATAATAATAATAATAATAATAATAATAATAATAATAATATTAATAATAATAATAATAATAATAATAATAATAATAATAATAATAATAATAATAATAATAATAATAATAATAATAATAATAATAATAATAATAATAATAATAATAATAATAATAATAATAATAATAATAATAATAATGGGGAGTTTTGTTACTCTGGCCCGACCCGTCTTTATTATGGGGAGCATTGCTTGTGGTCTTGTCAGGGTGTCCAGCAGGGTGATCCGTTGGGCCCTTTGCTTTTCGCTTTGGTTTTGCATCCCTTAGTGTGAAAAATCCGGGACTCGTTTGACCTTACTATGCAGGCATGGTACTTGGATGATGGCACCATTGTTGGGGACACTTTGGAGGTGGGGAGGGTTTTGGATTTGATTATGGCGGATGGCCCTCGTTTTGGACTCCATCTTAATGTCGCTAAGACAGAGGTCTTTTGGCCTATTGAGGATCCTCGGAGTCGGCTTCCCGGTGTTTTCCCCCCTTCTATTGTTCGGCCCTTGCGTGGTGTCTCTGTTTTAGGTGGACCTGTCAGTACTTGTCCTATTTTTGGCATTGAGCTTGTGGCGAAGAGAGTGACTAAGACCATTGAGCTTATGGACTTAGTCGCGAGGATTGAGGACCCGCAATGTGAGTTTCTTTTGCTTAGAGCTTGTACTGGTATTTCTAAGCTCTATTTCTCTCTTCGTACTTGCTCCCCCCGTGTGTTTGGTTCGGTCCATCTTCCTTTCGATGCCGCACTTCGTTCTAGCTTGGAACGTATTGTCACCGCGTCTGGACCTGGTTTTGGGGATTGGCAGTGGCGCCTTGCTACATTCCCTTTTCATCTTGGTTGGCTTGGTGTTTATGCTGCGGGAGATGTTTTACACTATGCTTTTCTGGCGTCCCGTTTTCCGTCTGCAGATTTACAAGCTAAGCTCCTACGGCCTTTTGGTATTGTAGATGCTGGTCCTAATTTTGACAATGCCTTGCGGGTGTTTTCTGAGACTACAGGTTCTGCTTTTTTACGTGATCCTGGTGAAATCGCTACCCCTAAACTTTTGAAGAAATTGGCAGATATATATTTCGCGACGGTTGCTGCTGCTTCGGAATCTGTTTTCTCTTTTGACACCGCGTCGGCTGCGTTGTGGAAGTCTCATCGGTGCCCACTCCTCGATTGGTTGCGTGCGGTTCCTATCTCGGGTTGGGTCGGACTATGAACGGGAGGGACTTACCGTAGTGTGCTTGGATATCGACCGGGTGTTACGGTATTCACGGTATCTACGCCTTGTCCTGCTTGCTCTCGGGTTTTGCTGATGATGTTTATGGGGACCACGCTGTTTCTTGTACTGGTACTGTGGTTGTTAAGCATTGAAATAACCTCGTTCGTGACACCTTATTCGACATCTGCTATAGGTCTAGTATTTCTACGGGTAAGGAGGTTGATATCGGTTTGGTTTGCAGACATGGTGGATCTCTTCGTCCTGCGGATTTGCTGCTTTGTTCCTGGGACAGAGGGCGTGATGTGTGTGTCGATTTAACAGGGTCTTCCCCCTTGACTCAGACTGGGATGACCGATTTTGTGCCCGGGCGGGTTGTCGCTGATGCTGCTCAGCATAAGTGTGCTAAGTATGGGGATTTATGCGCGACAGCTGGTTATGGTTTCCTTCCCTTCTCTTTCTCTTCGCTTGGAGAGTCAGGTTCGGATCTTTGTTGCCTTGCTCAAACGGATCCAGAAATTCTCGGTATCTCAGGATGCGGAGGCTCGGGTGGCCGCTTACATTTTTACTAGATTTAGCTTTGCTGTTGCTAAGGGGTGGGGGCCCAGATTGTCTCTCGGGTCCCCACCAATCTCATGTAAACTTTTATTTTTCTATCTATGAAAGCTGCGCGCATCCTTATAAAATAATAATAATAATAATAATAATAATAATAATAATAATAATAATAATAATAATAATAATAATAATAATAATAATAATAATAATAATAATAATAATAATAATAATAATAATAACAATAATAACAATAATAACAATAATAATAATAATAATAATAATAATAATAATAATAATAATAATAATAATAATAATAATAATAATAATAATAATAATAATAATAATAATAATAATAATAATAATAATAATAATAATAATAATAATAATAATAATAATAATGGGGAGTTTTGTTACTCTGGCCCGGCCCGTCTTTATTATTGGGAGCATTGCTTGTGGTCTTGTCAGGGTGTCCAGCAGGGTGATCCATTGGGCCCTTTGCTTTTCGCTTTGGTTTTGCATCCCTTAGTGTGCAAAATCCGGGACTCGTTTGACCTTACTATGCAGGCATGGTACTTGGATGATGGCACCATTGTTGGGGACACTTTGGAGGTGGGGAGGGTTTTGGATTTGATTATGGCGGATGGCCCTCGTTTTGGACTCCATCTTAATGTCGCTAAGACAGAGGTCTTTTGGCCTATTGAGGATCCTCGGAGTCAGCTTCCCGGTGTTTTCCCCCCTTATATTGTCCGGCCTTTGCGTGGTGTCTCTGTTTTAGGTGGACCTGTCAGTACTTGTCCTATTTTTGGCATTGAGCTTGTGGCGAAGAGAGTGACTAAGACCATTAAGCTTATGGACTTAGTCGCGAGGATTGAGGACCCGCAATGTGAGTTTCTTTTGCTTAGAGCTTGTACTGGTATTTCTAAGCTCTATTTCTCTCTTCGTACTTGCTCCCCCCGTGTGTTTGGTTCGGTACATCTTCCTTTCGATGCCGCCATTCGTTCTAGCTTGGAACGTATTGTCATCGCGTCTGGACCTGGTTTTGGGGATTGGCAGTGGCGCCTTGCTACATTCCCTTTTCATCTTGGTGGGCTTGGTGTTTATGCTGCGGGAGATGTTTTACACTATGCTTTTCTAGCGTCCCGTTTGCCGTTTGCCGTCTGCAGATTTGCCTTGCTGGGTTTGGATGTTGTTGCCTTGCTCAAGCGGATCTAGAAATTCTCGGTATCTCAGGATGCGGGGGCTCGGGTAGCCGCTTACATTTTTACTAGACTTAGCTTTGCTGTTGCTAAGGGTATGGGAGCCCAGATTGTCTCTTGGCTCCCCACCAATTTCATGTAAACTTTTATTTTTCTTTTAATGATAGCTGCGCGCATCCTTTTATTATAAAAAAATAAAATAAAAAATAATAATAATAATAATAATAATAATAATAATAATAATAATAATAATAATAATAATAATAATAATAATAATAATAATAATAATAATAATAATAATAATAATAATAATAATAATAATAATAATAATAATAATAATAATAATAATAATAATAATAATAATAATAATAATAATAATAATAATAATAATAATAATAATAATAATAATAATAATGGGGAGTTTTGTTACTCTGGCCCGGCCCGTCTTTATTATTGGGAGCATTGCTTGTGGTCTTGTCAGGGTGTCCAGCAGGGTGATCCATTGGGCCCTTTGCTTTTCGCTTTGGTTTTGCATCCCTTAGTGTGCAAAATCAGGGACTCGTTTGACCTTACTATGCGGGGCATGGTACTTGGATGATGGCACCATTGTTGGGGACACTTTGGAGGTGGGGAGGGTTTTGGATTTGATTATGGCGGATGGCCCTCGTTTTGGACTCCATCTTAATGTCGCTAAGACGAGTCTTTTGCCTATTGAGGATCCTCGGAGTCGGCTTCCGGTGTTTTCCCCCTTATATTGTCCGGCCTTTGCGTGGTGTCTCTGTTTTTTAGGTGGACACATCGATTTTGTCCTATTTTTGGCATTGAGCTTGTGGCGAAGAGAGTGACTAAGACCATTAAGCTTATGGACTTAGTCGCGAGGATTGAGGACCCGCAATGTGAGTTTCTTTTGCTTAGAGCTTGTACTGGTATTTCTAAGCTCTATTTCTCTCTTCGTACTTGCTCCCCCCGTGTGTTTGGTTCGGTACATCTTCCTTTCGATGCCGCCATTCGTTCTAGCTTGGAACGTATTGTCATCGCGTCTGGACCTGGTTTTGGGGATTGGCAGTGGCGCCTTGCTACATTCCCTTTTCATCTTGGTGGGCTTGGTGTTTATGCTGCGGGAGATGTTTTACACTATGCTTTTCTGGCGTCCCGTTTGCCGTTTGCCGTCTGCAGATTTGCCTTGCTGGGTTTGGATGTTGTTGCCTTGCTCAAGCGGATCTAGAAATTCTCGGTATCTCAGGATGCGGGGGCTCGGGTAGCCGCTTACATTTTTACTAGACTTAGCTTTGCTGTTGCTAAGGGTATGGGAGCCCAGATTGTCTCTTGGCTCCCCACCAATTTCATGTAAACTTTTATTTTTCTTTTAATGATAGCTGCGCGCATCCTTTTATTATAAAAAAATAAAATAAATAATAATAATAATAATAATAATAATAATAATAATAATAATAATAATAATAATAATAATAATAATAATAATAATAAGGGTAAATTGATAAACACTACCAACTTTAGTCCTCTTTTTCATAATCAATACCAACATAATCAATAATTACTAATCAGTACCAAAATATTAACTTTTTTCTACAATAGGTATCAAGTCGCCTTTTTATTCTATTTTTTTTTCCTACTTTAAAGGTGCTTTAATTTAAGAGAGTGATTTTGAACGTAGCTAAGTGAAGATTTGTACTTGAATGGTGACTTTTTGGACTTTTTTTAGTTGGTTAAAATTGGATTTTTAGGCGACTTGGTACTTATCATAGAAAAAAGTTAATATTTTGGTACTAATTACTAATTATTGATTATGTTGGTACTGATTATGAAAAAGGGTCTTTATATTGGTATTGTTTATCAATTAACCCTAATAATAATAATAGAGAGAGAGAGGAGTGGCGTTGTGCGATTTTATGCGATTAGGGCCTTGTCGCCTTCCGTTTCCAACTGCCGCCACAACCGCCGCTGCACATCACCACCACCACCACACATCGACCATTAGACCTCACGTCGCCGGTCAGAGGTGTCCGTTGGTGGTGGTTTTTCCGTTTCTGTCTCGTTATCTGGTAAGCGATTAGGGCATTATCGCCTGCCTTTTGCGACTGCCGCCACAACCGCCGCTGCACATCACCACCACCACAAATCGACCATTACCTCATGTAGCCATCGTGCGTGGCCGTTGGTGGTGTCTCCGGTAGGGTTCTTCTTGTGGTTTTTGTCTCTTTTTGTTACATTTTTCGGTTTTGGCTTTTCAGTTTCTGCTTGTTTTGCCTTCTGCCTGCCTTCATTCCGTCAACCACTGTCGTCCTCGCCGGCTGTATTTTGTCGGAATTGTTGGATCACGTCAGTGTTCGTAAGGTGTGGGTATTGCAGGTTTTTCATTTTCTCTTTTGCCCCTGGTTTTGGTTGCTGCCGCCTGCTTGTCCCACCTGTGTCTGCACCCCTCCCCTCGCCGGACGTTCAATCGTCGCCTATCGTTGGGGTTTGGTTTGCCTGGGTTGGGTTTGCGGCTTTTCGGTTTCTGCCGGGTTTTTTATTTTTTCTCTTTCGTCACCTGGTTTTTTGTTTTTACGGTGGTTTGTTGGTGTTGCTGCTCAACGACGGCCACGATTCTGTTCGACAGCCACTGTCTCAGACCGCCAGTCCTGACTTAGTTCGCTGTGTTGGTTGGTCCCCACTGTTTTGGTACGACTTTGGTAGAGGTTGCGGTCTTGGCTCTTTGTTGTCTTTCGCCGCCGACACTACGTACTTCTTGTTTGCCGTGGGTAATTTGAGAGTGCTTTTGCCGGCTGTCCTGGTTGGAGGAGGGGTTTTCTTCTCCCTTCATGTCTGCTTTACTGCGCTTCCATTGTCCTTTTTCGAGTCTTCATGCGTGTCCAGATGGTTTTGGTAAAGGCCTTACTGAGGCTGCATGGCAGAAACATTTACAGGACCGACATTGTCATGATGGTGCTTTGAAACTTACGCGTCAGACTCTTGCTGATAGTCTGACTGTTTTCTCTAATGCCGAGATTACTTTGAAGCGGATGGGGCTCTGGTTGTGTGGGGTGTGCTTTAAAACCCGTACCACTCGCTCTAGATGTCGGCATAGTCGGGGTGATATTGTGGCGCCTTCTGAGTGTGTTGATGGCCTCTACAGCTTTCATATTTACGGTATCCCGAGACCTTTGGCTCCTTCTCCTTCGGTTTCTTCATCTGATGAGGATGTTGGGCTTTTTCAGTGGTCTATATCGTCGCTTGATCGTTTGTTGTCGTTGGGCCATCGCACCGTGAAATCTATTCCTTCTAAGTGTCGTCTTGGGTTTGCTCGGGCTTTGAAAGAAGTTTTAGATGATGTGGCTGACTCCCTTGGTGATCTCTCCCACTGGATTCGTTTGCTTGTTCTACCACTTTGTCTGCTTAAGACCTTCGCCCCTCGGAGTAATCTTGAGTGTAGGACTGTTATTCGGCGCCAGCGTCAGGAGGAGAGTATTGCCAGGGCTATCCTTGCTTGGGGGGTACCTGGGGGGGGGGGGGGGTTGCAGCTGTTACATGAGTGTTTGAATGAGGGTCCTTCTCTATTTCATGTGGAGGAGGATCTTGACTTGAGTGACCTTAACCTCCGTCAATGTCGGAGGAAGATTTGTGATGGTAACTATACTGCTGCTGTTCGGGTGCTTTGTTCCTCTGGGGTCGCCCCTTACTCCGATGCCACTCTTGTGGCCTTGCGTGAGAAGCATCCTGTCGCCTCACCTCCTACATTGCCTCCTTTGTCTGGGGATCATCATCCTCTGGTTGCCTCTTCGACAGTGGTTTTGGATATGATTCGGAGCTTCCCACGCGGTACTTCTTGTGGGAGGGATGGTTTTCGCGCCCAGCACCTGATGGACTGCTTGAGTGACGCTGTTGTGGCTATCTCTGATGATTTGATCACTTCTATTACTAGGGTGGTTAATCTTTTTCTTGAGGACCGGTGTCCTCTTGCTCTGGCTGAGTACATTACCAGCGCCCCTCTCACGCCGCTTGTTAAACCAGGTGGTGGTGTTCGTCCTATTGTTGTTGGCACTGTCTGGAGATGGCTTGTCTCTAAGGTTGGTGCTTTTATGGTTGGTCCTTCTTTGTCTTCTTATTTTGCTGGTCTTCAGTTTGGGGTGGGTGTGTCCGGTAGAGGAGAGGCTATCTTGCATGCCTTGAATCGGCTCATTGAGGCTCGGGGTGCTGAGGTGGGACTTTCTATGTTGCTGGTTGATTTCCAGAATGCTTTCAACCATGTTGATCGTGCGACCATGATTTAGGAAGTCCGCCGTCGTTGCCCGGTTCTTTCCCGTTGGGTGGAGTTTTGTTATTCCAGCCCGGCCCGTCTTTTTTATGGGGAGCTGATGCGTGTCATTTATATGATGTTTTACACCTCATTTTACACGCATTTCAGAGCTCATTTATGTAGTTATTGCTACTATTTTCCCTACTTTCGTCTACTTTCGTGTTTTTGTACATTATTAAAGAAATGTGAAGAATCCAGCGGAAATCAAGCTAAATCCGTCCCCGAGTATTAGGCATTGCATTTGACGTGAAGTATTTACTCAAGGAACGAGCTTGGTGCGCATTTCGAGGCCCGAAAGACAAATCCACGAGAATTTAGAAGTCAAGTATCAGCTAAAGCAGTCGATCGACCGCTACCTATGGTCGATCGACCATACCATGACTTCCAGGAACTACTTTTCAGCATAGACCAGTCGATCGACCGGCATCACCAGTCGATCGACCAAGCCGCTAATCTGACGTGAAGATATAGAACGAGGAAAAGAAAGCCCAATGTATGTTAGGTTTTGGAAATAAGAACTACGTTGTATTCTATATAACGTATGCTAGGTTTTGAGAACAGGAAGCGAATTTTTATTCAAGTTTTAGCATACAGTTCTTTAGGAAATAATTAGGGTTCCGAATATTGTTTCGTATTCAATACAAGTTACTTTTTGCATTCGGTTTTTTGGATTCTGTCTTTACAATTCCTCTTCACGGTACTATCCTGCTCTTATTTCAGTTTGTTAATTTATTTGCGTTCATAGATATAGAATTGCTAGTTAGTATCCCAAAAGCCAATTTATCGTTTTATGTCAATTTCTTATTTCATCGTTTTAATCATGAATTCTTCTGTTTTATTAGTCAATCTTATTGTCGTTATCATTCCTAGTATGAGTAGTTAAATTCATTGTGCTAGGATGTAGGGAATCTGTAGGTTAGGCTGCATTAAAATTGGTACGACCTAAATCGCACGCTGGTCGATCGACTGGCCACGCTGAGATTGCTTCGTTTTAATTGTTTTAATTGTTATGTTTGACGAATCGAGGGCACGCGACTAGTTGAATGTTTAGGAATTGACCGACCCAATAAAGATCGAAAGATAGGGAAGAGAAATAGCCTGCCTAATTAAGACGACTAGATTAATTAGATCGAAAGATAGATTAATTTGGACCCTTTAGTCACTTTTCAGGACGAAAGTCAGTATTAGTGGTATTAGGGACCTGTAGCGAGATCGAAAGATGCTACCTGTGAGAGTGGACCGAGAGGACCTCTTATTTTCCCGTCTCACGTGATTGCTTTAGACCTACCTAGTTTGCTGCCGCCGAAACTATAGTGAACCGACCATCCTTGCACCCTTTTAATATCTGTTTTCGTCCGATTATTTAGTTTATTGTCTTTTATTGCCTTTAGCTATAGATCAACTCAAAACAACCCCCACACTCTGTTACCTTAAGAATGAAATTAAGACAACTAGAAATTACATCTGCCTCTCTGCGGTTCAACCCGACTGCCGCTAGCTATAGTTGTAGTTGGAATTATAAATTTATTTTTGGTGCTTACAACGACGGGCATCAGGAGCATTGCTTGTGGCCTTGTCATGGTGTCCAGCAGGGTGATCCTTTGGGCCCTTTGCTTTTCGCTTTGGTTTTGCATCCCTTAGTGTGCACAATTCGGGACTCTTTTGACCTCACTATGTAGGCATGGTACTTGGATGATGGCACCATCGTGGGGGATACATTGGAGGTGGGGAAAGTTTTGGATTTGATTATGGCGGATGGCCCTCGTTTTGGACTGCATATTAATGTCTCCAAGACGAAGGTCTTTTGGCCTATTGAAGATCCTCAGAGTCGTCTTCCTGGGGTTTTCCCCCCTTCTATTGCTCGGCCCTTGTGTGGTGTTACAGTTTTGGGTGGACCTGTCAGTACTTGTCCTGGTTTTGGCAGTGAGATTGTGGAGAAGAGAGTGACTAAGACCATTGAGCTAATGGACTTGGTCGCGAGGATTGAGGACCCGCAATGTGAGTTGCTTCTGCTTAGAGCTTCTACTGGTATTTCTAAGCTCTATTTCTCTCTTCGTACTTGCTTCCCCAGTGTTTTTGGGTCGGTTCATCTTCCTTTCGATGCTGCTCTTCGTTCCAGCTTGGAACGTATTGTCACCGCGTCTGGCCTGGGTTTTGGGGATTGGCAGTGGCGCCTTGCTACATTCGCTTTTCATCTTGGTGGTCTTGGTGTCTATGCGGCGGGAGATGTTTTACACTATGCTTTTATTACGTCTCGTTTGCAGTCTGCTGATTTGCAGGCTAAGCTCCTCGGACCTTCTTATATTGTAGCTGCTGGCCCTGCTTTTGACGATGCCGCACGGGTGTTTTTTCTTGCGACTACAGGTTCTGCTATCTTAGGTAACCCTAATGAAATTGCTGCCCCCAAACTTATGAAAAAATTGGCTGACATATATTTCGCGACGGTTGTTGCTGCTTCAGAATATGTTTTCTCTTTGACACCACGCCAGCTTGCTTTGTGGAAGTCTCAACAGGGTGCCCACTCCTCTGATTGGTTGTGTGCGGTTCCTATCTCGGGGTTAGGTCAGACTATGAACGGGAGGACTTACCGTAGTGTGCTTGGGTATCGTCTGGGTGTTCCGTTATTCAAGGTATCTAGGCCATGTCCTGCTTGCTCTCGGGATTTTGCTGATGATGTTTTCAGGGACCACATTGTTTATTGTACTGGTACTGTGGGCGTTAAACATAGGCACAACCTCGTCCGTGACACTCTTTTCGACATCTGATATAGATCTGGTATTTCTGTGACAAAGGAGGTTGATATCGGTCTGGTTGACGGGTATGGTGGCTCTCTTCGTCCTGCGGATTTGCTGCTTTATTCTTGGGACAGAGGGCGTGATGTGTGCGTTGACTTGACAGGGTCTTATCCTTTGACTCAGACTGGGATGATGGATTTTGTGCCCGGTCGGGTTGTCGCTGATGCTGCTCAGCGGAAGTGTGCTAAGTGCGAGGATTTGTGCGCGGCAGCTGGTTATGGTTTCTTTCCCTTCTCTTTCTCTTCAGTTGGGGAGCTGGGTTCGGATGTTGTTGCCTTGCTCAAGCGGATCCAAAAATTCTCGGTATCTCAGGATGCAGGGGCTCGGGTGGCCGCTTACATTTGTACTAGACTTAGCTTTGCTGTTGCTAAGGGTGTGGGAGCCCAGATTGTCTCTCGGCTCCCCACCAATTTCATGTAAACTTTTATTTTTCTTTTAATGAAAGCTGCGCGCATCCTTTAATAATAATAATAATAATAATAATAATAATAATAATAATAATAATAATAATAATAATAATAATAATAATAATAATAATAGTAATAATAATAATAGTAATAATAATAATAATAATAATAATAATAATAATAATAATAATAATAATAATAATAATAATAATAATGATAATGATAATAATAATAATAATAATAATAATAATAATAATAATAAGACCATTGAGCTAATGGACTTGGTTGCGAGGATTGAGGACCCGCAATGTGAGTTGCTTCTTCTTCAAGCTTGTACTGGTATTTCTAAGCTCTACTTCTCCCTTCGTACTTGCTCCCCTAGTGTTTTTGGGTCTGTCCATCTTCCTTTTGATGCCGCTCTGCGTTCTAGCTTGGAACGTATTGTCACCGCGTCAGGGTCGGGTTTTGGGGATTGGCAGTGGCGCCTTGCTACATTCTCTTTTCATCTTGGTGGACTTGGTGTCTATGCGGCGGGAGATGTTTTATTTTATGCTTTTATTGCGTCCCCGCTTGCGATCTGGGTTTGCGAGCTAAGCTCCTCGGCCCTTCGATGTTGTAGCCTGCCGGCCCCTGCTTTTGATGATGCCGCGCAGTGTTTCTGCGACTACGGGTTCGATATATTAGGTCACCCTAGTGAAATTGCGCCCCAAACTTATGAAGAAATTGGCGGATATTTATTTCACGACGGTTCTTTCTTTGCCTCACGATCTGTTTTCTCTTTGACACCACGCCATCTTGCTTTATGGCGAGTCTCGGCGAGGTTCTCACTCCTCCGATTGGTTACGTGCGGTTCCTATCTCGGGGTTGGGGCGGACTATGAACGGAGGACTTACCGTAGTGTTTTGGGGTATCGTCTGGGTGTTCCGTTATTCACGGTATCTAGGCCCCGTCTGCTTGCTCTCGGGTTTTTCTTTGGGGATGTTTTTGGGGACCACGCTCTCTTCTCTTGTCTGGTACTTGTGGGCGTTAAACATCGGCATAACCTTGTCCGGGACACTCTTTTCGACATCTGCTATAGATCTGGTATTTCTGCGGGGAAGGAGGTTGATATCGGTTTGGTTGATGGGCATGGTGGCTCTCTTCGTCCTGCGGATTTATTGCTTTATTCTTGGGACAAGGGGCGTGATGTGTGGGTCGACCTGACAGGTTCTTCACCTTTGACTCAGACTGGGTTGCCTGATTTTGTGCCGGGCCGGGTTGTCGCTGATGTTGCTCAGCGAAAGTGTGCTAAGTATGGGGATTTGTGCGCGATAGCGGGTTATGGTTTCCTACCTTTCTCTTTCTCTTCACTTGGGGAGCTGGGTTCGGATGCTGTTGCCTTGCTCAAGCGGATCCAGAAATTCTCGGTATCTCAGGATGCGGGGGCTCGGGTAGCCGCTTACATTTTTACTAGACTTAACTTTGCTATTGCTAAGGGTGTGGGAGCCCAGATTGTCTCTCGGCTCCCCACCAATTTCATGTAAACCTTTTATTTTATTTTAATGAAAGCTGCGCGCATCTTATAATAATTAAAAAAAATAAAAAAAATAATAATAGTAATAATAATAATAATAATAATAATAATAATAATAATAATAATAATAATAATAATAATAATAATAATAATAATAATAATAATAATAATAATAATAATAATAATAATAATAATAATAATAATAATAATAATAATAATAATAATAATAATAATAATAATAATAATAATAATACCCCCTCACTTCCAATTATAGCCGACAAACCCAAAACAAAAGGGAGTATATACGGGTTGAACAAATCCAATAAAGAGAAAAAAGGTAAAGAAATCAAAATGCAGCAGGGTGCAGGAGCCGGCTAACCGGCTGCCGGTGGGGCGACTGTCTGGGAGTTCTCTGGAAACTTCAATGAATTTGATGCGTGCTGTGAGCCGGTGGGAGTGTCGGCAGCCGGTGGCCCATCTAGGAGAACAAGATGATGCGAGACGAGGGGTAGGCAGCCGGATACCCGGCTGGGAGTACCTATGATGCAAATAAAGCGGGAACAGAATTAGGCCGTGTTGAATGATGATGTTAATGGAGGTGCGGGTCTGTGGTGGTCGATTTGAAGGACGGTGATGGCTGAGTGGAGGACGATGGGTTGATGGCGACGGAGTTGCAGTTGATGAGGATGGAGCTCGATTGATGGATGTCGATGTTGTTGCTATTGTGCGTTGCAGGTGAAAAGACGGTGGATTTCTGGGTTGAGGTTGAGGAGGAAACAACAGTGGTTCATTGGTGTTGTTGTTGCTGCCGATTATGGTGAATGACGGAGCAGCAGTTTAGGCAAATATGGGTGGCGAATTCGAGGCTAGTGACGCAGCAGGGGAGTGAAAATGGTGGTGGTCGTTGATGCTGCTGCTGGCGGTTTAATGGAGCAAGTGATAGTGAATGATAATGGTGGTAATTGATGGAGGGAAAATATGGTGATGGATGATGGTAGCCATGGTGGTTGATTGAATGTTGTGAAAGATTTGTTGGGCCGTCTTTCTGATTGAAGTGCAGGGAAGCAAGTAGCGGACCATGGTGGTCGAATTGATGCAATATCGGGATGGTGGTCTTGAACTGAATTCGATTGTTGGCTGCTCGGAACTCCGACATGGCAAAAGGACGAGCAGGGGAGTTGTGATGGTTGTGTGTGGCGATGTTGGTGTTGCCGCTGCTGGTGGATGCGTAAGGGCGAGGCAGAGGACGGAAATTATGGGGGTGGTTGAATTTGGAATTGGTTATTTGTGTATGAAAGCTGAGAATGGTGATTGAATTGGTGTTGCAGGGTGTCGATGATAGTGATGGTATGGATGGGTTGATGGTGTTGGGTGAATATGGGGTCTTGGCTGATAAGGTCAAATGTTGACCTTGATTCTTTAATTTCCATTGATTTGCCTCCTTTCTAATTAACTCCCCGATCCGTATTGCCTTATTTAACCTCTCTCGCTTCTCGATCTTATTTCCTCTCACGAACTCGAACCTACAAATCAATCTAACAAAAAGTAGTACTAATTCTACGAGTATAATAATTATTTATAATAAATATAATTAAATTACTAATTACTAATTACGATAACAAAATGAGCTATTTAATCATAAAAGCACACAAAATCGAGTTAAAATAAGAGAATAAGACGGGGCTAAATCATCCAAAATTAAGACGATATGACTATGGAACACCCCGGTGTCATCTCCCGTTCCCTCCACCATACCGGCTGTGCAAGATCAGTCCCCACCCCCTTCTGATATGCCATCTCATGCATGTTCCTCAATACCAGCGTGGTAGATATCCGCTTCGTAAGCTCACTAATATGCATCCTAGAGTCCTGGACCGTAGGATAGGGCGAGTACTGCGTCGGGTAGAAGCTCAGTGTGGTTAACGAAGGCCTGGTCTCTACCTCTCCGGTCATCCTACCTCCGCGATGCTCGCAAGGTGCCGGGACAGCCGTTTGCTTACCAGAAACAGTGACCGGCTCAGGCAAGTCTAAAAGGATCTCGGGGTTGATCAGATAAAACTGGGGCTCAGGCCAGGGGTCTACACTACATGAGTCATACTCCTATAAGTAGTTAATCACCGGCAGGTTCTCCGGATCAGGAAGTCTCATCCACTTGGTCCCCTTTACCCTTCAAGCTAAGGTCCCGTCATCTAGATTCCTAAGACACTTAATGTGGCACCAGTAGTGCTCATCCATGGTGGGAGCAGTCTCAAACAAGGCAGTTCCCGATGCCGAAGGACCTTCAAAGTCGGTTAGACTCTAGGCTAGGCGGGTCACTGATGCGATCCCGCTAAGTGTTCACAAATTAAGATGTGGTCGTTGGTCACGGTCGAATCAAAACACAATTTATAGCTCCACAAACAACTCTACAATTAGTAAAGAGGCAAGTAAAGGTCGGATCCCAAGGGACGGGAGTTGAAATGAGATTTCTATTGAAACTAGTGGTGTCTAAGGGGTGTCACAAATTGGGTTGATGTAGAAGGTCACTAAACTAAAATAGCAATGAAAATAAACAAGCAAGATGAATTAAAGGGGTGTAAACAATTGATTAAAGGCACTAGGGTGTCATGGGATCATAGGGGAATCATGGGATATGATCATACAAACATGTTCTCAAATTATAAGCAAGCAATTATTGTTGTGATGGATTGAGTTGGGTTATATCTTACAATCCTAGGAAAGTTTGGGTCCCGGAGCCGAATCGATTAGATTGTACAACACCTACAAGTCGACTTAATCTTCCCTACTCAACAACATGCATGGTCTAATGAAACTCGAGTTGGGTTATGTCTTACAAGTCTCATTGAAAAGATAGAAGATGATAGTAAATGCAAGGATTCATAGGCTTAGCATTTCATCAAATATAACATGTGCATGAGTTGAGATCAAAACAAGCAAGCAAATAAAACATGAAAGCATATTAATTTAAGCATGAATCATTCCCCATGTTGGTTTCCCCTAATCACCCATTAACCCTAGCTAAGAGACTACTCACTCATTATCATGTTGATCATGCTAGCAAGGTTGTCAATCATACCAACAATATGAAACATGATGAATAAATGAAAGTAATTAACAATAATTAAAAAGGGATTAAGAGATTATACCTACTAATGATTCCAATAATAAAGCAAAGATAAAAGAAGTACTTGAATGCTTGATTGAAAGGTTGTCAATCTCCCAACAATAACCCAAATAATCTTCAATTACCCAAAATAAAGGATGAACAAAAGAGAGATTAAAGAACTAAAACTTGGATTAAAACTTGATTAATACTTGATTACAATATTAAAGAGAGATTTGATTGATATTAACTACACTAATTATTGATAAGAAGAACATGCTCCTCTAATTAGACTAATGGGGTATTTATAGTGGAAATTAGGGAGGATGCATTAGGGTTAACTAAGGGCTAAACTAGTAATTACACTTTTTAAGTTGAGCAAGGAGGAGCCGGTATTTTTCGAGACAAGGGCTTCTTTCTTCGTGGCTTGGAGAAGACAATCTGTGCTGTGCTGGAATCCGGGCGGAATAGGGTCGGGACGGGCGGATTCTGGCGTTGGAATCCGAGCGGATTCAGGGGAATCCGGACGGATTGTGGAGGGGGAATCCGAGCGGATTAAGGCAAAGCCGCTCGGATTGTGCTGCTGCGGGACGGACGGATTGGTGGCAATTCGCTCGGATTGTCAGTCAGCAACAAATCTTCTTCTTTTCTTCCCTTTTCTTCATAAATTCCTTGGAGATTTCCTTGGGGACTCAAGGATCCTTTCTCAACTTTGCTCTTCTACTATAATATGTACAAAGGCCTTCTAATCTTGTCTCTCCTTGATGCTTGGTCATTGAATTCGATCAATTTAGTCTCGTTTTGCCATGAAAATGCAAGATTCTTACTCCTTTCCTACCAAGGGATCAAAATCTCAAAGAATATGCAAAACAAAGAACTAAAGATAAGAAATGACCCAAATAGGTACTAAAAAGCATGGGAACAAGGCTAATTCGGGGGCTAAATATGCGCGCCAATTATGGTCACATCAAATATCCCCAAACCGAACCTTTGCTCGTCCCGAGTAAAGAGGTGACAAAGACTAGGACCAATACTAACCTATCCTAATAATATAGCCGATATGAGACAATTAGCGGGTCTCACTCCGCCCCTTCAACTCACAACAAGACAACCATGAGGTAGGATGCCTTCTTGCAAGGCAAGGTGGGTCTTGCCAAAATGGCGACACATCCAAACTTTAAGCACACAAAAACACATAATGGATGCATCTAAAAAAAGAATAGCCACTCCCTCATCAAGTGGCGGAGGCACTAAAGAGGAACAAATTTAAGAGCATGTAAATTTAACAAATTACTAAGTCTAAGAGGATGGCACTAAATCACCTCCAAATGGTGTTAAACTAGACTACTTTCGTCCTCAATTTCCAAATGCTTTCGTCAAGAGCGATCGGATGGTGGTGGAATGATGATCCCTATGATGCTAGTAGCATATGACATGACAAGTCTCGAATTCTCTACAAAAGTAAAGGTCATGGATCGTCCCAAACTCGACCAAGTGGCTTGACAAAAGGCTTTTTGGGAATGAAATGCTCAAATCTTTATTCACAACGGGTGGATATGACTAGTATTCAAAATTGTCCTCATTTCACTTTCACATTTCAAAAATTTAAGATGGGGTTTGTCCCTTCCGGGCTAGTGTCCTTTGCTTTCGCCAATCGCTTATTAGGCAACCGGTTAACCTCTAGACAATAGCTTTTCGGGGTGATAGTCACTCTGTCTCTGGGCGGCCGAATTCACAACCGTATGGGGGCCCAATTCAATGGATCCCACACCAAAGCACATCGAAGTGGTACGCCTCCATCAAAACAACTGAACTTTCTCAACTTTCAACATTTCACAACATTTGAGGTTTCCTTGGCATTACATTACTTCCACATGACAAAATTTCTTTGAAATGAGCACTTCAAGCTTATTGATAGAAAATATTTTTGGGTTGCCTTACCACAAGGTCAAACAAGGTCACCTAGACAAGTTAACCAAGTCCACATCGCATCACGGGGTTGGATAGGTGACTCACATGCAAACCCTTGACTAGGCCTTGGGTCATGGGTCAAAAGACACTAGTATGACACTATCTAGGGTGTTTTACAACCATTCTAGTAGGCAAAGTCTTAAGTTGAACAAGTATTTGTAATGGCTTAGTTGCTCTTGTCAAAGTTCCTAAATAGGCATTTTTCAAAACATTTCTAACATGCAACTACATGCCATGATGCAACTAATATAAACATCCTAATGCAAGTGATTCTATCAACTAATATGACATATAAACTAAATGCAAGTCCTAAATTCACATTGTTATACCGCATCAATCAAAATAAAGCCACATAGTCATTAACATAAAGAGGAAAAAGGAGATTGGAAAGATCATACCATGCGGTCTTCAATATCCTCATGTCTCGGATGTGGCGTAGTCAATCAATGTGAACAAGGATAGAACAAACACAATATATACAAGACAATATATACAAGACTACAAAAGGAAATAAACATGTTTTTGGGTTTTCAATTTTCAAATTTTTATGATTTTTTGAAATTTTTTCAATTTTTTTTGGATTTTTGAATAAGAGTTAAATGTTAGAATTCCCATCCTCACACTAATATGGGCATTGTCCTCAATGGCCAAAATGATGGAAATTATGCAAAGATGATGCATGATTTCTATACTAAATGCAATCTACACTAAGCTATACTACATGATGCATGGTTTTTGTTATGACGGAGAGGATAATTTAGATTACCTCCCGTTGTGTATGCATTAACTTCCCCAAACCGAGTGAGACACTATTGCTAATGTCCAAGGATGGGTGTAGTTCATGCACACACTATGCTATGCATGAAACTAATTTGTCATTTTGGATTTTGAAAATGGGAACAATAGAATGAGAACACCTCAATGGTACCGAGGTGTGAGTCCTCTAATGGAGCTAGGACTATTCCAACAAAGATCAAAATTATATAAAATACAAGGGTACAAGACACAAACTTCTTTTCATGAAAAATAAAGATAAAGAGGAGAGATGAGAAAACTTCACTTGAACTTAGGTGGGTGCCTCTTGCCCGCTCCACCTAGTGATGAAGTAGTCTTCTAGACATCGGCATCATCTCCTTCTATATCGCTATCCCAAATGTCTCTTGAAGCATCACTCAAACTTGGATCCATGAATTCGTCTTCCTCACTCTCAAGCTTCACCGTGTCACCACCACAAGAATTGCCACTCTCCTCCCCTTGGCGACCGTTCGCCCCTTCATTAGCCTTCTCCGAGTTGGGGAAGAGCAATTCCATTTGAGCCCATGAGGGGAAAGCTCCTTCCTCACTAATCCGTCCTTTTTGAGCCATCTCATGGTATTGGAGGTAAAGAGCATAGTAAGTGTCCACGGAGGTCTCGTATTGACGGTAGTGTAGATCTTGTAAGATTCCCGTGACGAAGTCGTCACGGGGGAGGATGAAGGAATTTGGATGGTTATATGGTTGGTAGGGAAAGGGGTAGGGAGGCACTTTTATCTTCTCATTTTGGGTTTGTTGTTCTTGTTGTTGCGGTGGTGGGTTTTGAGGTGGTGGAGCTTGCTTTGTTTGACTTGGGATGAGGTAGGAGGGTATTGGGGACAAGTTTCCTCTTCTTGGGGAGATCCGTGGTAGATCGGTCATTGGGAGATAGATCGGATCGCTCCTTTTTGTCAACCACTTTATCCGCTTATCGACCCCCTCAAGGGTTATCCAATGGTGTTGGACGACAAGGAGATCTTCATTAATTCTCGTGCTCCCCGTAAGTGGAGTGTACTCATTGTTCTCATTGAACCTTGGGTTGAAGTGCTTTGCAAGTCTAGTTATGAGTCCTCCATTCACTATGTGCTTCATTCCATCATCATCCCCATTTCTAAACTTTGCCCATTTCTCTAGCAAAACTAGAGGTGCATTGAAGTGATACCCATCTCTCCCTTGAATGTTGAGGTATGATTCCATAAACACAAGGTCTAATTGGTTCACGATGGCCGGATCTCGGCGGGCGAAGAGAGTACCCGAAAGAAATCGATATGTAAGCCTCAAGATCGGGTTTTGGATATGAAAAGCAAGACATTCCTTGGTAAGAATGAAATCCCGGCCCGTCATGGCCCTCCACAAGGGTGCAACACTATACTTTTTGGGTTTTGATGTTCGGGTAGGCGAGACATCAAGTCCAAACACATTGGCGAACTCTACAAGGGTCATCATCCTAGAAACATTCTCCAACCTAAACTCTATGCATATCACTTTGTTAAAGGTTGTAATCTTCAAAAAGCTTAAGAATTCTAGCACAAGGGACCGATAGGTTGGTTCATACATGCGAAAAAGGGTTGAAAGACCAAAAACCTCAAAGAGAGCTTCTACTTGGTGAAAAATCCCAAGCTTTCTCAAGGTAGCATGACAAAGAAATTTAGTGGGAAGAATATTCTTACTTAGGAGCCGGTGGAAGGCTAATCTCTGCACATCATCAAGGAATTCCACATTTGAGAAATCATCGAGCCTTGTGAGATCTACAATCTCTACATGTTCCCTTCTAATGGTGTTGAGATGGGAGGTAGAGGAACTTCCCATCATCCTTGGTCTTCTTGCACTCCTAAAAGAGGATCTCCTTGGTGCCATTCTTGTTTCTTTTGTTGGGTTCTTTTGATTTGAGAATTGCTAAGGATGTTCCTTGTTGATTGAGTGTTGGAAACCCTAGAAAATTGGGGGTTTTTGATTTTGTGGGTGAAGAGAGTGATTTGGATATGTATGGGAGTCATAAGTAGGTGGGTTTTATAGTGCAATTGGAAGGAGTAGTGATGTGTCACTGTATGTGTGGTGGGGTGTATTTTAATTAGGAAAAAAAATCGGGTCAAAACACCGTGAGAAGACGAGCGGATTCGAGGTTAAGACGCTCGGATTCTTTCTCTACGGGACGGGCGGATTCTTGACAATCCGCTCGGATTCTGTCACAGCGAGAAATTCAAAAATTTGACGCTTCAAAGACGGGCGTCCCGTGCATAAGACGCTCGGATTCTTTTAAGATGGGACGGGCGTCTTCTTGAGAAGACGGGCGGATTCTGCTACAGAGATTTTCTTTGAAATGCACAGGTAGAAAGACGGACGTCTTTCTTCAAATCCGGCCGGATTCTATGAGACAGGCGTTTTTCCTCGTTGGACGCTCGGATTCAACCTCAGTCCAAAAATCTTCAAATTTTCAGCGCCACTGGACGGACGGTTTTTCCTCTAGACGCCCGGATTCCAGCAAGACGGTCGGATTCAAGGGAATCCGCACGGATTCAGGCTGCGAGTTTTGACTTCTTCTCCTTTCTTCGATGCGTCCCCACACTTGAGCATTTGTTCCTTCCTTCATTCAAAAATCATTAGTAACCCTCCCTTACTTACGCTTATGAAAAGAGTTCATGCTATTTATTAAAACAAATGCAATAAATAAATACAAGTTAGAGGGTTAGTATATTTACAAGTGGTGGTTTAGGGAGGACTCCACCAAACTCTCCCTTAGATGGTCCTTTCAAGGGGGAGGAGGCCCGAGGTAGGTAGCCTCGACCTCTCCAACAAACGCTCCTTCATAGTAGGGCTTCAACCTTTGACCATTTACCTTGAACTTGCTTCCATCTTCCGCCTTGAGTTCGAAATCTCCATATTTTCCAACTTCGGTTATCACATAGGGACCCATCCATCTAGAGTTCAATTTTCCCGGAAAGAGTCGGTAGCGGGAATTGAATAGAAGGACTTTGTCTCCCTTGTGCAAGGCTTTTTGTCTAATTCTTTTATCATGAAGCAATTTTGTTCTTTCTTTGTAAATCTTTGCATTCTCATAGGATTGTAGTCGGAATTCCTCCAACTCTTGGATTTGAATCATCCTCCTTTGACCGCTCAATTTGAGATCAAGATTAAGTGCTCGGATTGCCCAATAAGCTTTGTACTCCAATTCGATTGGCAAATGACATGCTTTTCCATAGACAAGCTTGTAAGGGGAGGCTCTATGGGAGTCTTATAGGCCGTCCTATAAGCCCAAAGAGCATCATCAAGCTTTGTGCTCCAATCTTTCCGAGTCTTGTTCACAACTTTTTCAAGGATTTGCTTGATCTCTCTATTTGAAATTTCCACTTGACCGCTTGTTTGAGGATGATATCCCAAGCCGGTTCGATGTTGAACACCATATTTGGTCAAAAGGGATGCAAGCTTCTTCTCATGGAAATGTGTTCCTCCATCACTAATGATTGCTCTAGGAACTCCAAATCTTGGGAAAATTATCTTCTTGAAAAGCTTGGTGACCGTTTTTGCATCATCATTTGGGGTGGCAATTGCCTCTACCCACTTTGAGACATAATCTACGGCCACAAGGATGTACTTATTCCCATTGGATGTCACAAAGGGCCCTTGGTAGTCAATTCCCCAAACATCGAAGATCTCTACCTCTAGAATGCCCCTTTGTGGCATTTCGTTCCTCCAAGATATATTCCCCGTTCTTTGACAAGCAACGCAATGAATGATGAATTCTCTTGTATCTTGAAACATTGTAGGCCAATAGAAACCCGATTGGAGAATTTTTGCTACGGTTCTCCTTGCTCCATGGTGCCCACCGTAGGGTGATGAATGACATCCTTCCAAGATTCCTTGGATTTCCCATTGAGGGATGCATCTCCGGTAGAGCCCATCACTACACTCCTTGTAGAGATTTGGGTCATCCCAAAAGTACCTCTTCACTTCGAATAGGAATCTCTTCCTTTGGTTGTGGTTCAAATTTGGAGGGAGCACTTTTCCAACAATATAATTGGCATAATCGGCAAACCATGGGGTGATGTGCCTCTCAAGTTGAGTTTGAATAGCCATCAAAATATCGTCGGGAAATGAGTCATTGATCGGGGTTTCTCCATTTTCATCATGAAACCGGATCCTTGACAAGTGATCCGCCACTACATTCTCGGCTCCTTTCTTGTCTCTTATTTCCAAGTCAAATTCTTGAAGAAGCAAAATCCATCTCAACAATCTTGGTTTTGCCTCCTTCTTTACCAAGAGATGTCGGAGAGCACGGTGATCCGAAAATACAATCACCTTGGATCCAAGCAAGTAGGAACGAAACTTATCCAAAGCATAAACAATGGCAAGAAGCTCCTTTTCGGTTGTATCATAATTCACTTGAGAGGGGTCGAGGGTCTTGCTTATGTAATAGATGGCATAAAGAGCTCTCCCTACCCGTTGGCCAAGAACCGCTCCAACGGCGTAGTTGCTAGCGTCACACATAATCTCGAAAGGTAACTCCCAATTCGGAGGTTGAATGATTGGTGCCGAGATTAATGCTTCTTTGATTCTATTAAAAGCTTCAACACACTCGTTAGTAAATTGGAATTGGGCATCTTTAAGCAAAAGTTGAGTGAGGGGTTTTGCTATTTTCGAAAAATCTTTTATGAAACGACGATAAAAACCCGCGTGACCGAGAAAACTTCTCACCCCTCTAACATTCACGGGAGGTGGGAGTTTCTCTATCACCTCAACTTTAGCTTTATCGACCTCGATGCCCTTTTCCGAAATCAAATTACCTAAGACAATTCCTTCATTGACCATGAAGTGACACTTTTCCCAAATTAAAACAAGGCTAACATCTTCACACTTCTGCAACACAAGAGAAAGATTATGCAAACATGAGTCAAAGTCCTTTCCATAAACACTAAAATCATCCATAAAAACTTCCATTATGGTTTCTAAGTAGTCGGAGAAGACACTCATCATGCATCTTTGGAAAGTGGCGGGGGCATTACATAATCCAAAAGGCATCCTCCTATATGCAAAAGTGCCATAAGGGCATGTGAAGGTGGTCTTATGTTGGTCATCCGGGTGTATAGGGATTTGGAAGAATCCCGAATACCAGTCAAGGTAACAAAAGAATTTGTTGGAGGCTAACCTCTCAAGCATTTGGTCAATGAATGGTAAGGGGAAGTGATCTTTTCTTGTTGCGGAGTTTAATTTCCGGTAGTCAATGCACATACGCCAACCGGTGATCATTCTTGTGGGTATTAATTCATTCTTTTCATTTGTCACTACCGTGGTACCTCCTTTCTTAGGTACCACTTGGACGGGGCTAACCCACAAAGAATCCGATATGGGATATATGATTCCCGCATCAAGTAATTTCATGACTTCTCCTTTGACAACTTCTTGCATCTGGGGGTTCAATCTTCTTTGGGGTTGAATGGTAGGCCTATGGTCTTCCTCTAGATGAATTCTATGCATGCAAAAATCGGGACTTATCCCCTTAAGGTCATCTAGACTATAACCTATAGCCTTCTCATGTTGTTTCAACACATCAAGCAATTTTCCCAATTGGTCATCATCAAGTCTATCATTAACAATCACGGGTTTGGTCTTTGATTCATCAAGGTAAGCATATTTCAAATTTGGGGGAAGGGGTTTTAAAGTAGGAGTTTGTACCTTACTTTCTTCCTTTGGAGTTTCATTGAGAATTTGCTCCATCTCCATTAGACATTCCATTCTTATAGCATACTCAACTTCACTTTCATCAACCTCATCATATTCAAATCCCATGATGGGTTCCTCTTGCTCTTGAGTTTGTAAAATATCCTCTAGGATGGATTGCTCATCCTCTATGGGTTGACATGCTTCCACTAGAATATTATGCACCAACTCGGATTGTGCACGAGTTAGTTCCTTGTTAGCTAGAGCGGCCTCAAAGAGATCCACCTCCAACTCCCAATACATGCTCTTAGCCTCACTTGCTTCTAAGGCTTCTAATGCTTGCATGGGATCCTTGAAGTAAGGGATACTCAAGTGGTCCTCTACAAAACAGTCTATGAAATCCATCTCGCAAAATATCAAACAACTTTGAAAATGATTAGAGCAAACCTTGAGGAGTTTTACTTCCTCAAGGCGAAGAAAGACACAACTAATAACAGTAAAAAGAAATCTAAATCAAACAAACACCGTCCCCGGCAACGGCGCCATTTTTGATGCGATCCCGCTAAGTGTTCACAAATTAAGATGTGGTCGTTGGTCACGGTCGAATCAAAACACAATTTATAGCTCCACAAACAACTCTACAATTATTAAAGAGGCAAGTAAAGGTCGGATCCCAAGGGACGGGAGTTGAAATTAGATTTCTATTGAAACTAGTGGTGTCTAAGGGGTGTCACAAATTGGGTTGATGTAGAAGGTCACTAAACTAAAATAGCAATGAAAATAAACAAGCAAGATGAATTAAAGGGGTGTAAACAATTGATTAAAGGCACTAGGGTGTCATGGGATCATATGGGAATCATGGGATATGATCATACAAACATGTTCTCAAATTATAAGCAAGCAATTATTGTTGTGATGGATTGAGTTGGGTTATATCTTACAATCCTAGGAAAGTTTGGGTCCCGGAGCCGAATCGATTAGATTGTACAACACCTACAAGTCGACTTAATCTTCCCTACTCAACAACATGCATGGTCTAATGAAACTCGAGTTGGGTTATGTCTTACAAGTCTCATTGAAAAGATAGAAGATGATAGTAAATGCAAGGATTCATAGGCTTAGCATTTCATCAAATATAACATGTGCATGAGTTGAGATCAAAACAAGCAAGCAAATAAAACATGAAAGCATATTAATTTAAGCATGAATCATTCCCCATGTTGGTTTCCCTAATCACCCATTAACCCTAGCTAAGAGACTACTCACTCATTATCATGTTGATCATGCTAACAAGGTTGTCAATCATACCAACAATATGAAACATGATGAATAAATGAAAGTAATTAACAATAATTAAAAAGGGATTAAGAGATTATACCTACTAATGATTCCAATAATAAAGCAAAGATAAAAGAAGTACTTGAATGCTTGATTGAAAGGTTGTCAATCTCCCCAACAATAACCCAAATAATCTTCAATTACCCAAAATAAAGGATGAACAAAAGAGAGATTAAAGAACTAAAACTTGGATTAAAACTTGATTAATACTTGATTACAATATTAAAGAGAGATTTGATTGATATTAACTACACTAATTATTGATAAGAAGAACATGCTCCTCTAATTAGACTAATGGGGTATTTATAGTGGAAATTAGGGAGGATGCATTAGGGTTAACTAAGGGCTAAACTAGTAATTACACTTTTTAAGTTGAGCAAGGAGGAGCCGGTATTTTTCGAGACAAGGGCTTCTTTCTTCGTGGCTTGGAGAAGACAATCTGTCTTTGTCTTTGGAATCCGGGCGGAATAGGGTCGGGACGGGCGGATTCTGGCGTTGGAATCCGAGCGGATTCAGGGGAATCCGGACGGATTGTGGAGGGGGAATCCGAGCGGATTAAGGCAAAGCCGCTCGGATTGTGCTGCTGCGGGACGGACGGATTGGTGGCAATTCGCTCGGATTGTCAGTCAGCAACAAATCTTCTTCTTTTCTTCCCTTTTCTTCATAAATTCCTTGGAGATTTCCTTGGGGACTCAAGGATCCTTTCTCAACTTTGCTCTTCTACTATAATATGTACAAAGGCCTTCTAATCTTGTCTCTCCTTGATGCTTGGTCATTGAATTCGATCAATTTAGTCTCGTTTTGCCATGAAAATGCAAGATTCTTACTCCTTTCCTACCAAGGGATCAAAATCTCAAAGAATATGCAAAACAAAGAACTAAAGATAAGAAATGACCCAAATAGGTACTAAAAAGCATGGGAACAAGGCTAATTCGGGGGCTAAATATGCGCCAATTATGGTCACATCAGTCACTATGGCTCCACAACTAAGATAGTGGCTCCTGGAGCGAGCCATAAGTGCCAAACTGGCAAACACCACACTGGGAGCACCGTGGTAGAAGTGCTCCCTCCGAAGAGGGTTAAGGTAGGACACTAAGAGCATCACCTCATGGGAGTTCAACTTACTTACATCATTCCGACCAAACAGCAAACAAGTCATCATCCTCAAAAACATGCGAAGAGACACATGTTGGACATCATTAATTAACATGGCACTCAAGGTCGGGGTGGGTCGGCCGGTAAGATAAGGTAGGTAGTGAGGTGCCCCACTCTCAGTCGCTACATCACTGATGTACCCATCCTTCTCAGGCTCTAGCCCTAGATGTTATGCAAACTGGTCGACAGTTAAATCATGGTCGATGTTCAAAAGACGGAATCTAACTACTTTTCCATTCATATCATACTTTAAAGAACTCGGAAATTCTAGAGTAAGGAACGGATAAGACTTTTTACGAAGGTGGTACAACCCGTCCATCCCCAAAATCTCGAATATATGAGATATATCCGATTCCACACTCAAGTCCTTTAAGATCTCTGGGTCAACACATCGGCTCGGCCTCATGGTACGACCCATTAAGGCTACGAAGCAGACCGCTGTTCAAAGTTAGCGAAGATTATCGATGGATACTTGTCAACTTGAGGGACAAGCGGCTCCTCGCTCGATTGGCCTTCTTTGATCACAACATTAGAGCGAGTCCTGTTCTTAGGAGATGCTCTAGCTTTCGGCATGCTTCAAAAATACAAGTTCAACAAGAATTTTCTGGAAATTATATCATAATAAGTGGGATTTTTCAGTTTATACACTTTTATGACGGAGTTTTAAGACGAATTTTTCTATCAAATGGCAAGAAATATCCAACTTGGTAGAGCATTAACACTATCCATTGAACCTTTTAGAACATCCTATAAGCAATCTAACTGACCAAAATCAAAATTTTGGGGCAAAACACTAGAATTTTTCGGTACCAAATCCGAAGTTTTCGAGCTTAGAAACCATCTTTTGCATATGTAAATCAACAAATAAGAGCAATTACTACCAAATTAACACCATACAAACATGAATCTTTGAATTAAAAGAGTAGAAAATTTCAGATTTGGGGCAAATTACTCAATAGCTTTGATTAAAAGTAAGGAGTGCTTGAAAGTTGTATTACCTGAAGTCGGAAGTTGATTTGAAATAACGAAGGCAAGAACAAATCCGAGAACAAAAGTATCACAAATCACCCAAGTTTATATTGAGAGAGAAAATTTTGAGAAGTTTGTGTGTAAAATAAGTGATATGAGGAGTGAAATAGAATTAAAAGGAGGTTATAGGGTTTCCGGAAAAGTAGAGCTGAACTGCGAAAAGTTGGGGTACTCAGTCGAGTACTGGGCCTACTCGGTCGAGTACTTGGTCTACTCGGTCGAGTACTTAGAATTGGATTTTTAAATCAGCTACTGGCCTCTTAAGTACTCGGCCGAGTGCCTACATACTCGGTCGAGTTGCTCGTCTCGTACTCGGTGGAGTACCCATGGTACTCGGTCGAGTACACCTGCACAGTAAATAAAATTGAAGATTTTATGAATAATTTCCCTGCAAAACAACAAACATTGTTCGGAGTCCAACTCATTCGGAGCTCGTCACACTTAGACGCTACTTCTATCATACACTAGGCAACTTATCAACTACACACCTCTACAAATTACTTGCACAACACATATCCTATTCACGAATTCCTTTAACGGCAACTAACCATGTTACATGCACACATAACCTACTCAAGATCGATTATATCACCAACAATGTATAAGCAAGGTCATACGGGTACAAGCATCTACTCCTTTTATACATATAATACCAACTCAAGTCATTCATACACCTTGTCATATCGTTACATGTTAAACCGTTACTATCTACCATCACTTCCTTTATCATATCCAAGCATACATAAAACTTTTAACCAACCACACAACTCATTCATAAACACAAGCACACAGCATCTCTTGCATCCTAGCTACTTCAACTTTTGACATCAAACACAAAGTAACATCCAAGAACCCACACAATCACACATCCAACACACACACATAAACTCATACGTTTACCCCACGCGAAGTTCCTCGCTTAAGCATGTTGGGGCCAGGATTCTGAGATAAGGGCGCCTTCTCACCCAAAAGCGATATAAGAGGGCTCCCAACCCACGTACACCAGGTTCATTTTAATTTAACACCCTACACTCATTTGGTTCATTGGTTCAGGTTCCAAAATCATCGCTCTGATACCACTTTGTAACACCCCTACTTACAAAGGAGCCTTAACAAGACCTTCCGCAATAAGTAAGGGCATTACCATATCGGTTGCCCGAGATAATGTATATCAAATAGACCATAATAGAACATTTATCAAAGGTTTATTACAGTTTATACAAACATAACAAAAGGAATACAACTCTGATTCAACTGAAGGAAACTACTAAGCATAAGTGACAGCGGCAACTAACTAGACAGCGTGATGACTCGATCTCCTCCATATCCCGCAAGAAACATATCAACCAACACCTGCTAAACCAACTGTTCACCATCCCCGAATGGATCACCACACTTTTGAAAACAATAAAAGGGGTTAGTCAACTACATAACCAAGATAAGAATACAGAGTTACAATCAATACACAAACACAACCAATCCGATTGCAATAACATTCACCAACCCCATTACTAGTCAATAACCGACTACACATTTAAATGTGTAGTCCTGCCAGATTACCCATCGCAATAGGTAATCCTCGCCGCCAGTGGGGACGACAGCCATGCCCACCTAAGCCCCGCTCATTACAACGAGGGCACCCAGATCATTAACATGCAAATCCCCCTTGTGACAGAAGCCACAAGAGGCGAACATGTGTAGATACCTCGTTTCTACACCTCCCGCCAACCACCCAGTGATGATTGGGCCGCATGTTTGGTACTCGGAACGATTTATGACAGTTTATAAGTTTATCATCAAGTGATATCTCAAACACTTGTGTCTACCCCTTGGTCGTCATCTACGCGCCGATACGGTCGTTTTGACAGTAATTAGAGTTCATTTTGAGTCCGGTTAAAAACCACTTCATTTTCTAAGAAACCATTTAAAATGCCGAGTCGGAACGCTCTAGAATATTCCGGATATTTGTTACATAAATTAAATATATATCTTTTGGTAAAATATATCCCGTATATCATATTTTAAGGAATAAGGAATTATAGATCTACCGCAAGTCCATAATAGAAACGCGAAAAACTTTCTTCCGCAGGAGGAAACCTCTTGGGAAATGACGCAGCAGGTGCTGCGCCTCTTGGAAGATTCGCAGAAGCTACTGCGCCTCTTCTCCAGCTCGTTTTTGCTATTTACAGATATTTTCCGTGATTTCTTTCCAAAGTTTGAGTCATTCCAAAACTCTTCACATTTTTAAGTATAAATAGAGACCTCCGGTCTCCATATTTTTCATGCGAGTGTCCGCTCTTCTTTTCTCCCTTTGCATTCTAGACCTTGCTGTAAGCTTTTGACGCCTACGTGCTTGATCCATCGTCCACGTAATCTCAGATCATTCTGAGTACCAGTCACGTTGCATGACCGACCAATTTGACCACTACACCATAGTTAATCAATAATTCAATCTTTTTTTAATTCCTTTTTTCAAGGGCACTTTCATATTTGCATAGATCGAGTCGAGTTACCACTAAAAACCGATTTAGTTAAATCTCGCGACGCTAACATGTAAGTCTGAGGGTATAAAATTCCATTTTATTTATTGTACTTTTATTTTGTATTTATTAATATAAATTTACGTCAAAAGCATGCTCGAAACCAATTTTAAAACCCCTTTTATAAACTGTTTTTGCGAAACAGTGGAAATCAGACGTCGAGAAGAAACGCAGAAGAACAAGCGCCTCTTGAAGGATCGCAAAGATTCTGTTGCGCCTCTTCCGAGGCCGCTTGTCGCGCTCGCTTTTCTTCTTCTTCCTCGGGTTTCTACGGTTTTCATTCCTTTTTTCTTTTTTCTCTCTTATTTTTCTTCTTTCTTCGTATTTTCAGTACATAGGCCATGTTTTAATAAATCCTCTTAAATTATTAACATTAATTTGGTTTAAATCCCTTATAATCAATATTTGCGGGTTTTCGTCACTAATTTGAGTCGAGAAATCACTAACGCTAACTTAGTTAATCTAAAATCCTCCAACGAGGGCACTTTCTACATACATTCGAATCGAGCAATCACTAACGTTAACTTAGTGAATCTCGTTTCGTCAAACATGTAAGTCTGAGGGTGTTAAATCCCATCTTTTTATTGTATTTTTTATTTTTTGGTATCTGTAAGATTCACGTCAAAAATACATTTAAAACTGATTTTAAAAACCTTTATTACAAACTGTTTTTACGAAACAGCAGTTACCAGACGTCGAGAAGAAACGCAGCAGCAGCTGTGCCTCTTCCAGAGACTGCCGCTGCTCCTGCTCTTCTTCTTCTTCCTCGGGTTTCTGTGGTTTTGTCTTTTTCATCTTATTTTCCTTATTTCCTTTCATTCCTTTGTATATAAACCATGTTTTGATCATTCCTTTCAATTATCACGTTTATTTTCCACTTAAATCCCTTATAAATTGATATTTGCGGGTTTTCGTCACTAAATCAAACTCGGATCTTAGAGACTCGATTTGTCCATATCAAGTTTCTGGAACTCGTTCTTTGTATATATTTCCATTGCTTATTTTCAGTTTATCAAATTTCTTTCAAAGTTCGTTCCTTTTGTGTTTCCGATATCGTCAATAAATTTAATTCATTTTTAACTCGTTTTAATTCGTTTAATTTGTGTTTATCGCTTTTATGACGATGTCAGTATGTAATTAACTTTCTAAAACACTTTCAATTGAGTCTAATATTGATAATCAATCATAAAACATACCAAAGAACATTAACTATCCGCGGTTCTGACTTCATAGCCAGAGCTCAACTCAAGAACAGACGCAGGAATAGTTGCGCCTCTTCTAAGGGACGCAGCAGATGCTGCGCCTGTTCTGAGGTGATTTCTGTCCCTGAACTTCCGTTTTCGCTTAGAAGTAGCCTTTGATTATGTAATTAATTAGCTACTAATCGTAATATCACCTCTAATCTATCTTATTTTGTCGCTTTAATTTCTCGCCTTTTTTATTTCTTTTTCTCTCTTCAAATTTCCGTTTCGAGTGTATTTTTGGCGTAAATCACGTAATCATTGTAATTTTAATTATTGCTATTTATTTATCGTTATTTATTGTTTATTGTATGATTTATTTACTTGTTTACCGACATAGTTTAATTCACATGCTAGGATTAAAACGTTGGATGTTGCATTGCATGCATATAATCAACAACATATCAAATATGAATAACTTCCCTAATCATTAGTAGAGGCCGCAATCGAGGCGGGCGGGATTAGGTGTTCGATTAAAGAGCTTCCTAATACGTACCCTCACCCCTTACTCCAGATCTCTGTCAATATCCGTGTTCATTGGCATCCACGGGAGTCATTCTAGACATAGAATGATAAGGGTAACGAGTTCTTAGTGTTCATGTCACTACTTTATGTCTTGACATGACACGAGGTATTCAAACGGTTGTAATTTCCCATAAAAATTGGTGACGACTCCACAAATGCAACGCTTGTCCCAAGCACCTCCGCGTGCGCCGCGGAGTGGCCCATGTCCACAGTTTGGCGACTTCGCTGGGGATTATACACTTACGTGTTACCCAGGGTGAAACTTGAACGAGGTTAGGGAATAGTTTATATGAGACAGTTGTCAATTTTCATTACTCGACCTTCTTAGGTCATTTTATTCGGCCTTCATAGGCTCAACCCAACCCATTCGACCAATCGTCCCGTCTGGACGGTCCAAATCCTTATCTGGGCCTAAGGATAGATAGCGATTGTCGTCAACCATACCGTGGTACATACTCATGTCTATATCAAGAGCTTTCACTACTCGAGGAAATGCACTAGGAACCGACCTTACTCATGTTTGGCACGGACCTCTCCACAGACCAGGGTTTGATTGCTTGGTATGGCAACCCACCTTTTTAAGCCAAAACCCTTTAAATGCACTCTGCATACCGTTATAATGCCTGTATGAATGTTTGTACCATATACGTGATCACCATTTTGTAAACAAAACCATGACGAAATTTCTGTAAAATAAAATCCTTTTCAAAATGTAAATGTTTTAAAAATGGCCTAAAATAGCGCAAAATGAGTCGAAACTCTGTCCAAGTGTCCAGTCAAAACTCGGGCCTCAAAACCCATTTCAAAAAAAACTCACCTCGAGTCAGCACTCCTACAACTACACTACAGTTGCCTAGGACAAACATTTCAAAATTTGTCATTTTCAAACCTCACTTAACACAGTGGCACACTCCAACTTCACAAGTCGAGTCTTTTTTGAGTAAGTGTGCTAAAATGGTCGATCGTGTTTTGATTCGTCATCGATCTCTTATCCCCAGTTTCCAAGATGACTGGAACTAGTCACGCAAGTGTTAATGGACAACCCCAAAATGGTAATGATCTAATTCTAGTTGTGCTCCTCCGTCTCCAAACAAGCCAAGACCAAGCTTATGCTCGCCTCAATGCTATTGAAGGCCGAATTGTTGCTGTAGAAACTAGGCTTCCTCCTGCAGAGAATGATGTTCCCGACATGAGTGTGCATGATAACCTTCGACCCTTTGTGGGACAACCAGAAGTCAACCCCCCACTGGGTCCTACTGAAGCTGAAAAGCGACTCCAATACTTGGAGGAGCAACTGATGTACCTTAAGGGAGATGACATCTACAGGGAGAATAATCGCAAGTATAAGGCAGTAAATGCTCAACTGCCTACCAACTTCAACATGACTGACATCCCAAAGTTCAAGGGTCATGAAAATCCTTTGAACCATATTCGTGCCTTCAAAGATTATATGTCTATCAAAGGCATCAAACCCGAGATGTTCCTAAGGATCTTTCTTTCATCTCTCGACACTATTCCTAAGCAATGATTTTACTCTTTGGAACACAAGAAGATTGCCACTTGGGACGATGCCGCAATTGAATTCACTAAACAATATGCGGATAATGCCGAAATACAACTCAATATGCGCACTCTAGAGGTTCTTACCCAAAATGAGAAAGAAGGCTTCACCGACTTCCTAAGTAGGTGGAGGAAGACTAGAACACAACTTGTTCAACACCCAGATGAAGCCACTCTTGTGGAAAAGTTCGTGGATAATTTGAGACCTATTTATGCAAACCATTTGAGATACCAAAACATAAAGTCCTTCAAAGATTTGACTGTGCTAGGAACAAGAATCGAAGACGACATCCGAAAGGGGCTCTTGTCCAAAATGGTAGGTCGCGGATATCAGGGTTCAACAGGTCGTTCTTATGGCTCCACTAGCAAGACCGATGAGGTTAACCTCATCGAATCATATAAGAAGAATAACCCACCAAGGAAATTCACGAACATTGGTGATTCATACTCCAACGCTCTGAAAAGGCTCATGAAACAAGGTAAGCTCCAACCTATAGGACCTACGCCTGACCCGGAGAAGAAATCTAAATCCTGGGATGAGAATGCATAATGTGAATATCATAGAGGCAAAGGACACGATACAGAGAGATGCTTCAAATTGAAACATGTCATCCAGGATATGATTGAAGATGGTCGTTTAAAAGGTACCTCCCGTAGGTAAGCCTAACAATACTCAGAATCCTCTTGGAGTTCTGATGATCACAGATGAAGAATCCACCTTGGATTGTTCACACCTCATTTCTCCAGTCGAGGATGAGATTCATGCACTAGAAAATGAAGGCACCCATTCCACCATCTGTCCTACCATTGCCGATTTCATCGCATGGGCAAAGAGTGTGAGTAGGCAAGTTTTAGAATTAGAGGCTGTAGTGGCATCTCTACGCAATCCAGGCACTGTACCTAGGGAAAACGTGCCACTAACTCCAAGTCTATCTCAAGAGTCTACGATGCAAGAGGTGATCACAGTAGTTGACAATCTAGTCGAGCGAATAATCAGTCTGGAAGCTGAAATCATTAGGTTGAGAGAACTCGGTATCGTCAACGGAATATGGGCTGATGACGATGAAGATGAATACCTCACAGAACATTATCTAGTCAAGGTCAGTGAGGACAAAGTCAAGGCTAGCAAAGATCAAGATATAGACCACCTTACTCGCTCAGGGCGTCCATATCAAAATGTCTCTCAGAACGGTCCTACGGCTAACGGTCCAGTTACTAACACTAATGTCATCACACCAAATGATGGCGAAGATACATCTACTGACCACTTACTAAAACAACTACAGAAGACAAAGGTTGATCTTTCAGTCAGGCAATTAGTTGCGAGTTCATTTCCCCATCGTCAAGCTTTACTGCAAGCATTGGCTAAGTTGAACGTAGCGCACAACTCTACGCCGGATGACATAGTCAACCTAGTCTTCCAAGACTCAGTTAAACTAAGTAACCCAGTTACTTTTTCAGACGAGGATTTGACTCCTTTCGACGCCAGTCATAACCTCGCTCTATACATCACAGTCACATGCTTAAAGAAGAACGTACCAATGACTTTGGTGGATGATGGCTCTGCAGTCAACGTCATACCACTAAAGACAGCACATAAGTTGGGCATGAAAGAATCAGATTGGACTCCTACCAACCAAGGTGTTCGAGCATACGATGGAACACGATATAAAGTAGTAGGGCTCGTCAACCTCACTATATCCACAGGACCAATCGAGCGAAAGGTTAATTTTCAGATAGTGGACATCGAGGCATCCTTCAATATACTTCTGGGAAGACCTTGGATTCACGCTTCCAAAGCCGTAACATCCACCTTGCACCAGAAGATCAAAATTCCTCTAGATGGCAAAGTAGTGACGATCACTTCGTCACCCATCAAGGATGTGATAGAGAAAATGTCAAACAACCAAGTGGTTACAGACCCAGTGTATGAGCTTGGCAGATTTCAGAACATAAATCTCGTAGAGAGCGAACTGGCACCTCTATACTTCAACCCATACTCCAATTTGGTGGTCAACCACATACTCAAGTCCAAGGGTTACTTCCCAGGAATGCCATTAAACCCTACCAAGAAGAATACCTTTGCACCTTACAAAGAAGGAAACTCTTAAAGGATACCATTGGGATTGGGATACAAGCCAACGAAAGCAGAAGCCTTAGAAATGCTTACTCAGTTCCAAAATCGTAAAAACAAAGGAATCCAGATGCGACCCTATCTCCCTACCCTAAATGGATACGTCGTTAGCGAGGGGATTCAAGAATACTTTCACGGGTTTCCCGAACCTTGGTATTATAAGGGAGTAAAACTAGCTGGAATCGAGGTCTTCCACGATTGCTACTTCATCCCTTCAGAAACGGTTCCTATCGTCAAAACTCGTCAAACACCTTGTTTAGACGAACAAGCTGTTAGCCTTCTGTTCGGAGAAGACCAATTCGTCAGAGCTGCGCAGAATGAGATCATTACCATGATACTTGAAGATGATCATTTCAACCCCACAACATTGATCACTGACACTAACCCGAATCAGCAGAAAGATGGAGGAAGTCGATCAAGTGGACTAACAATCAAGTAATGATCTTCAAGGTCACTACTGGAGAAGGAGAGATGTTCAAAGGAGAACCTGAAGACAAGGAATTCGAGTCAGAGTCGGAGTCGGAGTCGGAATCAGAGTCTGAGTCTAGAGAAGTCGCTAGAGAATCTTCTTCTGTCGTCACTCCCCATCCCCTTGTTTCTCCTGGCATAGCATCAAATAGTAACAACAGCTTGGGAAATGTCCCAGCAGCTGTCCCTTTACCGCCACTAACTACTGAACATATGGCTTCTTTGTTTCACCTATTTTCAAAATTTAATATGAATAAATCAGATTTTGCTTACTCTTTATGCTTTTCTGAATGCAATTCTATTTACGATGATAATGAGGATGACCCTGACCCAGACTCAGTCGAATTACTTCCTTATATAGTTAAAGAAATACTACAAGAGGGGGAAAAGGCACCAGTTATAGAGAACACCGAACCCATCAACGTAGGAACCGAACTAGAACCCCAAGAACTTAGGATAGGGACGACCTTAAACCCAACTTAAAGGGCCAATTTCATTGACCTCTTACACGAGTTCAAGGACGTTTTCGCTTGGTCTTACAAAGATATGCCGAGGATCGACAGGGATATTGCAGAACATCGAATTCCAATCAAACCAGGTTTCAAACCTGTAAAACAGAAGCTCTGTCGGATGAGGACCGAATGGGCTCTTAAGATCAAAGAAGAAGTCGATAAGCAATTCAAAGCCGGGTTCATCAAAGTTTCCGAGTATTCAGACTGGGTGGCTAACACAGTCCCCGTACCCAAAAAGGATGGGCGAATCCGAGTTTGTGTTGATTTCAGAGACTTGAACAAAGCAAGTCCCAAAGACGACTTCCCTCTACCACACATCGACATATTGGTAGATAATACAGCAGATCACGCGTTGTTATCTTTCATGGACGGGTATGCAGCGTATAATCAGATCAAGATGGACATGGAAGATATGCATAAGACGGCCTTCATCACTCAATGGGGCACATATTGTTATAAAGTTATGCCATTTGGGCTAATTAATGCTGGAGCTACATACCAACGCACTGCGACCACATTGTTACATGATAGGATGCATAAAGAAGTAGAAGTGTACGTGGATGATATGATTGTCAAATCCAAATATAGGAAAGGGCACATCGATAACCTTCGCAAATTCTTTCTAAGACTGCGAAAGTACAACATGAGGCTCAATTCTCAGAAATGCGCATTTGGAGTAACGTCAGGCAAGCTATCTACTACCTTAGTAAGAAGTTCTTAGAATACGAGTGTAAATACACGCCTCTCGAAAAGACATGCCTCGCTCTTGTGTGGGCGACAAAGAAGCTACGCCACTACATGCTTAGCTACTCTGTCAAAGTGTATTCTAAAATAGATCCCGTCAAATACCTCTTCGAGAAACCCGTTCTCAACGGACGTTTGGCAAGGTGGACCTTAATTCTCTTAGAGTTCGATCTCAAGTACGTGCCTCTGAAAGTCATAAAGGGACGTGACGTTGCTGAATTCTTCGCAGACAATCCTATCAACGATACCCAATCAATAGACATGTGGTCATTTCCAGACGAGGACATCCTACAGACCAGTGTAGACTCTTGGGACCTTTATTTTGATGGAGCATCGAATTTAAGAGGATTTGGAATAGGAGTGTTTCTCATTTCTCCTGAAGGCGAGCATACACCACTTTCTGTCAAACTCGACTTCGAGATGACAAATAATGCAGCTGAATATGAAGCTTGCCTCATTGGTCTACAACCAGCGGTAAGTTTAGGCATTAAGAATCTTCGAGTTCACGGAGACTCATCCTTGATAATTAACCAAGTTACAGGATCTTGGAAAATTCGAAGTGAAAGTCTAGCACCCTATCAAGCTAGGATAGATCAAGTCGCCCAATTCTTCGATCAAGTCACTTATCTACACCTAGCTCGTGAAAAGAATCAATTTGCAGACGCTCTTGCGAAACTTGCAGCCTTTATCAATATGCCGGATAACATGATCGAAATGCCTTTATGCATCGAACGACGGTCGGAACCAGCCTATGTACACCATCTTACAAATGAGGAAGAAAGCCCAGAGGAACCCTGGTTCCAAGCCATTCTAAATTTCAAACTTAATGGTGCATACCCACCAGATATGGATAAGAGGGGACAACGCGCCATATGCCTACTAGCCTATCAATACCTCCTCATGCAAGGAGAATTGTACAAAAGAACACCTCTTGGTGTCGTCTTGCGTTGCCTTGATCATTCACAGGCACAGAAGCTGATGGAAGAAGTTCACGATGGAGAATGCCGTCCTCACATGAGTGGACCCATGATGGCAAAGAAAATCACGCGTCTAGGATATTACTGGACGACAATGGAGTCAGATTATATTAAATACGTTAGACATTGCCATAATTGCCAGATCTTCGGGAATGTGCAACATGTTCCTCCCTCGATGCTTTACGCCATGACCTCTCCTTGGCCGTTTTCTGTTTGGGGAATCGACATCATTGGGAAGATCACTCCAGCCGGAACAGGAGGTCACTGTTTCATTTTGGTAGCTATCGACTATTTTACTAAATGGGTCGAAGCAGCATCTTACACTAGTCCCACCGCCAAACACGTGGCAAAGTTCATACAAACCAATATCATCTGTCGATATGGTTGCCCACATGAGATCATCAGTGACAATAGAACGCATTTCCATGCTGAAGCTGCACAATTACTAGCTAAATACAAAATTAAGCACCACCCTTCCTCTCCTTACAGACCTCAAACTAACGGCGCGGTGGAGGCAGCTAACGAGACTGTCGTCACAATCCTCATGAAAATGATTGACAATTACCGCGATTGGCCTAGCAAAATATCCTTTGCGTTATGGAGATATCGCACATCAGTTAGGACGCCCACTGAGGCCACTCCTTTCTATTTGACTTACGGAATGGAAGTTGTACAGCCAGTGGAGCTAGAGATCTCGTCTCTACGCATTCTTTTAGAAATTTAAATTCCAGAAGCTGATTGGAAGAGAGATCGGTATGAAGAACTCATCCTCTTGGACGAACGAAGGTTGCGCGCATTACATAATGTGCAGACATATCAGGCACGTATCAAACGAGCCATTAATAAATGGGTTAAGCCCAGGAACATCAAAGAAGGAGATTTAGTGCTCAAATCAGTCAGAGCTCTCCTACCTGTCGATCCACGAGGAAAGTTTAAGCCTAACTGGGTCGGACCTTTCTTAGTCAAGTCCATACTCTCGGGGGGTGCGATTAGGATTACAGACCTAGATGGGAATGAATTTTCTAACCCTACCAACCTCGACCAATTGAAATGATACTACCCTTAGCATAAGACATAAAATGCGCCTCGCGTAACCCACGTGCCGCTCATGCGACACGGAATAAAACCGGCCCCTGGCCATCTAATGCTTATGTCTCTATGCTCTTGCGTTTTGACATTTCGACATCCTCATATCATAAAATAAATTGAATTGTACTCCCTTTAGGAGTAAGTAAAAAGCACATGCTTATTTTTCTAAAGTTCATTACAAGCTCTTGCTTCGAACAATTATTCTTTTACATTTACTCGAACTACGCACAGGGTTTGATTTCATTTTTTCTAATGAATACTTAGGCAATCCTTCACAGGATACAACCCATTATTATTTTAAAATATAAATAGAAGGACATTTGCATTTGCATTTAAAATTCGACAAGAATAATAAAAGAAAATCATAACGGTTTCTTAACTAATTAATCTTTTATTCATTGTTCCATAAATAATAATAATACGCCAAATACATATAAAATAAAATGCTGAAATAAAAGCTAGGCTAGGATTCTAAAAACCCCGCCGTTTATTACAACTTAAATAATAATGAATAATACTATAATAAATGACTAAGGCTATTCTTCCATTTTCCCTTTGCCTTTGTCACCTTTATCATACTTCTTGTCTCGACCACGAGCCGGGCGCTCTTGTGCTATCTCCGACCTAATCACCAAAGGTCTTTCTCGCGGTCTAGCCTTACCATTTCGATCCATCACCATCTCTACGACAGGAGCAGCTCTCGGTTTCTTCGACGGACGAGCAACTAGGAATCCGGCTTCTTCTTCCTCTTCAGTCAAATACTTTCGATTCTCCTTTGCTACTTCGCGGATCTTGTAATCCACGGGCTCGTGTTTCCTCAACTTCTCACGTTCTTCGGGAGTACCAGCCTTTCTCCATTGCAAGTATAAGTCACATACCCATAAGGAGCCAATAGGAACTGGTATGAACCACATGTTCCTCTGGGCCCACCGAATTACCCACTCTCGACAAGACTCCGAAGTATGTGCCAAGGCAGTTTGAGGAACGGTATCCAACTTCGGAATCTTCTGCCTAAGGCCCACTTGCCTCATCTCTCCGGGAAAATGCAAATCATAAATTCCAAGCCAGGGATGCGAACTGACCGCGTCGGGTCCAGAGATGAAACTCCAGTGACTGACCCGAGATGCCACCACGGCACAATCCATCGGATCAAGGGACCACCCTTACTCTTCAACTTATTTTCCCAGTAGTTGCATACCCGAGTAAAGTCCACCATATAGAGCCTAGTTCTCATTGCAATTGATCGAGCATGGTATCCTGGCACATTAACTGGGGGCTCGATCAACCGCAGCCGTTCCATCAGCCAAACATGCAAAAGAAAACGGGAATTAATGCCCATGTTTCACCACAAAAAAAAAAAGAAAAAAAACGAAAAAAAAGGGACGGAAAAAAAAAGAGAAGAAAAAAGAAGAAAAAGTAGGTTCTTACCTGCAGAATGACGGGACTTCCCAGATAAGGAAGCTCGCGGTTGGCCTTTCTGTTATCCAAACCAAGAATGGTCTCCCCTAAGCAATGGCATGTTGGACTCTTGCGCAGCTCCATTTGCTCCACTAGGCTCAGAAAACGAGGATCCCCTCTCATCTCCTTATCAACATGCCCTTGAAGGACATAGCAATGAAGTAGACAAAACCCGAAGGCCCTGCGCCTCGCAACATAAGAAATAGACGGTCTACCTCAGCCTTGGTCAATCCAAGCAAGTCCCTAAATTTATTCTTATATCCTTGAGAGCTAAGGGGTACAACCGGTGCATTTTCTGGGTCCCATCCTCCAATAGCGGCTATTTCTTCAGGGAAAGGACAAATATCACCTCCAGGAAAGGCAAACACGTGAAAATTTGGGTCCCAATACTCAAGAGAAGCATTCAAGAAAGGCTTCACAACTTTCACTAATTTGAGACTCAAAATCGATAAAAGATTAAAAACACCCATGTCATGTTCCTCATAATTTGTGAATTCATTCGTCCACTCCTTGAGACGGTTTTCAAAGGCATCCATAATTTTGAAAAAAAAATTGAGAGGATATGAGAGCTTTTATGTGATAGACGGAAGAAAGAAGAAGGAATTGTGTGAATAAAAGCTTCCCCGAAGTCTCTATTTATACTATTCGATATTTCCTAATTTACTCGTCGAGGTGCATCCAAGTTTTGGAGAAATGACGCAAAGATCATCATTGCGCCTCTTCCCCAGGCCCTTTTCCGTGTTTTTCAGCTTTGGATCTTTCCTAATTTGCTTTCGGCTATAATTTTCTATTCCTATAGGATCTCAATTTTGTAATTCCGTCAAATTACCAAGTTTTATATTTCCTAATGCTTTTCGGGTTCGCTTTTCGAGACAAAGTCGACATTTTCGCCAAACGAGCACACTTACCCATTTTATTTTATTTTTTTAGGGGAATCATTTCACTCCTCTTTTCAATACATTTCACACTTATACATTTCTTTTAATTTTCTTTTTTTTGGGAGTAGGCCTCCCTACTGTCCGGTCATTTTGGTCATTCTGGGCATTTTTTGTCATTTTGGTCATTTCTGGGCATTTTTTGTCCTTTTTTGTCATTTTTCACACTTATACATTTCTTTTAAAATCTTTTTTTAGAGGGTAGCCCTCCCTACCATCCGGTCATTTCACTCATTTCAGGGCATTGCCGCGCATTTTTTGTCACTTTTTGACATTTTGTCATTTTCGCTCATTTTTGGGTACTTTTTTTACCTTTTTCATTTTGCGCCAGTTTAGGCAAGAAATTGCAACAAAAATTTTACGTGTAAATTCTATGTAAATTTCGGCAGCATGACAGCACAAACCGTCATCTACCAAACCTGTTCTTTTAAGCTAACCTGTAGGAACAGAAAACACCCAGCAGCCAAGGCACTCAGGCCATTATATGCACAATCAAAAGAAGGTATATACATCCAACTGGGGGCTCTCACCCAAAACAGAGTCCGAAAGTCCAAAATAAAGCCCACAATGAAGTCCAAAATGTACAAGATATATACAAGACAACAAAAGAAGGGCAACTACTCCTGGTCGCCACTCAACTCATCCACAGTCGCTTCAAGGGAAGCGATCTCGGCGTCTCTGACCTCGAGCTCCCTCAACAAACGAGCCGTTTCCTCCCGGGACTCCGCCAGCTTCCGCTCCAGGTCACGCTTGCGCTCCGAGTAACGCTCTCTCTGCGTACAAATAAAGAAATGCCTCATTTCAATCATTTCAAAAATGTAAGAAATTGCAACAAAATTCAAAAATGAAATAAGAAAGAGAATGAGAGGTTCATACCTGTCGTCCTCGGCCACCTACGAGTGCCTCGATGGCTGTAGCCCGCAGCCGGTTGGCCACCCTCCACAACACCACGTACCGAGACGGTGCCACCTGCATTCAAATGCAAAGAAGGTTCAAAAATACAGCAAACGCATTCCTATGCGATAAAATAACAAAAAGTCAGCCAAAGCTGGGGGCTTACCCTCCTCACCAAGTGCTGCCACTCCTCCAAACCCGCGTCCGTCACCTCCTCGTCGAAGTCGCAGAGCTCTGAGATCGTCGTCATGCCCACCGCATCAGTGTACTCGAGCACCTCTGGGTAAGCTGGGGGCTCGACGCCTGCCACCTCGATCTCCTACAAGGTTCAAATGGCTCTTTATTTGACGATCGTTCGTCATTTGTCAAATCGATTCAAAAACAAGGAAAAGGTAAGATACTTACCACGATCGGCCAGTACGCCAACCTCCGGTGAACGAACTCGGAGTACTCCTCGCGAGGAAGAAGGAGGGTGTCACCACTAGCTTCAGCCAAGTCGGCCTCTCTCTCAGCCTTAGAAGGCTCCCTAAACATCGTCCGTGGAGGATCGATGGCAACCGTGAAGGTGTCACGAGAGCACTGCTGAGTCAAACGCTCGCCCAGGTACCACACAGGTCCCATGGACGTCCTCAGCAACAGCCGACTCGAGCTCCCAGGATGAAGGACCTAGGCCACGAAAGCTGGAGCGTCAGGGTTGTCCTCCCAAGGTCTAGGCACCCACTAAAATAAGGAGACAATGAGTCATTCCTATGATCGGCTCTAAGAGGGGAGGGGGATCACTCCTATGAGCACTTCAAAATGAAAGATAGAAAAAGAAAAGTAATCAAATAACGATCAAAGGCACTTACGTCCTCCAACTTAAGGGCATTCACGCCCCTCCGACAAACGTCGTAAGAAGAGTGCTAGCTCTTCCTACGGCACACCACCCAGTCCCTCACAACGGGGTACGCCCTCGGCTCGGGATCCGTCTTTTTGGGCGCGAAAGTAGGAGTACACCCACGCCTGCAGACAAGATAATCATTTATTCTCTACGATAATGATCTTTCAAAATTCAATAGAAATAAAAAATGAAGAGATAATGATCTTTCATAAATGCATAGGAGAGGTTCATACCTCCAACAAAAGTCCAGGACCGACAATAGCAGGAGAAGTCCCCTTCTTCATCAGCTCTGGACGTACCATGGCCCTCATGTAGCGAGTGAGGACCGCAAAGCCAGGAGTAACTCAGTCCCACCGACCTAGGCTACTCAAGTCAGAAAGGAAAGGAAGGAGCTTCGTCGATAGCCTCTCCCCCTTGTCTCCGAATTAAATCGAAGAAAGAACCACCACAGCCACAGACGAGCCCTCTGCTCAGCAGTGCAAGGAGGAGCAGGCACCATTCTCCCATCCATCCTCACCCTCGCCGGGGTCCTACCTGCGAAGTAGTCCCTGACGTAAGAACTTGGCACCAACCCGGGAACGCTAGCTGCACCTGCCGCCAGGTTCCAGCCGATCAGCCTCCTCGCCTCGTCCGAGTCTACTGTCATGGCCGTCAACGGCCACACCAAAGTCTCTTCTCCACACGGCAGACCTGAGATCATGTTGTAGTCCTCCAAAGTGACCCCGACCTCTCCAAAAGGCATATGGAAAGTCGAGGTCGTGTCCCAGTACCGATCAAGGAAAGCTCAAATCAGGCAAATGTTAGCCCGAATCTTCCTTTCCTTAATCTCCCTCCAAGCTCCGACCAAAGCCCCGAAAGCTCCCAGCTCGACGATGGCCGTCTCCTTCTCCGTCAGTCTCTCGAAAGCCTCCATCATCGTCGTGTAGCCGGAAAAGGACCTCATGTTCCCGGCATCCTGTATCAATTCAAAGCAAAAGCAATCTTTAGCAATAGACGAATAAGAAATGAAATGGCAAGCAAATAGGAAAGGTAATAGGAAATGACAAGTTCGAAACTTACCAAACTCCTCGCCATCCTGTAAGACATGTGGCTCTCTGCCGCCCAAATGAGATGTCTACCATCCTATTTCTCGGCCCACTCGGGTGCACCTACAAGCTGGTGACCGCCTCGCCCCAGTTGGCCCTCCTCGGGACCTCCTTAGCCTCCTCCTCAAGCATCTCCTCCTGTCTCTCTCCACCCACGAGAGTAAGAGAAGGATCGAAGCCCACGTCCATGGGGGCCCTCCCCAATGTAGAAGGAAAGTCACCTGCAAAATTAAGGTAGACAGGGCCGTGTAAAGCCATGACAAGCCTATTCAAGGTCATTTCCAGCGTTTTCGAGCCCTAAAAGGGGATTTCCGGCCATCTTTGGCCCTTTCTTCCAAAACCCGACTACACATGTGGAAGGTTGGAGCAAGTCAAGTCTAAGTTCAAGCCTAGTCGTGGGTTTGAGTCGAAATTTCGGCAGCGTTTCGTTATAATAGTAATTATGCCCTAGAAAAGTGTCCTGAAAGAGTTGTCACAAATCGAAAATTCGACATGATAGCAAGTTTACCAATTACACAAGGGTTCCAAACATCAAGTTTCATAAAAAATGGACAATCCTAAGGTCATTTTCGAAGCAATTTTCGAAACAGCTGAGAGACAGTCTCATTTTCCGCCAAATGCTTAATACTTGACGAAAATGCAAAAAGAATACATGTTTATGTTCCTACCATTTCCAATTACCCATTTCTAATGTCAATTTTATCAAACAAATCCATTTGAGGCAAAACCCCCAATTTTTTCGACATTAAAGGGGAAGGAACCCTAATTTTCGGCCCTAGTTCAATCAAAAACGCAAATTTAAAGCAAGGATAAGATACATACCTCGATTAGTCATGATTTATGGCACGAATTGATCAAGTTTTGACGGATTTTGGTTGAAATTTGAGAGAATTTGAGAAGGTTTTGTGTTTTGTATAAATGAAATAAAACACACGGTTTATCGTGTTTTTACTCAGACAGGGACAAGCCCAGGAAATGACGCAACTCTTGCTGCGCCTGTTCCCGAGTACGTTTCCAGCTCAAATTCAAAAATTCGTTATAAGTTTGTTATTTGTGGGCCCAAATTTTGTGCGCCTCTTCTCCGACATCTTATATCATATACTTGGTTCTTTTGGGCGTTCTTTTCGTCCAGACCCACATTATTTTTCAAGCGGACTACCAAGTTATCACAGGCTCGCCCGTATTTTCGTTTGCAACAACCGAGCAATGCTTAGGACACGCCGTTATCAATCAAGCCTCTTCATTTTCCTCAAACAGTTTTAAGAAACACCTTTATCAATATATTTATATCCCGAGCGAGAGTTCATTATAGCCGGTATACTGTACTTCTCGAGAAGCGGAGTTTGTTTGGAAACAGACACAAGCATATTCCCCCCGGAAGTGATTCAACACAGACAGAGTCTTCCGTATGTCCAGTGCAACAGTATTTTGCAATGTTGCTCAAATCGTTATGCCCAGTGCATCGGTATTTTGCAGTATCATTCGAGTCTTCATTTTCCCCAGCGCAGCAGTAATTTGCAGTATTGCTCGCTCAAGATTTCTTTCATGATGATCAAGATGTTTCTGCTCGTCCATATGTGTATTTCTCCAGCGATATTTTGCAGTGTTGTTATCGACAATCGAGACTTTATATGTTCCCCAACGAGAGTTTGCTTGAAAACAAAGGCATAGCTCAAACACTTGTGTCTACCCCTTAGTCGTCATCTACGCGCCGATACGGTCGTTTTGACAGTAGTTAGAGTTCATTTGGAGTCCGGGTCAAAAACCACTTCATTTTCTAAGAAACCGTTTAAAATGCCGAGTCGGAATGCTCTAGAATATTCTGGATATTTGTTCCATAAATTAAATTTATATCTTTTGGTAAAATATAACCCATATATTATATTTTAAGGAATAAGGAAGTATAGATCTGCCGCAATTCCATAATAGAAACGCGGAAATCTTTCTTCCACAGGAGGAAACATCTGGGGAAATGACGCAGCAGGTGCTGCGCCTCTTCTCCAGCTCGTTTTCGCTGTTTACAGAATTTTTCCGTGATTTCTTTCCAAAGTTTGAGTCATTCCAAAACTCTTCACATTGTTTAGTATAAATAGAGACCTCTGGTCTCCATATTTTTCACCCGAGTGTCCGCCCTTCTCTTCTCCCTTTGCATTCTAGACCTTGCTCAAAGCTTTCGACGCCTACGTGATTGATCAATCAACCACGTAAGCTCATATCATTCTGAGTACCAGTCACGTTGCATGACCGACCAATTTGACCACTACACATCAATCAATCAATTAATCTAAAATCCTCCAACGAGGGCACTTTCTACATACATTCGAGTCGAGCAATCACTAACGTTAACTTAGTTAATCTCATTTCGTCAAACATGTAAGTCTGAGGGTGTTAAATCCCATCTTTTTATTGTATTTTTTATTTTTTTTATCTGTAAGATTCACGTCAAAAATACATTTAAAACCGATTTTAAAAACCTTTATTACAAACTGTTTTTACGAAACAGCAGTTACAAGACGTCGAGAAGAAACGCAGCAGCAGCTCCGCCTCTTTGAAGGGTCGCAGCACCTGCTGCGCCTCTTCCAGAGACTGCCGCTACTCCTGCTCTTCTTCTTCTTCCTCGGGTTTCTGTGGTTTTGTCTTTTTTATCTTATTTTCCTTATTTCCTTTCATTCCTTTGTATATAAACCATGTTTTGATCACTCCTTTCAATTATCACGTTTATTTTTGACTTAAATCCCTTATATATCGATATTTGCGGGTTTTCGTCACTAAATCAAACTTGGATCTTAGAGACTCGATTTGTCCATATCATGTTTCTGGAATTCGTTTTTTATATATATTTCCATTGCTTATTTTCAGTTTATCAAATTTCTTTCAAAGTTCGTTCCATTTGTGTTTCCGATATCGTAAATAAATTTAATTCATTTTTAACTCGTTTTAATTCGTTTAATTTGTGTTTATCGCTTTTATGACGATGTCAGTATGTAATTAACCTGCTAAAACACTTTCACTTGAGTCTAATATCGATAATCAATCATAAAACATACCAAAGAACATTAACTATCCGCGGTTCTGACTTCACAGCCAGAGCTCAACTCAAGAACAGACGCAGGAATAGTTGCGCCTCTTCTAAGGGACGCAGCAGATGTTGTGCCTGTTCTGAGGTGATTTATGTCCCTAAACTTCCGTTTTCGCTTTGACGTAGCCTTTGATTATGTAATTAATTAGCTACTAATCGTAATATCACCTCTAATCTATCCTATTTTGTTGTATTAATTTCTAACCTTTTTTATTTCATTTTCTCTCCTTCAAATTTCCGTTTCGAGTGTATTTTGGGCGTAAATCACGTAATCATTGTAATTTTAATTATTGCTATTTATTTATCGTTATTTATTGTTTATTGTATGATTTATTTACTTGATTTTTCATATGTAATTAATTCTAATTTCCAATTCGACATAATTGAGTGTTAATTACTTGTTTACCGACATAGTTTAATTCACATGCTAGGATTAAAACGTTGGATGTTGCATTGCATGCATATAATCGACAACATATCAAATATGAATAACTTCCCTAATAATTATTAGAGGCCGCTATCGAGGCGGGCGGGATTAGGTGTTCGATTAAAGAGCTTCCTAATACGTACCCTCGCCCCTTACTCCAGATCTCTGTGAACATCCGTGTTCAATGGTATCCACGAGAGTCATTCTAGACATAGAATGCTAAGGGTAATGAGTTTACTACTGTTCATGTCACTACTTTGTGTCTTGACATGACACGAGGTATTCGAACGGTCCCAATTTCCCATAAAAATTGGTGGCGACCCCACAAATGTAACGCTTGTCACAAGCGCCTCCGCGCACGCCGCGGCGTGGCCCACGTCCACAACATGAGGCTAGAACCAACTCCCGAACATGCTCCCATCTCAACAATACCAATCTCAATATCAACAGAATATCATCTCAACCAATATCAATCCAACGAAACAGATTAATCAATCAATCAATCACGTCAATCTCAAATTAATTACGCAACCGACCGAGTAGGAAAACCCTACCTTTTTATTATTCCATGAAATGCGTCCATCATATAATGCGAAGGAAGACTCCACATCAAATCCTACAAGTAAAAACCGTACCCTATCACTAAGCTATTTAATATCTATTAAAAGATAACAATTATTCACAAACTCGCCTTGAGACGCACACCGATGCCGAAGGTGGCGATAAACCGACTCGATGACTTCATGTATAGACCGTCTCCCTCCCTGGAATAGTGTTCAAGGCCACCCAAGATGTGTAGAGTGAGGTGAGAGAATTGGGTGAGAGAGAGAGAGAGATTAGGTTTAGGAGTGAGAAAAGGAACCGTCGAAAATTATTTATGTTTAAGTCTTCACGTTTTATATTAACGCGATGTCCGACGAGCCACTCGGTTGAGTATAGTCAAATACTCGGCCGAGTGGCCTCTGCTAGGTCAATTATCGGGTTACAATGGCCATCTTGTCTCCCCCGTCTCCCTTGTTGGGGCTCTCCCTTGGTCAGTAGGTCAGTCAACGGGTCCCTAACAGAGCGGGTACTACACTAGGGTCTCTTAGTCGAGTGACACTAGCCTCTAGCCTGACAATCTATCAATTCAAACTCTTTGTCCATGTGACAAGATCAGGGATAGTGGGTGCAGTGATAGAGTAAGGCCCTTCTCCCTCCATGATATTGATCTCAGCTTCGGCTGGAGAAATGATATGTGAGCAATCCAAGGTGGATTCCTCATTTGTAATCACTAAAATTTCAAGAGGATTTTGAGTGTTGTTAGGCTTATTTGGGGGGAGGTAGCCTCCCATCTTCGATCATATCCTGCATGACATGCTTAAACTTAAAATAGTTTTCAGTAGTGTGCCCTTTGCCCCTATGATACTCACAGTAAGCATTATTGTCCCAATATATGGTCTTATGTTCAAGAGGTGCATCGAGTATAGGCCCTATTGGTTGTAGCCTGTCCTGGTTTATCAGGCTTTTCAATGCATTAGAGTATTTGTCACCAATGTCAGTGAATTTTCTTTGAGTAGTATTCTTCTTTGAAGCTTCAAAGAGGTTAACTTCGTCGGTCTTGCTGGTGGAACCGTAAGAACGAGTTCCCGTAGATGTCGAGGCTTGATATCCGTGTCCCACAGTTTTGGACAAGAGTCCTTTGCAAATATCATCTTCAATTCTTGTGCCTAGCACGGTTAAGTCCTTGAAAGACTAACGTTCTGGTATTTCTTGTGATCCAGAGAGTAAAACCATTGTCTAGGAATGATGTCGAGAGATGAAGGAACGATCCTTAGAAACATCTCAGGTTTGATGCCCTTGATGGATGATGCGTGCATTTTATATAGATTTTTACGGTCTCTTTTGGCACGCATTTCTATGCATTTGAGTGATATTATGTCACTTTATACCCCGAATAGTCTACTTTGGTCTGTTTTGCATTATTTGTAGGTACGAACCGGAATGACTGGAAATCAGCCTATTTGCGGTCCTCCAAGCTTGCTTAAGAGAGTCGGCGTGAAACCTTACCATCTTGAGACGCGTGAAGGCATCCAGAGGATTAGGAGAACACACAAGAAGTCAAGAACCCCTCGATCGAGAAGTCTTGTTCTCGATCGAGTGAATGCAAAGGTGAAGGCCTCGATCGAGATGTCCTGTTCTCGATCGAGGGAGATACTTAGGGAAAGCTCTCGATCGAGCAACTGTGGAGTTCGATCGAGAGGCCACGCACTGATGGGCTTTAGTTCAATTGTGTTGTTATTTTATACGCTTTGTTTCTTTGCTATTATTCTTATAAATAGGCAAGGAATACTAGAGACCTAATTATCACATTCTAGATGTAGAACGGAGACTGTTGCTTTAGTTTTTTTTGGATCGGAAATACTTTCCATCGCCATTTTCTCAATTCTTCTTTCGTTGAAATCGGTATTATCATTAGCATAATTTCAGTTCAGTTTCGTTTATTATGTATCCATTGTCATTTGTTTTGCTATTATTGTCCCTCATTTCGATCATGAACAGCTAATCGCTTTTCTAGGATTTAGGGTAGCCATGGCGAAGGAAGGACGATTAAATTAGAATACCCGTAGTTTAGTTGTATGCATCTGCTGCTTTAATATCTTTTAATTGTTTGAGTCGACGCACTCAATTAACTGTCTCGATATCCCCTTCTCCTAGATCGAAAGATTGGAAAAGGAGTAGTTCTGCAGCGTTTCATTAGGATTTATGCTAGCTAGGGCGAAAGCTAAACTAGTATTGCCTAGGGCGAACTAAGGACCGAAAGGTGACGTTTATTACCCACAGCTTGAATTTAGGGCATTCATGATTTAGTCCGGATTTTAGAAGCCATGGTGAACCGACAATCCTAGTACTTTTCTTCCTTGCACATCTCTATTTTATTTCTCTCTCGTTCCTTTTATTCTCTCCTTTACTCGTAGTTCTTAGAAAACAAACAATCAAACCCCCCATTTTGGGATACTTCCGGCAGACCTAGTTGACTATAGGATTCCCATCTCTCTGTGGATTCGATACCCGACTGCCTCTGCTACATTTAGTTGAGACCCGTTGGTTTTATCTTTGACAGGGTTGCGACAGCGGTGTCAAATTTTGGCGCCGTTGCCGGGGAGACGGTGCAATTTTATAGTTCCTTTGTTTGTCTTTTGTCTCAGGGAATTTATTCCTTGAGACAGTTCTCATTCTTGGCCCGAAAGTTTTTGTGCTTACAGGTTATAGTTCAGCTATGGAGGCAATCTGTGGAAGATGTGGCGAATGGGGACACAATCCCATTTCATGTATGGCTACATCCGAGAGAGTTCTAGCCTATCGGAAGTTTAGGCAAGGAGGCTCTTCCTTCGAGCTTTATGCTGACAATATTCAAGTCGAGTACAATCTTAAGGCCACCATTCACACGCAACATCTTGAGCAGCAATCTGGTGCGGATGCCCTCCGTAAACTGCTCGAAAAGTGTGAGTCGATGTGCTTAAAGGAAGACCCGGTAAATGCAATAAGTTTTAGGAGTGGTCGCACTTATGACGGACCAGAACATACTCCTGAAAGTTCAAATGCCGAGCCAAGGATTACTGTTCAGCAAAATGATGAAGAACTGCTGAAAGGTGGTCGATCGAGTGATCTTACTTCTCGATCGACCAGTGTTGAGGAAGAAACCCCTCGATCGAGAGCCGACACCACTCGATCAAGTGAGCTACACAATGAAACCTCTCGATCGAGAGAGGTTAGTAAGAAAAGCTCTCGATCGAGCACTTCTGAGCCTCGATCGAGAGATATCGAGCGTACGGACACGCATTCCAATGCTGACCGTAGTGGGGTACCCTCCTGTGCTGCGAGGGTGTCAAGAACCGATAAAGGTAAAGAGAAAGAAGAGGACCCACTTCTTATGGTCAAGGTCCCTTATCCGAGTCGATTACGTGACACGAAGACGGAGAGACAATTCAGCAAATTCGCAGATATGGTAAGAAATATTCAGGTAACCATTCCCTTTGCCGAGTTAATTACCCAAATACCTCCTTACGCAAAATTTATGAAAGATATTATTACGCGTAAGAGGGAATTTGGAGAAACAGCTACTGTCGCTTTCATGGAAGAGTCTAGTAGTCTAATTTCGGGAAAGTCTCCCCCTAAATTGAAGGACCCGGGTAGTTTCTCTATTTCTTGTGTTATAGGAGATGTGGTGATAAATAGGGCGCTGTGTGACCTTGGAGCTAGTGTCAGTGCCATGCCCTATTCTATCTTTTCTAAGCTTAAACTGGGTCACCTAAAAATGACCAATATCACCCTACAGATGGCCGACAGATCTGTTAGACGGCCCTTAGGTATCTTAGAGGATGTGCCCGTCAAGGTGGGCAAATTCTTTATTACAGTGGACGTTATTGTATTAGATATTGCTGAGGATACCCGTACCCAGATTATTCTGGGTAGACCGTTTTTGTGTATAGCTGGAGCTATTATTGATGTCAAACTCGGGCGTTTGACTCTAGAGGTAGGGGATGATGTGATTACGTTTAGTCTGCCCGAGACCTTGTCTAGACCGATGATAGAGGATACTTGTTATTCTGTCGATATTGTTGATGAGTCTGCTTACGAGTTTTGGTCGGATTCCTTGGTTAAGGATCCGCATGAGCCTTTGATGTTTCTAGATGAGTGTGCAGATTTCTCAGATGACGAGGATGATATCGAGGAGTTGCTTGGAATTGCCACAGATGAGATAGAGCTGTCTGACGTTCAGCTGGAACAGGTAGAAAACTTGGCACATACTTTGTGCTCAGTCGAGGTAAAGGTCCCCGAGCGTAAGGCTCTTCCCTCTCATCTTAAGTATGCTTTCCTCGATGATACTGAGCAGTTCCCAGTGATTGTGAGTGCTAAGCTCAACGACAAACAGTTAACTGCTTTATTGACTGTTCTTAAGAGAAATAGGAAGGCGATGGGATATTCGTTGGATGACCTTAAGGGCATTAGCCCTGATGTTTGCATGAACATGATTGAGCTAGAGGATGATCACAAACCTTGCAGACAGGGTCAGCGAAAGCTGAATCCGAAGATGGAGGAGGTTGGGACGGCTGAGGTTATGAAACTACTCGATGCAGGTATTGTTTATTTAGTTGGGAATTCTAAATGGGTAAGTCCCATTCAGGTGGTACCTAAGAAAGGAGGTACTACAGTTGTCCGAAATGAAAATAATTAGCTAATACCTACTAGACTAGTGACCGGGTGGCGGATGTGTATAGATTATCGGCAATTAAATGCCGCCACCAAGAAAGATCATTTCCCCCTTCCTTTCATTGATCAGATGATAGAGAGATTGGCTTCTCATGAGTTTTTCTGTTATCTGGATGGGTACTCAGGGTTCTTTCAGATCCCTATTCATCCAGATGATCAGGAAAAGACTACTTTTGCTTGTCCTAAGGGTGTTTTTGCTTATCGCAGGATGCCTTTTGGTTTGTGTAATGCCCCTGCTACCTTTCAGAGGTGTATGATGGGGATCTTTTCTGAGTATATCGAGTCTATCATGGAAGTCTTTATGGACGACTTCAGTGTCTATGGGAATGACTTTGATAATTGTTTAGCTAACCTTGATAAAGTTTTGCAGCGATGTATTGAGGTTAATCTGGTGCTAAACTGGGAGACGTGCCATTTTATGGTAAATGAGGGCGTAGTCCTTGGGTACTTAGTCTCCAACAGGGGTATTGAGGTAGACAAAGCAAAGGTGCAAGTAATCGAGCAATTACCCCCTCCAGTTAATGTTAAGGGGGTGAGGAGTTTCCTTGGTCACGCTGGCTTTTATCGTCGGTTTATCAAGGACTTCTCAAAGATTGCTCGACCGCTTACACAGCTGCTTTTAAAGGATGCTCCTTTTGATTTTAATGATGAATGTCTTTCTGCTTTTAACACTTTGAAGCAGGCTTTGGTCTCTGCACCCATTATCCAGCATCCAGACTGGAAGCTGCCTTTCGAGATTATGTGCGATGCCAGCGACTATGCACTAGAAGCGGTGCTAGGCCAGCGGAAAGACAAGGCGCTGAATGCGATTTATTATGCGAGTCGAACTCTGGATGAGGCTCAAGTGAAATATGCTACCACGGAGAAGGAGCTTTTAGCTGTTGTTTATGCGTTAGATAAGTTTAGATCGTATTTGTTGGGTTCTAAAGTTATTATTTTTACAGATCATGCAAACAAAACACCTTCGAACAAGAAGGAAGCTAAGCCCAGATTGCTGAGATGGATACTCCTCTTACAGGAGTTTGACTTGGAAATTAAGGATAAGAAGGGAGCAGAAAATGTCGTGGCCGACCATCTGTCGCGTCTGACGTAGCAGGAGGGGGAGGATTCTCTTCCTATTAATGATTATTTCGCTGACGACTCTTTATTTTCTGTTGATGTTTTTTCTGTGACTCTGTGAATTCTAAGGATGGTGCTGAACCTTGGTTTGCAGACTATGCTAACTTTGTTGTCGATCGTGCATCGCCTTTGCCGATTTATCTCATCGAGCGGCAGAGATTCTTACACGATGCACGGCAATATTTCTGGGATGACCCTTATTTATTTAAGGAATGTGCAGACGGACCCTACAGACGGTGTATTCCGCAGTGGGAGACCAAAGCTATCCTAGAAGGCTGCCATTCGGCTCTTTGTGGAGGACACCACGGTCCATCACGTACCGTGGCTAAGGTATTGCAGTCAGGTTTTTATTGGGCAACTCTTTTCGCTGACACTAAAGTTTTTGTTGCTAGCTGTGATGCTTGTCAGAGAACGGGAAACATTTCCAAGAGACATGAGATGCCTCAGAACGGCATCTTATAGGTTGAGATTTTCGATGTATGGGGCATTGTTTATCAAGGGCCATTCCCGTCTAGCCAGGGTAACAGGTATATTCTGGTAGCTGTAGACTATGTGTCTAAGTGGGTGGAGGCGATTGCCACTCCCAATTGTGATGCCAGGACCGTGATTAAGCTGTTTCGTAAGATTATTTTTCCCCGTTTTGGTGTCCCTAGGGTCGTCATTAGCGATAGGGGTATGCATTTTAGAGAACAACAGTTGACTGCTTTGCTGTCTAAATATGGTGTTAAACACCGTAGGGGTTTGGGGTATCATCCTCAGACTAGCGGACAGGTTGAGGTCTCTAATAGGGAACTAAAAGGGATATTGAGCAAAGTAGTGTCTAAATCACGGAAAGAGTGGAGTGCTAAATTAGAGGACACGTTGTGGGCTTATAGGACGGCTTTTAAGACACCAATCGGTGCTTCACCGTATTGTTTAGTGTATGGAAAGTCTTGTCATTTACCTGTTGAGCTAGAACATAAAGCTTGGTGGGCTATCCGCCAGCTTAATTATGATGCTGACTTGTGTGGTGAGAAGCGTTTATTGCAGCTAGATGCGCTGGAGGAGTTTCGGCTGAACGCTTATGATAGCTCCCGAATTTATAAGGAGAAGACTAAGCGCTGGCGCGATAAGAGGATTGTACCCCGCGAGTTCCATGTTGGGCAAAAGGTGTTATTGTTTAATGCCCGGTTGAGATTGTTTCCTGGTAAGCTGAAGTCCAGGGGGAGTGGTCCGTACACGGTAACTGGCGTCACAAAATTTGGATCGGTTGAGTTAGAGGACTCCGAGGGGAATCGCTTCAAAGTTAATGGTCATCTTGTGAAGCATTATTATGGGGTTGATGCTGTGGTTGGACGCGTTAAAGTTCTCTTTTTCGACGCGATGGCGGAGCGTGATGTTTGACGCTTATAGGTCGTGCGGGACCTCATAAACCTGCACTTTTCGGGAGGCAACCCGATTGTAATTTGTTATGTTTGTTTTTGGAACTTTTGACACTCTTTATTTCTGTTTGGTGTGCGTTTGAACAATTTTAATGGAGTTTATGCGTAATTTATACAGCACAGGTACCGTACTGTTGCTTACTGATGCAACAGCCCTCGATCGAGTAGCCTTCTTGCTCGATCGAGTGGTCCTTCCCCTTCAAAGCTCTCGATCGAGCTCCTACCTGTTCGATCGAGTTTATGCGCCGCTAAAAGCCTCGATCGAGTGTTACTTGTCTCGATCGAGTACTGTGTTCTTATCGATCGACCTGATCCTTTGTCGATCGAGAGCCCTACTAACCTCTCTATCTGGTTCGGTTTGGGGAGGTCCGTGGTCTGCGCGCTTTTGTAAGTTTTCGGCTCTCCCTCTCTTTAGTTTGCATCTCTTTTCCTTTACTTTGTACAATGGGGACATTGTACAGTTTGGTTTGGGGAGGGTTTGCATCCATATCGTGTCTGCATGTTGTTTTTATTGCATTTATACCCACGTTTACTTACGTTTGCATTGTATTTTATTTCATAAAAATCAAAAGTCTCATAAAAATTGAAAAATTTCAAAATTCAAGAAAAATCATGTTTATTTATGCATTTTAGGTTGAGTCTGATTGGAGTTTTTCATTGCTGATAACTGTCTTTTTGCTTAAGCCTTACATTGTTTCACATCTTTAGCAAAAGTCTTTGCAATTTCTCGAATTTCGTTTCAAAATTCGTTGAACAAGTAGACTTGACTTGAAATTTTGGCAAACTACAATATCTTTCTGAGGTTTAGAGCTTTATAACTGGTGTCATCCATGACCAGTTCATGTAAGAAGTGAGTAGTTACTCCTTATAAGGCATGTAACATCAAATTGCATAAGCATGAGTTTAGTCTACTTAGTACCTGTATGCATTCGGGTCTGTGGTTGGTGACACATGTTTGGAGAGGCAACCCCTTTATTTCATTTTACCCATGAACTCCACATAGCCAAATTACCTATTTTGTCCCTATTTAGCTACAATCCACATTTTTCCTACCCTAGCCGAGCTAGTAATGGTAGCTATGTTGGGAATGCGTTGATTTGCAGTTGGTTATTATATCTTCTCTTGAGTCGGCATGTGTCTTGGTCATCAGTTTGGTTGGAATGCATATGTACGGTTGTAGAGACTTTATTCATGTTAGATTGCATGCATGTTCTTATAGGTTGCAGTTAGGTGAGTGTTCTTTATTCTTTCTATCTTATATTATATATCACCCTGTGCCTAATTGTGTGATTGAGCGACCCGTGAGAGTCCATTTTTAAAAGTCTTGCAAGGTCAAAAGTTCAACGTCTTTTTGAAATATGCATAAATTCGTTTGCCTTGATATTGAGCTATCAGTAGTTGATTCTTATGCATTAAATGGTTTAAGCCGACGGCCTTCAGTTTGTCTGTGTTCTACTCCTATCCATTTAGTCCTAGCTAGTTGCATTAGTTTGCTTGAGGACAAGCAAAGGTTTGGTTTGGGGAAGTTTGATGCGTGCATTTTATATAGATTTTTACGGTCTCTTTTGGCACGCATTTCTATGCATTTGAGTGATATTATGTCACTTTATACCCCGAATAGTCTACTTTGGTCTGTTTTGCATTATTTGCAGGTACGAACCGGAATGACTGGAAATCAGCCTATTTGCGGTCCTCCAAGCTTGCTTAAGAGAGTCGGCGTGAAACCTTACCATCTTGAGACGCGTGAAGGCATCCAGAGGATTAGGAGAACACACAAGAAGTCAAGAACCCCTCGATCGAGATGTCCTGTTCTCGATCGAGTGAATGCAAAGGTGAAGGCCTCGATCGAGATGTCCTGTTCTCGATCGAGGGAGATACTTAGGGAAAGCTCTCGATCGAGCAACTGTGGAGTTCGATCGAGAGGCCACGCACTGATGGGCTTTAGTTCGATTGTGTTGTTATTTTATACGCTTTGTTTCTTTCCTATTTTTCGTATAAATAGGCAAGGAATACTAGAGACCTAATTATCACATTCTAGACGTAGAACGGAGACTGTTGCTTTATTTTTTTTTTGGATCGGAAATACTTTCCATCGCCATTTTCTCAATTCTTCTTTCGTTGAAATCGGTATTATCATTAGCATAATTTCAGTTCAGTTTCGTTTATTATGTATCCATTGTCATTTGTTTTGCTATTATTGTCCCTCATTTCGATCATGAACAGCTAATCGCTTTGCTAGGATTTAGGGTAGCCATGGCGAAGGAAGGACGATTAAATTAGAATACCCGTAGTCTAGTTGTATGCATCTGCTGCTTTAATATCTTTTAATTGTTTGAGTCGACGCACTCAATTAACTGTCTCGATATCCCCTTCTCCTAGATCGAAAGATTGAAAAAGGAGTAGTTAACGACGTTTCATTAGGATTTATGCTAGCTAGGGCGAAAGCTAAACTAGTATTGCCTAGGGCGAACTAAGGACCGAAAGGTGACGTTTATTACCCACAGCTTGAATTTAGGGCATTCATGATTTAGTCCGGATTTTAGAAGCCATGGTGAACCGACAATCCTAGTACTTTTCTTCCTTGCTCATCTCTATTTTATTTCTCTCTCGTTCCTTTTATTCTCTCCTTTACTCGTAGTTCTTAGAAAACAAACAATCAAACCCCCCATTTTGGGATACTTCCGGCAGACCTAGTTGACTATAGGATTCCCATCTCTCTGTGGATTCGATACCCGACTGCCTCTGCTACATTTAGTTGAGACCCGTTGGTTTTATCTTTGACAGGGTTGCGACAGCCGTGTCAATGGACATATAATCTTTGAAAGCACAAATATGGTTCAAAGAATTTTCATGTCCCTTGAATTTTGGGATGTCAGTCATAGTAAAGTTGGTAGACAACTGAGAATTGACAGCTTCATGCTTCTGACTATTCTCTCTATAGATGTCATCTCCCTTAAGATACCTGAGTTACTCCTCTAAGTACTTGAGGCGCTTTTTAGCTTCAGTGAGCACAAGAGGGTTGATTTCAGTATTTCCCATGACTTCAAAATTTGGTTGGGGACTTTCACGAATGGGGTCTTCTTTCAAAGGGAGTTGGTATTCTACCGCAAAGATGTGGTCTTCGATTAATTGCAGACGGATGTAAACGACATCAAGACTGGTTTGGAGGCGGAGGTTTGCAGACAAGATTTCAACATTACCATTACCTTGATTAGGGTTGGGTTGACTATTGATACTTGTATTGCTTCCGACATTTTCGGTCATCTTGGACTGAGAAGAACCTAACGGCGTATCAATACTGATTCGACTACGGCACACACTTACCCATAAACACAAAACACGAAAACTAGCATGAAAGGATGGCTCGGCGTGGATTTGACGCAAACTTGACCCTCGAACATGTGTGGGTGTTCGAAAGAGTCGTGTAAAACGTGTATAAAAACACGGGTTTTGAAATTCGATTTTGAAATGTGATGCCTAACAAACCATTTTTTATGATTTTAGGCGTTGTGACTCGAGGTGATTAGACTCGGTAGTTCAAAATGACGGCGTAACGCCTAAGAACTCGACTTGAGGACTCAAAATGTAATGGAAATGGATTGCGAGATCCTACGAAAATTTGACTTGGTCTAATTTGATTTGAGCTATTGTAGAGCCTAACACAATTTACATTTGACATTTTAAGAAATGATTTATATACATAAAAAAATGTTTTTAATTTTTTATTTACTTGAAATTTTCGAAAATTTGAAAGAAAAGGGATTTTGAAAACTTTGACATGGTTTTGTTTACAAAAGCTGATATAAAAAACTCAGAAACGCATAGCATGTATACATACAAACAGGCATTATAACAGTATGCAGAATGCTAGTAACGGGTTTTGGTTTAGAAGGGTGTTTCCATACCAAGCCATCAAACCCCGATTTGTGGAGATGTCAGCACCAAACATGAGTACGATCGGTTCCTCATTCCATTCGCGCGAGTAATGAAAACTCTTGATACAAACATGAGTATGCATCATGGTGTGGGTTACATCAATCGATATCCATCCATTAGGAACAAATAAGAATTTGCGCCATCGATACAGGACAATTGGTCGATTTGGGTTGGTTTAGAGCCTATGAAGGCTAGATAAAACGATCTAAGAAGATTGAGTAATGAGAATCAACAATTGTCTTATATTACCTATTTCCCAATCACGTTTCACCAAGGGTAACACTAGATCGAGTCTAAGTGTATCATCCCCAGCGGAGTCGCCAAACTATGGACCAACGCCACCCGCACCGCGCGCACCCACGCGTTGTTTGTTAAAGTGGCGGCACTTTTTCCCACGGAACTTTGTTAACAAAACACGTCATGGGCCGTAAACGATTTGAGAGGCTTAGAAACCGGTGAAAGGTTGAATAAACCTACGTTTGAGGAGTTGCCACCAATTTTGTGGAAAATTGGAAATTGTTCGAATACATCATGCCATGTCAAGATATAAAGTAATGACATGAACACTAAGAAATTTGTTGCCCTTAGCATTATATGTCTAAAATGACTCTCGTGATGCCATGGAACATGGGTGCTCACAGGTATCTGAGTAAAGAGTGAGGGTACGTAATAAGAAGTTCTTTAATCGAACACCTAATCCCGCCTCCCTCGATAGCGGCCTCTACTAATGAATGGGAACGTCGTTTATACTCGATATTGTTAATTATATGTATGTGGCAAACATTGGATTAAGTCCTAGCATGTGAAATTATACTATCTCGGTGAACAATCAATTTAGAATTGACGATCAAAGTGAGTATTTATATTGATTACATGTGAGAAAGTCCAGCAATAAATAATACAAATACATGAAATACAAAATATAAATTATAATGCGAAAAGGATCGAATTTACGTCATAAAGATGCTCGAAAAGAAGTTTAAAAGAGAGAAAATAAAAAAAGGATCAAGAATAAAATACAAAAGTCGAAAATATTAGAATTAGGTGATAAAGGCGATAAATAAGTGTTGGGAAATGTGTCCTCAACAATAGTGCGATCACATGATTTAAATATCATTATTAAATATCATTTTAAGAATACATGTGGGATGTAATATTTTACAGTCAACTGGTCCACACATATCGGTAATGATTGGCTGACTAGAGTTTGAAATTACTGTCGTGTGACGGTGGTGATCAGTTGATCCCCTTAGGTCATACCTATAGGAAAATACTCTTAATTGATTATTTAATTAATCCTATACCGATACGAGTTAGTTAAATTGCTTAAAATTGACGGATGATTTTGTGAGTATAATTTACGTATCTTATTGTAAATATGATTAAATGAGACACGGTCTAAGTAATCGAATTGTTTTATTACTTAGATGAAATTATTGTTTACAGAAACAATTGAAACGTAATGAATAAATTATTATAAATACAAAATGTTGTAGTTTATAATTTGGAAACCATTTTGGTACAAGTAATTACGAATTACTATTCGATTTTGTATATGACATATTTTATGCGTATGTTGATTTTTAATATGTTAAAAATACATTACAATTTCATATGTCAAGTAACATATCACATATGTTACAATTGACAAATGACAAAATAAAATGGACCATCCATTTTATTTTGAATGTACCGAAATAATGGAGGGAGTTAGTGGAATTAAATTGTGTTAATTGTTAAGTGGAAAACACAATGATGGAAGCTAACAAGTAGCCATGCAAACCTAAGCTTTTGAGAAGAGCAAAAATAAAAAGCATTGGGCATACTACCCAAGGCCTTTTTCGGCCAACCATATGAGAAAAGAAAAGAGAGTTTTTCTTTTTAATATTCATTCATCATTTTGGATACAAATTTTCTAGAGTAAGAAAATTAGAAACTCTCTACAATTTGTAAAATTCTAGAGAAATAAAATCTCACAAAATACCACCTCTTGACCGAAATTTTCAAGAGTAAAAATACAATTTATTTGTGTCAATTTTATAGTAAAAACTAATATTATTACTAGATCTAAATAATGTTGGTTGTTATGAGTGTTCCTTGGGTATATGTCTTAGGGAGAGATTCTACCTTTGAATCTTGTTCATCCATAAGGAAAGCTCAAGAACTAAGTAAGGTAGGTGACCTTACTAGTGCCCAAATATCCAAAACATGCAATGTAAGGAACCGATTTCTTCTTTTAAATATTGATGTTTGCATGCATAAGATCATTAGTTAATTTTATGACAAATTAAATTAAAACATATATGAGTATGTTAAGTATATAGATCTTTTTTTCTTTCAATCGGTATCAAGAGCCATGGTTGTTTGCATGCAAATCGGTTAAAAGTTTTTCCGAGTTATAAGAATAACATATAAAACTTGTATAATTTGTGTTATTATGATATATCACGAAATTAATTTATGCATGTTAAATTTCTGGTCCTAAAATGTTTTAGGATATTTTGGTTAATTTGAGGATTTTTATTGTTCATATTATACAATAATGGCATTTAAATATGATTTTATGAGTAAAAATGTCATTTTCGGTCTAAAATTAGCTATACTTCGAATTTTCTAGTGATTTTTGGATATGTTGTCACATATATTATTTTGAGATAACCTGTAAATTTTCATGATTTTTGGACTTCTTATGCTCGAAAAATGGATTTTTCATTATTAAATTCGGATTTAGGTGAAAAATAGGTTAATATGAGATAAATTTCGAATCTGGTCATAGAAATTTAGTATGTTGTCACATGCAATTTTACAAGATGTGTGTAAAATAATGGGCTATAGTGAAGTCTTTTTGCATGATTTATGGATTTTTGAAGAAAAATGGCATGAATAGTGACTTAATTAATGAAAAATTAATAAAACATACTCTATGACTAAATAAAAACATCATATGTTGCATTTTATTATTTTTTTTCAGATCTAAAATTGAAAAGTTAATGTATTATAATTTTTCCCATGTTTTTATGATTATTTTGTTAAAAACCGATAAACCGCAACATTGTTTATCCGAAAAATTTCGAAATTTTTAACCTAAGTTTTTGAACATTATGAATGTCATGGTATTTTTCCAGAATGTTCATGAGTTTAAAATTTCAAATTTTGAATTTATTTGAAATTTTGTGATTTATTTGAAGTTTATAGCTTATTTTTATAATTTTAAGTCCATTAATGAACAAATTTTAGTAATATGAGTTAATTATGGTCAAATAATTAGTGAAGACTAAATTTTGAGTCCTAAGAGGTTAGGGTAATTAACTTATGCATAAATATGAATTTATGTAATTTTTGTGATTATAAAATGTTAAAATCCCGCAAATCCGTAAAAACCGAGTAATATACGATATTGGCTAATTAAAGGCGATTTAGCATAAAATTGGGCATGTTCATACATATTATAATGCTGCATTTTCTTTATGATTGTCATAATTTTATTTATGTAATTTTGAATTATGTAATTTTTACTTAGTATGGCCTTAGTTTTTTAATTGGTATTACCCGAAATGTATGGGAATATCGATTCGGTTGTAATTTATTGTGATCTCGTATCACCGTTTTGTAATTTAATAGATTTATTTTATTTTAGTTACAAATGTATAATAGGAAATTATGTAATTTGCTATGTAATTTAATTTATCTCGGAGTTCCCAAAGACGGATTTCTTCAAGATGGCGATACATAAAGACGGTGTTACCTCGAGATGCGTGCCACAACCGAAGTTCAAGGGACCAATGGAGTTGGTTTCCGAATATGTAATAGTTAATTAGATTTTCTATTTTAGGAAGGCCATACTAGGATTTATTTTTATGCTTTGCATTTTATTTATATGTCACATGCATCGCTAAATCGCCATAACTAAAACATGCATCCTCATCTCATCGAGTTTATCGACCGTGTCAATTAGAATTATCGTAGTTCACCGCTTTAGTTCACTTAAAACGTGATGGATAATAAATTGACATGACCTCTCGCTAAAACAATTAATTGAGACATAGCCTTACCAAATAGTAGAAACCATGAAAACCTATTTCGCGAGGGAGTGCACTCGGCCCTACCGGGGTACAAACCTTGTTACGTAGGGGAAGTGGGTGATGAATGTTAATCCACCGAGTTCATGTTAATAAGGGTTTCATCGGCCATACCGTGCCCAAGTTGATGTGGATTTGGATCATGGACACATTTATTCGAAATTTGGATTGAACTCAACAAAAGTTTTTCGATAAGGGTTTCATCGGCCATACCGTGCCCTTGTCGGATGTGTTTTGGGTTATAGATAATTATTAGAGTAATTTTATCGACCAAGAGTTCTAAAAGTAGAATCGATTAAAACGTTAATCCACCGAGTTATATTGATAAGGGTTTCATCGGCCATACCGTGCCTAAGTCGATATGAATTTGGGTCTTGGAATCATTTATCATAGTTGGGTAGAGGTCACTATGTAAATGCTTTACTTGTTGTTTACAAGTATTAATAAAACGATAAATGTTAAGTTTTCCACTATTCCGTTGTTATATTGTTCTATTTCTTTACCACAATTCATATACGATATCATTTCGATTCAAAACTCCATTAAAACATCGTAGCTAAAGACAAAATTTGAATTTTCTTCTAAAGACCTCGAATGGACCATTGCTAAGGATCTCGTGTAAAGAGTATAGATTAAAGTTATTCATTATCAAACAGGTTTTTGATTCTTGACTAACACTTCTACTTACAATGGATTATGTTTCATATACTTAATTGAATTAAGTACCTTGAAGCGATAAATTGTTTTGGTAATTAGTTTTGTCAGAATTCGGAATTGACCAAAATAACGCAACCACTTCAATGAAAGTAATCTTTATAAGATTCACCTTTGCTTCTCTAAGTAAAGACTCATTGAAATGAGTGGGGGCATTCTCTTAAACCGTTAAGATGAGGACGAGGTTAAAGAAGTAAAATTAGAATGGAATTGATACAAGGTTATGTTAAAGGTAAAGTTGTTGAGAATGACGATACTAAACCTATCAGTCCCGACCGATAAAGTTTCCATTGTCTTAAATGTTGGACACGAGAAAGGAAACTGCCCCAAATTATTGAAGAATCAACAAGTTAGTTGTGGGACATCTAATGGGACCTTCTTCGTTAAATGTTTATTTGATTAAACATAAATTTTGCTGGTATTACTTCGTCAATATTAGAAAACGGTGGTGGTTTTCATCATTATGTTTGATACATAGGATGATTAGAATATGACGACTAGCAACAATGAAGTCAAGAGATAGAGTCATTATGTACTAAATCTAGTTTTTTTTTTCGGGTTTGGAGTTGTACTTAATTGTGACTATTAAGTACATAAACTCTAAATAAGAATACAATTTGTTAAAGATACAAAAGAGGTTTCACTTTTGTGACCCTATACACCACAAATTGATGTATGGCTAGCCCATTATCAAGGTGATTATATTCTAAAACCAAACTAGAATGATATATCATGAAGATGATGCAAGACTCAAATTGGTAACCCAAGATTAAACCTTAAATTTTGGAATGATTAACGCAAAAAGTTATCGAGTACTCTTGAAACCATTAGATTGTTAATGGTATATGCGTATCTTGTATTCAAAGCAAGATGTCTCGTGCCTTTTGGTTGAAAAGGAGATCGAGGTTGTAAATCATTGGTCCAAAATAGGTTGATCATTTTCTTTTACCAACGATTTAGGTTGACACTAATGTGTTCACTTAATAAGGTAAATAGAGAAATTTTTGAAGAAGTTCAAAGAGTTCAAGGAATCACGATTTAGTCGTGATGGGATTATCAAAGTGTAGACTTTGATATAAGCCAATTCAAAGGTGGTATAGTATCACAAGTTAATCTCTCTTAACACACATTATGGGATAATGTGTGGTTGGATAAGAAATCAAACGCTATTCGATATGGTTTGGACTTCAATCAAGTTACTTTGAGTTACTTGATCATTTTGGGGATTCTATCATTTTGTCTAAATTATTTTCCACTAAATCATATGAGATATGAAATGGTAATGTACCATATTTGTAAGTTTTCACAAGAAACAAACGCTCATTTTTCCCTTTCAATTATCACGAGTACGACGGGTTTGAGGCTCGTGAAACTGTCTTTCTAAAAATACAAGTTTATTTCTAGAAGACAGAGTGGGAGAAATTATTCAAGAGCCACAAAGAATGCCACAAAGAATGTTATGTCACAAGAAACTGGTCTTTCTTCGCTACATGAGACGTTTCGTGTAAAACATTGTTTCTTCAAAACCTAGGAGGTTAAAATTCATCACTTGTTGAAAATGATGAATTCATGCTACTTTTAAGAAAGTAAAGAGCTTATAACTTACAAAAGAAATCCTTTGATTCAAAGTTGATTACTTCTAGAAAGTAATGAACATATGACTTACATAAGAGTGTTTAAGTCACAACTCAATACAAGGCTTAGAGCCATGAAAATCCGAAATAAAAGGTTTGATTAGTGACAAAGGGTTTTGCACTAATAAAGAGATATTTCAAAGCAAGATTGGTTGCAAAGGGTTTTGCACTAATTGAAATGCTTAAGTCTATTTGGATCTTCTTAGGGATTGTGTTTCATTATGAGGTTATGAAATACATAGCAAGCGAATCTAAAACCCACTTCTTCAAAAGAAGGAATGTATTCAATACATGTCATAAGTTTTATAGATTCTTGCAATCCTAAGATAATGTGCAACTTAAGAGAGGGTCTTAAGTAGGACATCAATGAGTTAGAATCAACATTTTGATCATGTGATAAAACATTTCTCGATAAGTCGAGAAGTTGTGTTTATACATGAAGTTTAGTGGGAGTTACGGAAATTTTAATTAGTCTTATATGTGGATGACATATTGATCATTGAGAATGATTTAAGACTTTTGGAGTATCATAATACATCTTGAATATCCGGTTTTATGAAGATAAATCCACATGATATTAGCGTCAATAAGAAGTCTTATGTTGATAAGATTCATGACTAATTCAATTAAATTGAACATATTTGATTGATTTCATTTGCTTCCATTGCGGATCAATTAAATGAGTAATGATGTATAATACTTCACATACTTTGAGTATGATGAGTTGTTTTCAAATCGAATTTAAGTAATCTTTACCAAGTAAGCCATAAAGATTACCCTTAAGTGCTTGCAGAAGCATTAAGGCTATGATGCAAAGTGTTTATGATGCAATTTTGTGTAAGGGTGTTACACAAGTGACAATTGACAATTGAGACTGCGCATGGTTTCCTTCAAAACCATAATCAAAACACATTAGGATGGTTAAGATACCATTGTGGCAATGTTAATTAAGAAGTAGATTTTCTAGAATCGTTCTAGGCAATAAAGAACAATGAGAGATATTTATAACGGAAATTGAGTACACTTGCAATCATGAGATGTGCAAGAGGATGAGTCCCACACACTGTGAAAACAGTGGGAGCTATTCTTAGGCTAGAGGACCTATGCCTTGATTGGATCTCGACACGTACTCAGAAAGTTTTGTGATGTAAATGTATACATTACAAAGGAAAACGAGTATGTAGTAAGGTTTAGTAAGGTACAAGAAATTGATAAAACCTACTAACCAAAGCCTTCTCAAAGGCTAAACATGATGAGTCATGTCATTTCAATTGAATTGAAATGAACAACTGCGTACTAGATCAAATTAGATTATAGAACATGAAATAGTAATCAGGCATTGACTATTCATATGTGATAATCGCATTTGTCGTTCGAGTTTTACTTTAAAACTCTTATATTATACTTTGTTACATCCAAACGGGTTGTAGAGACAACATTGAACCCCGTTAAAGTGAACACGGATTAACATTGTGTTCGCCCATAGTCACTTGTATGAGGTGACGTCTCGAAGTGACTAGAGTGTGATGCGATTGATGGCAAGTTCAAGTGCCATAGAGTCATGTGAGATGACTAGTCGATCACATAGGCAGACTGTTAGGAACATTTTGTCGGGCAATGACCGCTTATAGAGTTCTGGCAATTTATACAGCCTGGTCGTGGCGAGAGTTGCTATAGTATTCTAATGAGTCGATTCTTTTGACTAAAGACTGTTCGCCTAAGATGGCACAATTTCAGATTAACTTTGATTTGTGTTACTACGACCTTCGTAAATGGGGTCAAATGGGCATATTTTGGGTTATGATGGCTGTGGCTAGTCGAAGGGAATAAGTGCGATAGGAATTGTCCACCCCCTTGTCAGGGTTAAAACAATATCTCAGGGCCACTCGAGGAGTAATGAACTGGAAATGCGTGGCCACGCTCGGAAGGTATCTATGATAGATAAATCCGGTCAATCAGTTATTCTCCAGATCGAGGAAACCACTCTCGATATGATCACTTGCAAGTACGACCCGAAAGACACCTTGCATTGAGTGGGAGATAGTAATAGGACAAGAGAATTGGTGACGCACACTTGTCGCGCACAAGTGAAAGATTGTTGGGAAATGTGTCCTTAACAATAGTGCGATCACATGATTTAAATATCATTATTAAATCTCATTTTAAGAATACATGTGGGATGTAATATTTTACAGTCAACTGGTCCACACATATCGGTAATGATTGGCTGACTAGAGTTTGACATTACTGTCGTGCGACGGTGGTGATCAGTTGATCCCCTTAGGTCATACCTATAGGGAAATACTCTTAATTGATTATTTAATTAATCGTATACCGATACGAGTTAGTTAAATTGCTTAAAATTGACGGATGATTTTGTGAGTATAATTTACGTATCTTATTGTAAATATGATTAAATGAGACACGGTCTAAGTAATCGAATTGTTTTATTACTTAGATGAAATTATTGTTTACAGAAACAATTGAAACGGAATGAATAAATTATTATAAATACAGAATGTTGTAGTTTATAATTTGGAAACCATTTTGGTACAAGTAATTACGAATTACTAGTCGATTTTGTATATGACATATTTTATGAGTATGTTGATTTTTAATATGTTAAAAATACATTACAATTTCATATGTCAAGTAACATGTCACATATGTTACAATTGACAAATGACAAAATAAAATGGACCATCCATTTTATTTTGAATGTACCGAAATAATGGAGGGAGTTAGTGGAATAAAATTGTGTTAATTGTTAAGTGGAAAACACAATGATGGAAGCTAACAAGTAGCCATGCAAACCTAAGCTTTTGAGAAGAGTAAAAATAAAAAGCATTGGGCATACTATCCAAGGCCTTTTTCGGCCAACCATATGAGAAAAGAAAAGAGAGTTTTTCTTTTTAATATTCATTCATCATTTTGGATACAAATTTTCTAGAGTAAGAAAATTAGAAACTCTCTACAATTTGTAAAATTCCAGAGAAATAAAATCTCACAAAATACCACCTCTTGACCGAAATTTTCAAGAGTAAAAATACAATTTATTTGTGTCAATTTTATAGTAAAAACTAATATTATTACTAGATCTAAATAATGTTGGTTGTTATGAGTGTTCCTTGGGTATATGTCTTTGGGAGAGATTCTACCTTTGAATCTTGTTCATCCATAAGGAAAGCTCAAGAACTAAGTAAGGTAGGTGACCTTACTAGTGCCCAAATATCCAAAACATGCAATGTAAGGAACCGATTTCTTCTTTTAAATATTGATGTTTGCATGCATAAGATCATTAGTTAATTTTATGACAAATTAAATTAAAACATATATGAGTATGTTAAGTATATAGATCTTCTTTTCTTTCAATAAGTATATTAGTTGATTTTTAAAGGAAATACACGGATTACGTCGAGACAAGCTGAGTTCAGGGTCAGAATCCAACTCGAAACAGGCGCAGCATATGATGCGTCCTCTGGGAGAGGCGCAACATCCTTCGTGTCTGATTTGGAGGTGGGCTCTGACTGTGAAAGTCAGACCCGCAGCCGTTAAAATTCGTTGGTTGGTTTAGTCGATTGTTTTATCTACTACAACTCCAAGGAAGTGATTTAGACATATTTTAGCACTCTTGGATTGTCTCAAACCCGTCAAAGTTGAATTATTAAAGATTATAGAGCGGTTTTACAAAGAGAATAGAAATCGAAATCGACTTACGGATTACAAACTCAATAAATTATGAACTATAGGTGGAATTAGTCAATTTATTAAGTTCAATTTTAGTGAATTTAGTCGATTACAAGATAAAACGAAACAAAACATGTACAAAGGTTGAATTTGAGAGATTTGTCATGAGAAAATCGAAGCTCTCAAACCCGGATTCGATATTAATGACAGAAACCCTCTAATATTGATTATTAGGAATCTAAAGTCGAGAAGGGATCGATGAAAATAATTTACAGATATTAATTTTAAAGAATTAAGCGAAATAGAGGAAAAAAACGAAGAAAAGGAAAGAAAAGGCGAAACAACAAGGACTCGAGGAAGAAGAAGAAAAGCATCAACTGATAAGCTGCCCCTGGAAGAGGCGCAGCAAGGGCTGCGTCTACTCCAAAAGGTGCATTAGTCGATGCGATTCTTCTCCACGTCAATTCTCTGTTGTTTCGTCGAAGCGGTTTTAAAACTTGATTTTTATGAAATATTTACGACTCATGAACATCTCCACGACATAAATTAATACAAAATATTACATAAGTATAATTAAAAAATTAAAAGATGGGATTACACCCTCAGACTTAAAGGTTAGCGAAGCGAGATTTAAGAAAATCGTCTTTTAGTAGTAACTCGACTCGATTTAATGTATGGTTGAAAGTGCCCTCGATTTCTCAAGGAATTTAGCAAGATTGATTAGGATTGATTAATGATGTATGTGTAGTTGTCAAATTTGGCCGGTCATGCAACGAGACGGGTATCACGAAATGATTCGGGCTTATGTGATCGAATTGATCAAGCACGTAGATGTCAAAAGCAATAGCATAGGTCTAGAATGCAAAGAGAGAAAATAAGGGCGGATACTCGCGTGAAAAATATGAAGAACGAAGCCCTCTATTTATACTAGTTACAAAAAAATCTATAAAATATTCGAAGCTGCTGGGAAGCAGGCTCAGGAACAGGCGCAGCAGAAGCTGTGGCCCGTCTAAGAGGCGCAGCAACCACTCCGTCCTCTCCCGAGGCCTTTCCTCCTCAACAAGAAAGATTTCCGCTGTTTTAATTAAGAAAGAGAAAGATATATGACTTCCTTATTCCGCAAGGTAATATATTTCTTATAAAATAATACTAAATTAATCTTTGCGCGACGAATTTCCAGAATATTCCGACTCGGGTTGTGACGATTTTAGAAAATGAAGACAGTTTTTTACCCAAATTCCAAATGAACTCTAATTACACTCAAAACAACTGTATCGGCACGTAATGATGACCAAGGGGTTGACACGAGTGTTTGGGGTACCACTTTTCAACGGATTTACGAAGTGTCATAAAATCGTAACGTATGCTAAACATGCGGCCCAATTATCACCGGGTGGTAGGCGGGAGGTGTAGAAATGAGGTATCTAGAGCTACCCGCGGGAGTCCCTACCGATCCTAAGGAGGTATTTGGAAGGGTTGGTCATGCGGAAAGAATGGTGGAGATAACCAAGGAGTTGAGGAAGGCAAAAGAAAAGCATGGTGAGAAGAGGAAGTCCGAGAGTGAAAGAGGTGAGAAATAGCACCACAAGAGGCTAAGCGTTATCCAAACTCGCGCCTACTCCACCGGGGGATCCGGATTCGTGGAGGAGTAAGGCAAGGCAAGGCAAATCTTGGGGAAGGGCAATGAACATTGACAAGCCATTTGGAACTCAGTGTTATGGTTGTGGAAAGTATGGTCACAAGATGACGGAGTGTAGGAGCTCATAAAGGAGTGGCTACGGAGGATCACCTAGAGGAAACTTTACTAGGGGATCTTCCCAAACCACCAGGAGTAATCGAAATTCGGGAACTTGGAACAACATGAGAGGTTATAATCAAGGCTTCATGCAAGATGGAGGCTCACAACCTGGGAATGCTAAAAATGGAGGCAAGCTAACAACATCAAATAGCATCGTTTAAGGGGGGTGAAGAACCAAGTCCAATGGTAAACGTTTCTTGATGGACCGACAAGAGGCGGAGGGAGATGCTCATATGGTTGCCGGCACTTTCTTAGTAAACCTTAAACCCTCTTTTATTTTGTTTTATTTGGGAGCCATACACCCTTTTCATCTCTAGTAAACATGCATTAGTTTTGGGATAGAGACCTTTAACCCCATAAATGATGAGGCGAAAGTACCTCCGGGGAGTTGGTGTCGTGCACCAAGCAATTTAGAGACATAACTTTGATTATTGGTGGGGTAGAATTTCGTGTAGACCTACTAGACTTTCCACTAGAAGGCTCTGAGATAATCTTAGGAATGGATTTGTTGGGTAAACATAAGGCAAGCATTGATTGTTATCAAAAGAATGTGACCTTGAAAGGACCTAAGGGAGTGAGAGTGTCATATAAAGAGGAAGTGGTTAAACCTAAGGCTTAAATCATTGCTCCCATCACCTTGAAGTCATACCTACGGAAGGGAGGTCAAATTATATTGTGCCATGTACGATATTTAAGGGTAGAAGAACCAAGGGCGGTGGATATCCCCGTAATAAATGATTTCAATGACGTTTTTCCGGAGGAACTACCGGGTTTTCCACCTAAGAGGGAACTCAACTTTAGCGTGGATTTGAAACCGGGAACGGGCCCATTTCTAAAGCTCCTTATCGAATGGGACCCAAGGAGTTAGAGAAGTTAAAGAAGCAATTGGGAGAGTTGTTGGAGAGCGGGTACGTTAGGCCGAGTGTATCGCCTTGGGTGTCAAGTAGAAGGACGGGAGTATAAGGTTGTGCATCGACTACTGCGAATTGAATAATGTAACGGTGAAGAATAAGTACCCTCTACTTAGGATAGGCGATTTTTTTAACCAGTAAAGTGGGGCCGAAGTCTTTTCCAAGATTGACCAAATGTCGGGATACCACCAATTAAGGATCACGGAAGGTGATGTACCTAAGACAGCGTTTAGGACCCGCTATTGGCACTATGAATTTGTGGTCATGCCATTTGGTTTGACCAATGTGCCGGCCGTATTTATAGAATTGATGAACCGAGTATTTAGCCCTTATTTGGATAAATTCATAGTGGTTTTCATTGATGACATCCTAGTGTATTCGAAATCCAAGGAAAAACATGAGAAGCGTTTGAGGACAGTGTTTCAACCCTTAAGGGATAACGAGCTCTATACCAAGTTGCCCAAGTGTGAGTTTTTGTTGGAGAGAGTTTCATTTTTAGGACATCTGATATCAAAGGAGGAAGTGTCAGTGGACTCAATTAAAATTGAGGCGGTTGCAAATTGGAGATCTCCAAAGAATATGTCCGAAATTAGGAGTTTCTTAGGAGTTGCGGGATACTATAGAAGATTTATGAAAAACTTTGCAAAGATAGAAAGGTCGATGACGACATTAATGAGGTAAGAGAACAAGTTCAAGGGGGGTGAGGCTTGTGAGAGGGCATTCCAAATCTTAAAGGAACGTTTGACCACGACCCCCGTCCTAGCGGTGCCGGAGGGTAGTAAGAACTTTGAAGTATACGCCGATGCTTCCAAGAATGGTCTAGATTGCGTGTTGATGCAAAACAAGAGAGTGATAGCATATACCTCAAGACAATTGAAATCCTACGTGGAGAACTATCCAACCCATGATCTAGAGTTGGGAGTCATAGTGTTCGCATTGAAGTTGTGGAGACATTACTTATCTGGGGCCACTTTCAAAGTGTTCTTGGATCACATGAGCTTAAAGCATATCTAAACCCAAAAGGAGCTCAACATGAGACAAGGGAGATGGATAGAGTTAATAGGTGTAGACACCTCGTTTCTGCACCTCGCGCCAAACACCCAGTGATGATTGGGCCGCATGTTTAGCATATGTCGCGATTTTATGACATTTCGTAAATCGGTTAATAAAAGGTAACTCGTACACTTGTGTCTACCCCTTGGTTGTCATCTAGGTGTCATTACGGTCGTTTTGGCAGTAGTTAGAGACTTAGAGTACATTTGGAGTCCGGGTCAAAAACCGTTTTCATTTTATAAACCGCCAAATCCCGAGTCAAAAATCAATGTGCTTGTCTACCTAAGGTTAGGATGTCATAAAATGTTAGGAGTATATCTCATTTTGAGTCTCACGTCGCTTCTGTAACACCCCCATATTCAGAGGAGCCTTAACTAGGCCTTCCTTAGCATATAAGGGCGTTACCATCTCGGTTACCCGAGGATAGTAATAATCAAATGTCGATAAAAGAACCATTATATTATATTACAAGCGATTAAACCAACAAACGGTATGAAAGATACAACTCAAAGACTACTCGCTATGACTATCGAATCTCGTGAAGACTCATCCCTGCCCGGACTCCTGCTATCAACAACATCAACACCTACTAAGACCGACTGCTCACCATAAGGGATCACGGCAGACACATAACAAACAAACAACCACACAAGGTCAGTACTGAGATAAGATACGACAACGGTAACTACCATTATCAACACGATACAAAGCTATCAAACTCAACACAAACATGATAACCCAACCAACTCTGTCACTGACTGTCCACTGGACCAGCCCTGCCAGTGGGGGACCGCAACCGTTCCCACCAAATCCCCGCTCCTCATAATGAGCGATAACCCTGTCCATTAATGTGCACATCCCCTTCCGTGGCGGGTTCCACGAAGGGAGAAACTAGGGCGTGAAGCCACTCCCGCAAGTGACCCCACTCAGCCGAGAACGCATCTCGAGAACCAGAGACCACAACACAATCACCATCACAATCGTCACCATGCCATTACGATACTAAGCAATCACAAAACAATCACAACGACCGACACGCTAGACCATCTACGAACCGAGTAGGCGAACCTACCTTTAAGCAACTGCAACCAATCCATGTCGACAACCAACATATCCAGCGACCAAGCAAAGCCTATAACCACAATGCAATTATCTATTACTACTAAGCAACCCTAATTGCAAAGAACAAGGACATGGATGATGATTATGACATACCTATAGGGAGAAAACTCAGCAAAAGACCGCTACCCGACGCAAGTGACGCTCTCCTACGGCACAAGGATCTTCAAAAGGCTTCCATGGAGGTTTTGAGGTGAAGGGAAGGGAAAGAGGCGACTGAAGGAGAGGAGGAAAGTGGCGGAAGTGATTTGCGGATTTAACAAAACGCGATATAAAACCCTCGCTGAAAACTCGATACTCGATCGAGTACCCAACATACTCGATCGAGTGGCCCCCTACTCGATCGAGTAACCTAGCTACTCGATCGAGTAGCCTCTACTCTATCGAGTACCACTCAACACGCAACCCAAGATGGTTTTGGGACGAAATTCTAAGACTAATCCCGCTCCCAAGGTCAGTCAACGCTGGTCAAAGGGTCTCTAAAAGGGCGGGTATTACAGTCTTCCCCCCTTAAGAGAACTTCGTCCCCGAAGTTCAACTCACTTATCTCACGCACAAGACACGGAAAAACACAACATTACTAAACTTCCTACTCAAACCACTGCTCCCTGGAAATACCATTCCCCCCATGTCATCATCATCATCGTCTACACTTTATACCTATCGACTCTTACAACTATCATGCAAGCATTATCACTGTTAATTGTCACTCTACATGTATGCATCAATTCTTACTAATGATTATGTATCAAACATCGACTTTGCCATACGAGCCAACACAAACAACCATCGCTCATCATGTGATAACAATTATCAACCCGAAACATCATGTGATAACAACTTATCAACCCGAAACGTATCTCGTACCAACTTCATGCAGCACAACTAACATCACTTGTTACTCACTAATTCGTTCTATCGCACCACAACTATCTTTTTATGATGGTCCTTTAAGACCTACTCTCACATTCATTCTAACGAACTAAAGTAACCAAGGTACTAGAAAATTTTGCAATTAAACAACAAAACATTATAGGCAAACGAAACGGTAACTGCAATTAAACAACAAAACATTATAGGCCTTTTTATTTCGCGATAATTTTCGCGACATTACTCTTCCCCTCTAAAAAGGAACTTCGTCCCCGAAGTTCACTAGCGAAATTACGACACACATTACGTATTACTTGATTCATAACGTGAATTAGAAACATATTATTGATTGTGGACATTACTCGCTAAGCATAAACGCGTTAAATTATAAATCATACACCACCACCGGGATAACCTGCCGCCATCGACAAAGCACGTTAAAATCGTATGCACGAACTTATGAAGAAATGTAACTTTAATGGATGAATGATAATATGGCATATGTAACATAAAAACGACAAGAGACCGTCACCACTTCACTAATTGTTACAAATATACATATAAAACCGGAACTTGACTTCTAACATAGAAAATTAACGGTTCACAGGTGTTACTATGCAGTAACAACTACCTTAAACATCACACTTGCAACTATAAAACAATTGAACATTTTTAATTTTCGAAAACCTCCTGTAACAGTGCTACTCGATCGAGTATGTAGCGGTACTCGATCGAGTGTCTTGGCTACTCGATCGAGTATCCTACAGGTCAGAATGCTTTTTATCCCACTTTCCTGCAGCTACTCGATAGAGTACGGGGTACTCTGTCGAGTACCTACAGGCCAAGGTGCCTTATAAAACTTGTCGTAACCCCACATACGTAAACATACTTGTCATATAACTTGAGTCGGGATGATTTCCCGACCCCCAAAACAATCCTGCAACATAGTTAAGTGACAAATCCGGCCTTATGGCCAACAATACAAGTCTAAAATCGTAGTCTCAACGAAAACAACTACTAACGTCTAACCACACTACTAATCACTAAAATCAACTACCATCAACAAAGATAAAACAAGGAGTATCACTCCTCCTGCCGGCCGCCTTCCTTTCCCCACCATCACCTCATCATCTCCCCCACCGCCAGAAGCACCTGCTCCCGATGACCCAATCCACGCGTCCACTCCTGCTTCTGCTCCCGGGCCCACGTACCATGGAGTCAAGCCACCGTAGGCAAAGGACTGAGGTGTCCCCCACGTCGACTGATCCACCCCGTAGGAATGGAAAACCCATGTGTAGTCCCCAACTCCACTCCAACACACCGGATGCGGTCCCTCGGTCCCTATCCCCTGAGCGTACGCCATCTCGTGCATGTTCCGGAGTGTCAAGGTAGATGACACTCTCTCCGCCAAGTAGCTAGATCGCGTCTCCGGGGTGTCGAGGTAAGGGTAGCACGAAAAAGGCTGCTGCTTTGTGTGTGCCACCACCGGCCGTGGCCTAGTCTCCGAGGTCCTCTCCCTCACTCGACGGGGTCCTCTCCCCAACCTAGGTCTCTCCACTGCCACGACCGACGCATTCTCTCCCTTCTTCGGCTCTGGCATCACCTCGAGAATGGTGTCGTCGATGAGGTAGGTCTGCAGATGGCGGGGTCTATCATCATCCTCCTCCTCCTCCTCCTCATCATCGGAGTCCACCGTCACTACCGTCGGCTCCAAGGGCTCCGTGGGTGGGAGGTGCTCAGGAGCTGGAATCTTCATCCAACTCACGCCCCACACCCTCCAAGCTAGGCTACCGTCAGCCAAAGTCCTCAACCATTTCAGGTCGAGATAGTAGTCACGGTCCATGGTGGGCACCGGGGTAACTAGAGGCACGTACTCCGAAGAAGCCTCGAAAGAGGTTAGCTTTTCAGCTAACCGAGTGGCGATGGCGCCACAACTCAAGTATCTGGAAGAGGCAGTAGCCATCAAGGCAAGGGCGGCACAAACCATGGAAGGAGCATTAAAGACCACTTTCCTGGTCCGCTCCGGGTTCAAGTAAGACATCAGAAGTAACACCTCATGGTTGTTCAGCTTACTGATATCCGGTCGATCATAAAGGAGGTTCGAGAGAGAACGGAGAAAGATCCTCAATGTGACATGCTGAACGTCATTAATCAGCATGTTACTCGAGGTAGGAGCTGGTTTCCCGGACAGACAAGGCATTAGGCGGCATACACCGCACTCGCAGGATGTCGGTGATGGAGTCCTTGGGAGGCTTGGCCAACCCAAGGTGAGAAGCAAATTGGTCCATAGAAAGCAAGAAACTAGTGTTCATCAATCGAAACTCAACGGTCTGGCCAGCGGGGTCATAGATTAAACAGCTCATAAACTCCAAGGTAAGAAAAGGATAAGAGTGTTTCCTCAGCCTATATAACCCAAGAAGACCCAAAGTCTCAAATATGTGACGGACATCCGTCTCTATCTCCAATTCCTCCAACAAAGTAGTGTCTATACACCTTGTAGGTCTCATTTGGCGTTTTTGTAAAGCTACAAAACGCACTCTCTGCTTGAAATCAACAAAAACAACTAAAGGGTACTGAACTCAAGGGTACCACAGTCCACTCCTTCCCCATCTCGTGGATTACCCCTCCCCCGTTTACTTTGGCGGGTTCCTATGTTCAGTCTCGGCATCTGTTTCGGCATATGTTCAAACAAACTTGTGTAAACATGCAAACATTTACTTCACGTAATTCGGACTTCACCCATTCAGCTAGGCATACAAATTTCACCCACAAATTTGGCATGTGAAGCACATAATTCATGCTATTAACCTTGAATATTAAGCTATGTACACACATTCACCAACAATTTCCCAAATTTGACATACAAGCTTAGTTTACCACTACTTATAAGCCACGGTGGTGAAAAATTTATCATGGCGATTACACATACTCAACAAATTCGAATATCCTAGCGTGATTTTAAAGGTTGTTCCAATTACAATTCTAATCACATGTGAGGCATTCTTACTAGTTCATGGAAAAGAATAACTTAGAACATATCATTATCACTCTTCAATGTTATGAACAACAACTCAATTAAATTTTTTTTTTTTTCAGACGGTTTTTACAGCTGTAACAATTTTGGCATATTTTCATCAATTATCATCCCTACAAACATATTGAAGTTTAACTTACACTTAGACAATTATACACCACACCAAATTCCAATTATGAATCACGAATTTCCATTTGAGGCACTTTTAGGACGGAGTTTTAAGGCAACTTTCTAAGGTGAAAATCATCAAAATCCATCCTTCAACATGATATAAACAAGGTATAGTACTCAATTTCATCATCTAATCCGTGTAAAATACCCAAAAATCGATTTTGATTTTCGTAACCCTAGAAATTCCGACCCCCAAATTACAAGTTTCTAATCCATATTACAACAATTAATCATCAACAATCAAGAAAGACGACATGTGAATCATACTCCAGCAGTTAAAGGCAACAAATGGATCATATGAATCGAAATTTTCAAGCTATGTAATCATCCTCCACAAGTTTAAAGCATAAAAACATGTAAATAGAGTAGAAATCATACCTTAATCATGTAGTGAAGTAAAGGAACGAAATTAAACCAAGAAAATAACCCCAAATTAACCACCACCAACACTAGATATGAGAGATTTTTGAGGGTTTGAGTGGAAATAGGCTTAGGTTTTCGACTTATAGAGGAAGAATGAGAAGAAATAGAAAGGAGAAGGGTTTTTAAGAAACCCGTAGGATTCACTGTACAGTAACCTACTCGATCGAGTGCCTAGGGTACTCGATC